>NW_027529175.1:2281134-2340406 GCF_008692635.1 Crocuta crocuta
CTTGTTTTTTTTTTTTTTTTTTTTTTTTTTTTTTTTTTAATAGTTTATTGTCAAATTAGTTTCCACATAACACTCAGTGCTCATCCCCACAAGTGTCCTCCATGCCCATCCCCCCCTCCCCCCACACACCCTAGCTTTTTTGATGTCCTTTATAACAATTTCCAGTTTTACTTGGCCTACTTGGCATCTTGGACCATCATATCCCAGGTCTCCTCAGTAAAGACTGACGGGGACGTAATGTTTTTATTACCATGAGTAATGAGACAGTACACTTCACATAATTAATTCTGTTTCCCAATTATATAATAACTCAATTTCCAAATCCTCTTAGAGCTAGCTCACCCTTGGTATTTTGTTTTTTCCCTTGCTAGTAAGTTACTAAATGTTGATGTTGATATATGCTCAAGATCAATTTGTCTTAGAAATTTATTTTCTACATACTTCTGTGCTTAAAACTCCAAATCCTTGCCATGGCTTACTAGGCCCCGCTACACCAGTCCCCACTCCCATCCCCAAAATATAGCTCTACCCACCTTCTTTTTCTACCCTGAGCACACTCCAGTTTTTCCAACCCATCTATCCTTGTTGTGTGTAATGTACTCCACTGTTTTGCTTAGCTAACTTCTGCTCATCACCTCTTCCATGAAGCCTCTCTGATCACCCAGACCAGGTAACTGCCCCTGCTGGATGGACCCACAAACACCCTGTATTTGCCCTTTATAGCACCTGTCAAACTTGCCTTTATTCAGTGTCCACCTTTCAACCACACTGAGAGCTCTGTGAGAGCAGGGTGTTTAGATGCCTTGGGTACTTTGGATACCTATATTCTAGGACTATGATTGGCCTAATGGAGGTACCCATTTCACTTAAGGGTTTTTGCTGGCAAGCAATCAAAAAGGAGTTTAGGAAAAAACTCTGTCACGGTGCCCACAGATTCCAGAGGAGCTGGTTGTGAGAGCAGTCTCATTCCACTGTAAATGCCCTCTAGCCAAGTACTACCGGAAACACACCTATAGGGTTATTACTTACTGCATCAAGAGAGAAGGCACACCATGGGAAATGATAAGCCTCCTCAATAAGAGGGTGTTCAAAAGGATTTAATGTAGGATTTGGATTCTATTAGGTGATTTTGGGGAGGGTTCAAGGAACTGGGGTTTGCTCTGGATTAGATGTCATCAGGGAGTGAATAATTCTATGATTGGGCATCTTAATGATCTTATCAACAAGGTGGAAGGAATCAAGTGGAGCTAATGCTGTAACGGTAAAAATTAGCAGTCACTCATTTTAGACAGGAAAAGTGGGATTTGGTGATTTTTGTGGTTTCAATAATGTTCATGATTTTGTCTCTGTTCAAACATAATTAAAGAGTGGTATTGCTCTTGTCTCGATGATTGCAGAATGGCTTTCTCTGTTGTTGACGTTCTATGAAATTGTTTATGTTGAACGGAAGAATACTGAGGCCCAGCTATGAGTGTCAGGCCAGCTCCTAGCAACACTCAGTCTTAACTGACAGAACTGGGTCAGTTCCTAGCTGTCATGGGCTGCTTTTCTTTTTCTTTTTCTCCCCAGCTTCCTATTCCCACATTGAATCTCTGTTCTGTGAGAGAGTATCAGGTATCAGCTAGGGTGACATTCAGTCGGGATATATCGTGTGGCATATTGGGTTCTTAATCTAGAGAAACAGATCGCAGCTCATTGGTAAATAGGTGATGCCCCTCTCCTGGGATGCTCAGTAACACTTACAAAGCTGCTATTAAAGGGTTAAGGCCTGGACCATCTGATTGGCTGATGTCCCTTCCTCCTCCATTATTCAATATTTTGAATGTAACCTTTGGGTCAAAGACAATCTTCAGGGTAGCATTTATTCTCCTACCAACACTGATCCTGAGATGGGAAAAGTAATCCCCCAACCAAAAACCAAAATACGGTGAACAAAGAGGAAGGGATGCTGAATGGTCGAACGAGGATACATGTGTTCAATACAGTGTTCATTAAATGTCTGGTATTGGATAGTCACAAGGACACATGGACGAAAGCATTGAATAGGAAGAAAGAAATCGTGCAGACTGCAGGCTACATCACCCCATCACACATGGGGGGAGTATAATCTCTTCATTCCAGAGGATGGGATATTTAAAATGGATTCCTCTCCCTCTTAAATCCTTTAGGGAAGTTCTCCAATGCTGTCCCTACCAGCACTGAGGACATGTCAGCCAGCTCTGGTGGCGGGTCCAGGAGCTGGAACTGGCTGAGGCTTCTTTGTGAGGTAGCCTCAGTGACAGAGGTGCGATGTGGCAGGGACTACCCCACCCCAGACTGGCTGGGTCAGCCATCCCAGTCCTGCCCTCTAACTCCCTAACACCACCTGCTCACTTAAGCTTTGTCATGTTGCTGCCACTGCTGGGGGCCTGTGCTGTGGTGGGACCATTCCAGGGCCCTGAGTGGGAGCCAGCGCGGGGCTCGCTTTCTGAGGATCGCAGCTGCAGGGACCCTCGGTGCTGTGGCAACCTGCTTGTGCTCTGCCTCTTCCTGATCTGGCAGGTCCAACACTATTGGCACCAGGTCACCAGGACCCACCCCAGCATGAGGAAGGTCACCAAGGTGAGGGCCCCCCCCCCCACCTCCTTCCCTCGGCACCATGATTGGCTCATTCACTTGTTATGAGGACCCTGTTCTACGCCCCGTGTACCAGAGATGAATCACATGGGGGAACTTAGACTAGTTAGGGGGAGCATCACCAGGCCCCAAGCCCATCAGTCACCTTAGTCTCTCTCCCTCCCTCCCTCATTCCCCTCTACAAGTCCTATGGGCTCTATTTGCAAACCATATCTCAAATCCGATCACTTCTTGAAACCTCCCCACAGTCCCTTGGGCAAAGGCTCCCTCATGTCTCTACACTGTGGCACTGCCTTCTGCCTGGTTCTTGCAGTCTCTCCCATCCAAGGACGATGTTCCATGCAGCCAACAAAATGATCTTCTTTCTTTCTCTTTCCCCTTTAAAATTTTAATCCAAGGATAATACATATACCTAGATTATAGGTGTATAGACCAATGAATTTTCACAAACTGAATACATTCATATGTGGCATCCAGATTAAGAATCAGACCGTGATTGCAGCCCAGAAGTTTGCAGTCATTACTATGCTGGTTCCTAGTAACATAGACTAGTTTGGGCATGGTAGGTTTTCTTTTACGGCTGGCTTAGGCCTTACATTATGCTCATGAGCAAGAACCAATTTTTTTTTATTAACAATTTTAAATGTTTATTTATTTGAGAGAGAGAGAGAGAGAGAGAGAGGAGATGATGACAGGAAGACACAGAATCCAAAGCAGGCTCCAGGATCTGAGCTGTCAGCACAGAGTCCGACATGGCTTGAACTCAGACTATGAGATCATGACCTGAGCCGAAGTCAGACGCTTAACTGACTGAGCCCCCCAGGTGCCCCAAGAACCAATTTTTAAAAATAGATCATAGAGGGGCGCCTGGGTGGCTTAGTGGGTTAAGCGTCCGACTTTCACTTAGGTCATGATCTCGCGGTTCGTGGGTTCGAGCCCCGCGTCGGGCTCTGTGCTGACTGCCAGCTCAGAGCCTGGAGCCTGTTTCAGAGTCTGTCACTCCCTCTCTCTCTGACCCTCCCCTGTTCACGCTGTCTCTCTCTCTCCTAGAAATAAATAAAACATTAAAGAAATTTAAAAAAATAGATCATAGCATTTTGCCCCTCAAAACCCTGCAACAGCTCTTACAGATACACTCTCTGTCAAACTCAGAATAAAGTACAAACTCCTAACCGTAAGTCCAAGGCCCTGCATGATCTGTCCTACATTTCTCTCTGACCTCATCTCCCATGGCTGTCTTCATCACTTGTTTCATTCTGGACATAGGGACTCCTTAATATTCTTACACACATGGCTTTGTTCTGACCTCAGGGCCTTTGCACTAATGTCTCCTCTGCCTTAGGTGCTCTTTCTTCAGATGTCACTTAGTTGCCCATTGTTTCACTCAGGTCTCCAGTCAAATGTCACATCCTCTGAGAGGCCTTCTGTGACCAGCCTATCTAAAGGAGCTAACCTCATACCCACTCCACTTTTATTTCCACGCAAACAGTTTTCAATATCTAACATGTTGTATACTTGGTTATTGTGTCTTCCATGTCTGGGAGATAGCTCCCACCAAGGACCTTGTCTTGTTCATGCTGGTAATCCCAGCATCTAGAATAGTGCCTGGCCTGGCGTGAACTCTTTTCCTGTCTTGAATGAATGCCCTAAAAGAAATGATTCCCTCTAGACCTGGATAATGGAGATTGTAACTCTAATCTATGAGAATTAGATGAGACGGTGTGTGCGCAAGGATTTTGTTTCTCCATTCTCAACTACAGGTGCCACCACAGAAGTGGGCCGTGTCCTCCATGAGACGTGACACTTGTTTGAGGCTGACCCCTGAATTCTTCCTGAGTCCTGGAGATTTCAGTGGCCTGGATGCTCATGTCCAGCAATGGGCACAAAAGAAGATGTATGAGTACCAGAGGGGCCTCCAGGAATCATGGACCCAACACCCGCTCTCTCGGAAGCACCCACGTCAGGCCCCACCTTGGGATTCCCACACTCCTTCTGAGCCCGTCTTTGGCACCACCCCTTTTTCAAGCACCTGTATGCTCCCTCAGGACAGTTCTTGGGAAGCACAGCAGGTACCCTGGTGTCTCAGTGATGAGCAGTCTCACATGATTTGCAAGCCACTATCCCCTTCCCTGCACATGCACCGAGGGACGGAGCAGCTGCTCGTCTGCTCCCAGGAAGAACTGATGCCACTGGGGCTTGTTGTCCCTAAGAGGCCCCACCTCACACCCATGACTTTAACCACCTCTCTCTCAAACCTCCCTTCATCTCAGAGGCTGCATTTCTACTCTGGAGAGTTCCTTCCAGGTCCTTCCAGCCAACATGGGGGAGTGTCCCCTTGGGAGCCCTGGGGCTGCCCACAAGAGGCCTGGGCACTATGGACAGAAAACCAGGTGCTAGGCAGAGAGGATAGTAGAGAGACTCAGGCTCTATGGTGGGCGAACCAGACAGAGAGCAGTAGGGAAGATGCTTGGGAGATCCAGGCAACTGGAAGGCAGCTCCCAGTGAACATTGAGATGAAGGATGATGCAGAGACTAAGGTCCTGGAGTGGAGAAGCCGGAGAGTAGTAATAAGTAAGACTGGTGGAGATATCCTGACACCAGGGCCAATGAGCCAGGACCAGAGGGGAATTGAGAATAGAGCTAAAATTCAGGAACTAGAGAATAGAAAGAAGAGGGAGGCTGAAGGTGAGAATTCTCCTGAAACCCAGGCACATACAGCAGAGAAACAGGAATATTTAAGACATGAAGCTGATGCAGAGATTCACACGCCAGAGTGGGGGAACCAGGATAAGAGGAGAAATGGGGATGCTGTGGAGACCCAGGCATTTGAGAAGAACAAGAAAGAGGCCAGAGGAGAGGATGAAGGAGGGACCCAGGCCCAAGGACTGGGGAAGCAGGGCCAGACCGGAAGTGAGAATGGTAAGGAGACCCAGGTGTCAGGGTGGGGAAAACAAGACAAGATCAGAGACGATACTGGCATAGAAATTCAGGCACA
Source organism: Crocuta crocuta (assembly GCF_008692635.1). Classification (NCBI taxonomy): domain Eukaryota; kingdom Metazoa; phylum Chordata; class Mammalia; order Carnivora; family Hyaenidae; genus Crocuta; species Crocuta crocuta. Next base: position 2,286,746 of record NW_027529175.1, read on the forward strand.
AGAGAGGAGAAACAAGGCCCAGGTTGGAGGTGAGAATGCTATGCGACCCCAGGTATCTGGGAGGGAGAACCTGGGAGAAGAGAAAAGAGAGGAGGGTGTGGAGACCCAGGCCCTGGGGTGGGGAAAACAGGAATGCATTGGAAGTGAGAATGTTACAGAGATCCAGACCCTAGGGTGGGAGAAGCAGGATCGAGGTGGAAGTGAGAAAGCTGGGAAGATCCAAGCATCTAGGGGAGGGATTTGGAAACAACTAAGACATGAACTTCTAGTGGGGTGGAGAAATCAAGGCCTGAGACTGGGGGAGGATGCTGGGGAAACCCACATATCTAGAAGGAAGGACCTTAGGGAGATAAAAGAGGAGGATTGGGTTGTGATCCAGGCACCATGGTGGGAAGATCAGGACCAGAGTGGAAGTGCAATTGACAGAGAATTTGAGATACCATGTTGGGGGGGCCAGGATCATATTGGAGGTGAACACAGAGCAGAAACTCAGGCAACAGAGAAGAGAGAGCAGAGAAAAGATGGAGATGAGGACAGTATAAATACCCTGGCTCCTGAGACAGAGAACCAGGGACACATAAGACATGAAACTCATGTAGACACCCATCCACCAGAGAGGAGGAACCAGGGGCAGTTTGGAGATGAGAATAGTAGAGATGATCAGGTACTAGGGACAAGAAATCTGAGAAGGGTTAAAGATGAAGACAGTAAAGAGACCCAGGAACTTGGGGAAGAAAACCAGGGTCAGTTAAGCAGTAAAAATAACGGCAAGATTCATTCACCCAAGTGGAAGAATCAGGAATACATTAGAGGCAAGGATGGTGCAAACACAGAGGCATCTGAGGCTGAAAACAGGGGAGAATTCACAAGTAAAATTAATGCAGAAACCCATTCAGTAGAATGGAAGAAAGAGGAGCAGGTTGGAGAGGAGAATGGTGCAGAAATCCAAGCTCCAGAGAAGACAAGTCAGACAGTAGCTGGAGGTGAGGATGACACAGAGACCTGGGAAGCTGGAGATGAAAACCAGAGCCAGTTAACAGGTGTTATTGATAGAAAGACCCATTTATCAGAGCGGAAGAACCAGGAGCAGACAGGAGGTGAGAATGGAACAGAAATTCAGGCTCCAGAGAAGAGAAACCAGAGAGAAGCCGAAAATGAAGATGCTGTAGGGACCCAGAGGCCTGGGAAGAACCAGGGACAGTTCGATAATGAAACTGGAGAGGGCCACTCAGCAGGGAGAAGCAACTGGGAGCAGACTGGAGGAAAGAAGGAGGAAAATCAGACATTTGGGAAGAGAAGCCAGAGAGAGGCTGGAAGTGAGGATGGCAGAAAAACCCAGGGACCTTGGGGAGGGTCCCAGGGGCTGATAAACAGCGAAGTTAATGAAAAGAGCTGTTCAGAGTGGACGAACCAGGAGCAGATGAGAGGCGAGCATGGTGCGGACACTCACGCACAAGAGAAAAGCAACCTGAGAGGGACCACAGGTGACGATCGTACAGAAACCCAGGCTCCTGGGGGAGATTGCCAGCGGCTGTTAAGAAGTGAAATTGATGGAGAGACCCAGAGACAAGGGCAAGGGGACCAGAATAAGGCTGGAGAGGATGCGGCAGGAATCCAGGCTTTAGGGAGCCTGAGAAAGTGCAGAGCTGAGGAGGCCGGAGGCCCTCCCGTTCCAAGGGGAAGGCTCAAGGAGCAGGTCAGTCTTCCTGCTAAAGGCAGTCTCCCAGTTGACTCTTCTGGGGGTGGGGGGTCCCCAGCCCTCACAGGCTCTGAATACGGGGCCACGGAACAGGAACAGGCAGTGGCCTCCGCTCCCTGTTCTGAGACGAAGCCTCTCCCCGACCCGAGTCAACTCTTCCTGCTTGCCAGTGGGGAAGGGGGGCATCTGGTCAGCCAGAGCATGGCCTCTGCCAAGACGCACGGAGAGGAGGTGAGTGTAGCCTCCCAGCAGGCCCCACCTGAATCCCAGAGAAGCCGACAAAGGGATAAAAAGGTGGATCCAGGGAAGGCTCCTGGCCTGACTCGGCAGCTCCAGAACTTACAGTTTCTGGCTGCTCCCCTGGGCCTGCCCTCTGCCTGCCCCTCCATCTCACGTGGCCAAGGCCCCCAAGCTGCCACAGCTCTGGCGGGTGCTCCCATTGCCCTCACTGTCATGCCCAAGTGGTCAGTCCTCAAAAAGAGCCAACGACTCCTCCTAGAGTCCCTCATGCGACGGAAGATGGCACACCTGAAATGGGGCCTCCCCCAGCGGATCCTGGAGTCCCATTTGCTCTTTAACTTGTTAGGACCTTGCCCACCACCCCTTGCTGGCGTGAGCCTCCCTGGATTATACACGGCCTGTAAGTTCCAACAACAGCAGGCAAGGCGTGGTGAGGCCAATGGCTTCAGGCCAGACCATCAGTCAACTGGGAGGTCCCAGAGGGCTCAGCCCCAAGAAAGAAAAAGCTCAAAACTTCCTACACAGGCCAGAGCTCTGGAGAAATGTGGGCCACAGCGGCGCGAGCCCATGGGCATTTCCATCCATTCTGAAAAGCCTGGGAGAGGCAGGCCGCCAGGAGGCGCCAGAGAACCACAGGCTGTCCAAGAAGAGCCTCCTCCTAGAGCCAAGCCCGCGGCTCTAAGGAACGCCAGGCCTACAGCACAATCTAGGAGCTGCTGTGGCCAAGAGCCTTTCAGAGAGGCTCGGTGTTCCAGTGGGAGGAACACGGACAGGAAAATGGTCAGGCCAGGAGTCTCCCAGACGGCAGAGAGGGCTCCCTGTAGAGTGAGGACCTCATACTCCAGGGCAGGTCACGGCCATTGGAGAAAGGAGTGCACATCCCTGGAGGCCCCAAAGTCCCCTCGACTTAAATGTCAGCAGCCTCCACACGGGAGGAGAGGGAGGCTGGAGGCTGCAGAGGGCGGAGCGGCTGAGCAGCAGCCTTCCTCCTGCCCCACAGACACTTCCAGCTTCACAGGTGGTCTTCCCTCTGCCGCGGTGAGGTTGAGCATGGCCCTTTCAAACAAGGTATCCTGGTCCTCACGCCTGGCCAAGCCTCAGCACTCAGCCCCCAGCCCGAGTCTGAGTAGTCCTGACCCTACCCTGCTTCCCAGAGTGGGTGACCGACATGCAAGGGAGGACAGCCCTGGAGTCCATACTTCTCTGAAGAGGGGCCTTCAGCCACCAGGCCACTGCCGTGCTGGGGCTGCTCTTCCTAAGGCAGAGCACTTGCCGGGGCAAGGGGAACCTGAGGGCCTAAATGGAGCCCCATGGAGACCACCAGCCCCCCAAAAGTTTGGTTTTATGAAGCATTTGAGATGTTTTCTGCTCCAGCATGGCTTTAGAAAGTAGGCCGCAGGCCCAGAGTGCTCAGAACACAGAAGAGAAGGCATGAGAGTGGTCGGCTCACCCTCAAAGTCTCTAATAAAATTGGTTACTTGGGCCTGTGGGGTTCCGACATTTTTGGCACATGTTGTCTGAGTGTCCCCTTTCGGAGGTTGGGATACTTTGCGGGTGGGGTAGAAGCCACTTCTACTCTATGGTACTCAAGGTTTGAGGAGTGTGGGTCAACCCAATGCCATCTCCTAAACACATTCCTCTTCTCAGCTCCTCACAGTAGGGTTTACTGAGGTTTCTATCATGGCTCTGGCCTGCCCTACTCTAAGTTAATTCTGATCGAGGAAGGATGCTCACACTGAGCCTCAACTGTTTGTGGCGTAGGGTGGTGCTCTAAACAGAACGCTATTATTCACAGTCCATTTGGTCGCGAGGAAGGGAGATGATCACCGGGCATCTGCCCTGCGGGGACCCTGATGCCCATGAACACACTTCATGGAAAAAACATTCCCACCTCTCCACTTCTCAAGCACTGCCAACCATGATGACCTGTTGCTCTGCCTGGCCTATCCATGGGACATCGTGGAGCCAATTATTTGTTTAAATTTTATTTTATTTTAGAGAGAGAGAGTGCAAGTGGGCAAGTGGGGGAGAGAGACAGAAGGGGGGGGGAGGAATTCCCAAGCAGGCTCCACACTCAGTGCACAGCCCAATGTGGGCTCACTTAGCCGTTGAGGAGCTGACTCCTGCCACCAATCGTGAGGGAGCGTGGACGCAGATCTTTCAGCCCTAGTGAGTCTTGAGAAAATCACAACCTCATGAGAGCCTTTCAGCCAGCGTAACTCGGAAGCCGTGCATGGGTTCCAGATGCACAGAAACTACGAGATAATGTTTCCTTGGGGCATATTCATTTTCTACAGCTACCATAACAAAAGACCACAAACCTCATGGCTTAAAACAACTTCAGGGGGCCAAAGTCTGAAATCGGGATGTCAGAAGGCCCTCTGGCTCTAGAGGACAATCACTTCCCTGTTCTTTCCAGCCTCTGGCGGTTGCAGGCGATCGTTGGCTTGTGGCACCGTCAGCACCATCACTCTGATCACTGCGTCTTCCTTTACTCTGTGTGTTTCTTCCCCAGACACTTGGTTATTGGATTTAGGGCCCACTGTAAACTCCTGCACAATCCCCTCTCAAGATCCTTAACTTAATCACAACTTCAAAGATCGTTTTCCAAAAAAGGTAACATTTACAAATTCTGGGGATTAGGATGTTTTAGAAGTCTGCTCTGGCTGCTATAACAAAATATTACAGATGGGAAGGCTTAAACAATAGAAATTTATTTTCTCACAGTTCTGGAGGCCAGAAGTCCGAGATCAAGGTTCTGGCTGATTCAGTTTCTGGTAAGAGTTTTCTTTCTGGCTTGAAGATGGTTGCCTTCTCACTATGCCTTCACATGGCCTCTCTTTGGTGCATGTATATATAAAGAGAAGTGAGAGATCTTTCTCTCCCTCGTTTTTTTTTTTTATTAGATTTTTTATTTTTTTACAGAGAGAGAGAGACAGAGACAGAGACACACAGAGGATGAGCAGGGAAGGGGCAGAGAGAGAGAGGGAGACACAGAATCCAAATCAGGCTCCAGGCTCCGAGCTGTCAGCACAGAGCCCAAGGTGGGGCTCAAACTTGGGAAAGGTGAGATCATGCCTGAGGCCAAAGTCAGATGATGCTCAACCAACTGAGCCACCCAGGCACCCCTAAGACTTTTTATTTCTAAGTAGTCTCTACACCCAATGTGGGGCTTGAACTCATAACCCTGAGATCAAGAGTCTCATGCTCTACTCACTGAGCCAGCCAGGCACCCCTCTCCCTCTTCTTGTAAGGCCACCAATCCTATGGGATTATAACTCCCCCACCCCCGCCTTGTGACTTCTTTTAACCTTAATTACCTTTTAAAGGCCCTATCTCTGGGGTGCCTGGGTGGCTCAGTTGGTTAAGCATCTGACTTTGGCTCACGTCATGATTTCATGGTTCGTGGGTTCGAGCCCCACATGGGGCTCTGTGCTGACAGCTAGCTCAGAGCCTGGAGTCTGTTTCGGATTCTGTATCTCCCTCTCTCTCTGACCCTCCCCTGCTCACGCTGTCTCTCTCTCTCTCTCTCAGAAAAAAATAAAACACTAAAAAAAAAAATAAAGGCCCTATCTCCAAATACAGTCACTTTAAGGGTTAGGGCTTCATATTTAAATTTGGGGGACACAATTCAGTGCATAGTAGACATGGAGATATGTTTTTGAAGGTCACCATTTCAACCCATCACATGGGATAAGTTGTTATACAGCAATAGATAACTAATATTATATACTCCATTGTAATAATTTTCTCATCTGTTGCCTTGACTGAACTTGGGGACAAGAAGGTCTCTTGCTCACTTTTGAATCCTCTAGCTTCTAGCACGGTTTCTGGCTCAAAACTTTGTCCAAAATACACTCTTTGTCAACATTTAAAAAATATACAGGACTATATTTAATGACATGGAAGATGTACACGATATGTTTTTCTCTGGGAGAAGCAGTTTACAAACTTTTGTACGTTACTGTTGTAAATATGTATAGACTGAAAGAAATATCAAAATATTATTTTTCCTTTCATTGTCTTCACTGAATATGTATTACTGCTATAATTTGTGTTGAATAAGTGGTTTTTTGCTTATTTATTTTACCTACTTGTACATATAATTCTGCATCTTTTGTGCACAGCATTTTAATGAGAACTTTTCCATGTTAATGCATACTTTTCTCAAACATTACTTCAGAACACTACGTCGAATAATAAACCACTATTTTCTAAACTATTTTGACATGGAAGTAAGTTTTTGCACTCAGTCACATGCCTTCCGAATATAGAGAACACCTCCTGAACTTACCTCTTTCACCAGTAGCCAGTTGCTGGACACCCTGGGGCTAAATAATCCCTGTAGATTGATAGATTATTATTGTTAGTAAAGATAATGATAAGCAATTTCTTCTGCAGCATTATTTGCTCGCTCACTGCGCAGATGTCTATGAGAGGACATATTTTTAAAATATCAGTGGGGGAGGGTCAGAGAGAGAGGGAGACAGGGAATGTGAAAGAGGGCCCAGGCTCTGAGCTGTCAGCACAGAGCCAGATGCGGGGCTCAAACCCACGAACCATGAGATCATGACCGGAGCCTAAGTCAGATGTTTAAATGACTGAGACACCCAGGTGCTCCTGTGAGAAAATATCTTAAAGGAACCAACCTCCACTCTTGGAGAGAAAAGGGTCACATAAATTAAAATAATACTAAGAGCTTTTAGATCCCTGAGATCATTTAATTTTTAAAAAAATAGATTTTATTTTTAAGTAAGCTCTATACCCAAGGTGGGGCTTGAACTCACAACCCTGATATCAAGAGTAGCATGCTCCTCCGACGGAGTCAGCCAAGAGCCCCTATCTAATTAAAAAAATTTTTTTTAATGTTTACTTATTTTTGAGAGAGAGAGAGAGCGCCCGAGAGAGAGGGAGCAAGCATGAGCAGAGGAGGGTCAGAGAGAGAGGGAGACACAGGATCCGAAGCAGGCTGCAGGCTCTGAGCTGTGAGCGCAGAGCCTGACGCAGGGCTCCAACTCACAAACCAGGAGATCATGACCTGAGCCGAGTTGAACCAGGGGAGCCACCCAGGCCCCCTCCCCTATTTAATTTTTTACTAGTAGAAACAGATGATTTCCTGTCCTTCCTCAAAGCTAATGACATTTTCTTTTTTTTTTAATGTTTTATTTTATTTCTAGGAGAGAGAGAGAGAGAGAGAGAGACAGCGTGAACAGGGGAGGTCAGAGAGANTGTCGGTGTGGACACCCTAGCGGGGGCTGCCTAGGTCTCTGTGATGGCAGCGAGTCGGGAAGAAGTTACAGCCAGGCCGCGTGGGGTGGAGGGGAAGACCTTTCTAACAGCAGAGCCGGCCGAAAAATGGGCCGCCCGCTGCCTCCCTGCCCACCCACCNCGTCGGTGTGGACACCCTAGGGGGGGCTGCCTAGGTCTCTGTGATGGCAGCGAGTCCGGAAGAAGTTACAGCCAGGCCGCTGGGGTGGAGGGGAAGACCTTTCTAACAGCAGAGCCGGCCGAAAAATGGGCCGCCCGCTGCCTCCCTGCCCACCCACCTTTGCAGTGAGCTTTGGTCCATGGAGCCGTCAGGGAAACGTTTGGGAGATCACTTTTCTCTCAAATTCATGGAAGGGGAATTTATGCCTTGGGAGGAGGGGCTAGATCAACGGTTCTCAAATTTTAAATCTCAGGATGCCTTTGTACTTTAAAAAAGTGTTGAGGACCCAAAGAGCTTGTATGTGGGTTGTATTCACTGATATTTACTGTGTTGGGGAAATTTTTTTTTAATACTAATTAAAAAATGATAGTAAATCATTACATATTAGCATAATTGGTTTTATTGCTATAAAATATACTTGACATAAAACCTACGATTTTGAGCACACAGTTCTGTGGCATAAGTAACTTGAATAAAAATGATGAGGTTTTTCCAAAAGAAAAAAGATAATGAAAAGAATAGCTTTGTTTTATATTTTTTATTTACACCTATTAAGCAAGTCTCTTTAATGTCTAGCTTCATAGAAGTCAGCTGGATTCTCAAATATTTCAGCGTTTAATCTGTTGTATATTACCTGTCATGTAATCTTTGAAAAACCCCACTGTTCACTTGTGAGAGAATAAGAGTGACAGAGACAAATTGCATCTTAGTATTAGAATAATTTTGATCTTTTGGAGTCTCTGAAAGGGTTTTGGGCACCCTCAGGGGTTCCCAGGCTACAGTCTGAGAACTTCTGGGCTAGCTGATAACATCTGAGCTATCACTGAGGCTGGAGGTTCTGAGGCTGCCATTCTTGGACAGTGAGTCAGAGATACAGAGATAAATAAGACAGTGGGGGAGAAAATGAGAATGTTAAAAACTACTGGGAATTTAGTAGATAGACATATTTGTGGTCAAGTGCTCTTGCGATAAGGAGGGAATTTGGGGAAAGGTTTTTTAGAAGAGGACGCATTTGAATTAGGCTTGAGAAGATAGGTGAGATTTGGACCAGAGGGGGTGGGGGTCGGTTATCCCAGGAGGTAGGCATTAGCAAGGATGAGTTTGGGGAGGTAATCAGAGTGTTTGGAAGGAAGTTGAGGGAGGGGAGATTGAAAAGCCAGGTTAAGTTCCAAGATTTTGAATCCAAGCTAACAAACTGGGACTTAATCTGACAGGTGAAAGAGAATCATTGAGATTTTTTTTGAATAGCTCATTTAGATTGCTAGCTTCATGTATTATGTAGGAGGAATTGGTGAAGGAAAACATGAGATTTGCAACAGCCCAGTTTAGAGACAACAAGAGATGCAACTTCGCTTTTTATTGAATGCATTTTTTTTTTAGCTTCATCTCTCACCAGTTGAAAGGATGATGTTGTCAGTTTTACCCAAGCTCCTTTCTGCTCTGTCCTCGGCACACGCTCCCCTTTTTAACCTAACTTTTGCTACTGTCTTGAGCACTTTGCACAGCTACTACCTAGTTCCCTGTACAGGGAGGTGAATTGAGTGTGAAGATTTATGTCCATGTTGAATGGAACGATGCATTTCTCTACCAGCCTCTTTAAGGCTCATGAAAGGTCTCCAGAACCACTCTCCTGAACTGTTGTAGTAGAAAGGGCACTGACCGTACACAAGACCTGTTTGGAGACAGATTTGAGTCCTTGGGAATGTCTTTGGGCCTCAATTTTCTCATCTATAAAATGGTGACAATTTTTGCTTGCTTCACTAACTTGTTAGGCAAATGAGTGATTTGCACTAAAGTGCTCTGTAAATAGTAGGGTAGTAGGAACTTGAATGCATAATCCTCTATATGAACACATAGATTCCTGTGTATAAATGATACTACTTTCAGGGATTATGACCTTACCATAGTTTAGATCAACCCTCCAGTATCATCTTGCAATTTTATTTAGAAATTGTAATTGTTTGGGTTCAGAATGGCTGAGACTTGGTTGCTGTTGAATACTTTTTTCATCTGCCCCAAGCTGGTGCGCAAGAAGCATGTGCTCTCCTGTTTCCGAGATGCCCTCTTGAGGCATGCCTCCCTGGTCATGCAGCTGGTGGCTCAGGATCAGAGAATCTGTATCCACTTCATAAGCATGGTTTTCGGTGAGATTAAAAGGGAAATTGGGTATGAATTTTGCATGTATAGCGTGTATATTTGCTTTGGGGTCTTAGAGAAATGGTCTTGGAAAGATAATTTAGACTTTTTACCATGTAACAGCTTAACTTATTAGCAAATTGTTGTGTTGTAATGATGAAGAAACGGGCCCCCTTCTAAGACACATGATTCGTTGTATGGTAACTGGCTTCACTACAGCTAAGAAGTTAGCAAAAGTGTGGATATGAATATGGGAAATGTGTGATCCCACTCTGGTCTTTGAACAGCATCAGATCCAGACTAGAGTCTGTTGACCTGGGTGTGACCCTGATTGAAATACTTTCCCCCTCCTGTGCCCGAGATGAATTAAAAGGTCCCTTCTCTTAATACAATTATGACGTCCTTTGGAAAGATCCCTTTCAGGGAGGAGGGGAGCTAACTCATATTGGATACTTTTTCTCTGCTAGTGGCTTTTCAGGCTTTTAACTGTCAAGACAGTCCTTTAAGGGAGAGAGAATGATCCCGAGGCTAAGGGAAGTCCTAGCAAACAACTGGCAGAACTGGAATTTTACCCAAGGTCTGTTACAGACTCCAAAGCACTCAGTTTTTGTGCCATGCCACACTTGGGTTGGGGATAGCACTTCTCTGGGACATTGCTTAAAGCTACTATTAGTCTAGAATTTGCAGTGTGCCTTTGTGGGTTTCTCTTTTAACTACTAACCATCCCCCTGTCTCCTCCCTCTGCTTCAAGGGCTGTTACGCAACGTGGAAGATGGACGTGTAATAGACCTCTGTATTGAAGGTAAGGTGAAACTATGTGTACCTACCATTTGAAGCTGGGTATATTAGCCTGAATTGCAGCTCTGGTTATTTGAGACCTTGATGAAATACATGTTTCATTTTAGAGACAGATCAAGAAAACTCAATTAGTTGACAATCATTAATTCTGTGCTTCTTACTCAGGCACCTCCTCTGTGCCAAGTATTGTATCAGACATGAGGGATGCATAGATGGATAAGACATGGTTCCTGCCCTCTAAGAGTTTACAGTATGAATGAGGGATTGGCTGGTAAATAACGAGAGCTGATGAGTACTATTACAAAGGCAGTACTGACTCTGTTTTCATTACTTTCACATTGGTGGTTGGAAGTTGTCTGCACACAGGTGATGCTTGAAGCTGTAGAAGTGTGTCTCTTTACTTATAAAGCGCTGAAGGAGCGGGGAACCTGGCTGGCCCAGAAGAGCATGTGACTCTTGATCTTGGGGTGGTGATACCTGTGTTGGGTGTAGAGATTACTAAAATAAATAAACTTTAAAAGGCTCAAGCAGAAAGAAGACAGGGATAGGACGACTCTTGCAAAAGAGTAGGAATTGTATCAGTGAGGGTCTAGTCAGGAAACAGAAACCACATAAGTTATTTGAACAGGAAGACAACTTTAATATAAAGAATTATTGACTAGTTAACTGAAGGCAAAAGAAAACACTAAGTTTTCACAGAGGTAGCAATTTCAGAAAGCAGCTCCCACCCTGAGGGCCGAGGAAACAAGATGAGGTTGGAATGATTAAAACCTAAGTTTCCTCTAAGGAGAGGATGCTGCTTTGGCTTCTCCTGGGTCCACGACCATGCAACCACACACTCAGCAGCTGTAACAGGTCATAAGTTAATATGATCTGTGTATACCTCTGACCATGTCTCGGTCTAGATAATGTGGAAAAACAAATGTACCATCTGAAGTTCTGACCACTGGCAGGAATGGGGAGATTTCCCTTCTTCGTTCGGCTACTCTTGAGTGGGCCTAAACCTAAATCCTAAAGCCATCCACTGCTGGTTGGTGCCAGCATAGATTGCAAGCCTTCATCAGACCCCAAGAACTTTACTGAGATGGTAGGCACTAGATAGCGACTGCAAAGCCAGAGAGGGAAGAAGGACTTGCTCCTTCCTCGCTGTTTCCTCTTTGTTGCCTGCCTTCTTTCTGTTTCTGTGAATGTTGTCCAGAATGCTTCTTTACCTTGGAAGTGCCAGAGGCTTCCTGCAGCAGCAGCTGAATCTAGTCTGTAGCTTTTCCCAGACTTGCAGGGCCAGCCTCTTCTTCACTGCTTCTCAAACATACCAGCAGAAGCATCAGAAATGATTGTACAGAAGGGCGGGTTTGGGGGTTGAGAGATAGTATAGGCAATTAAGGAATTATTGGCACAGGAACTCACCCATAATTCTGTTTTCTAGTATATGAAGGAGCAAAGTATGAGGCAGGGAAAATAGTAGTGATACTTGATACCATAAAATAATAGTTTTCAACCTTAGCTTCACAATAGACTTACATAAGTAACTTAAAAAATATCCAGATGCTTAGGTTCTTTCTCTAGAAATTATGATTGAATTGATCTAGAGTGGGAGTTGGGCATTTGTATATTTTTTTAAAACTTTCTGGGTGGTTCTAATGTGCAGCCTAACTGTGAACCACTGATATAAAACAGTGAAGAAGGCATAAATCCTTTGATTTGGATATGTACACATAGTTTAATTGGGGAGATAGAAAAGACTATACTGGTAATGCAAGCAAATGACTTTGAGTAGAAGGGCTATGAAAAGCAGAGTGTGGATCAGAGGTTGCCTTGAGTGGTTAGTAATACTACTGTGTCTGCTCAGTCCTTATCCAGCTTACAACTCAGCTGAAGTTAGAGCAGATCGTTCATTGCCTGCTGGACGAGTGCCACAGAGAGGTCAGTAAATAGCTGTGGGTTCTTGAGTATCCCCTCAGAATCCTCAGGTATCAGAGCTGGGCCCACCCCGCTTTGGATAAATGGGGAGATTGAAATACAGAGAGGGAAAGGGACATGTCTGAGGTCACTGAGACAGTGGCAGAGCCAGAGCTTGGACCTGCCTGGGTCTTCTGATCCTGCCTCAGTACTGCTTGTAGCTGCCCTCCTTCCTCTTTCCCCTCCCTCTGTTTGAAGTTCTCATCTTTCTGACATAATCACCCCATGGATGTTCTCTGTATCCCCCTAACTACAGTACAGATTTCCTTGACTAACTTAGCAAGGAAATATGTTTACTATGTCTTGGCTTAGTATTTTTATTTGGTTTGAATTGTATGCAATATTTTATACTGAAGTCATTTGTTTTTATCAGCATCCAGGGCAAGCACTGAGCAGATAAATATATTTGACCTGCCTTCTTCAAGGTAGTCACAGATACCAATTCAACAAGCAGCTTTTGCATTGCGTTTAAGATTTAGGAATAAGGGGACGCTTGGGTGGCTCAGTCAGTTAAGCATCTGACTTCTGCTCAGGTCATGATCTCCCGGTTCGTGGGTTTGAGCCCTGCATCAGGCTCTGTGCTGACAGCTAGCTCAGAGCCTGGAGCCTGTTTCATATTCTGTATCTCCCTCTCTCTCTGACCCTCCCCTGTTCATACTGTCTTTCACTCACTCTCAGAAATAAATAAAACATAAAAAAAAAAGAATTCAGGAATAATATCAGAATCACTTTTTATTTTATTTTATTTTTTTGCAATAAATAAGCACCTGGGTGTTTCAGCCAGTTAATCAAGTTCCTTTTGTTTAACTTAATCAAATGACTCTTGATTTCAGTTCAGGTCATGATCTCAGGTTGAGCCCCACATCAGGCTCTGTGCTGCCAGAGTGGAGCCTGCTTGGGAATCTGTCTCCCTCTGTCTCTGCCCCTCCCCTGCTAGTGCTCTCTGTCTCTGTCTGTCTGTCTCTCTAAATAAATAAGTAAACATTAAAAAAAAAAAAAAGNAGATCATGACCTAAGTGAAAGTCGGACGCTCAACTGACTAAGCCACCCAGGCGCCCCGACAAATGCTCTTCTTAACACCAAGAGCAACATTTAATTATGAATTATACTAAATTGTCATATCATTATAATTACTTGGCATATGATAAATATATCAGATTGAATTTATAATCATATATGTCAGTACTTATTAAGATGATGCAACTTAACTCCTTTGAGCACTTTCTATATGCTGGGCACTATGTTAGGTGGTTTATGTGCAGTATCTCATTGAATTCTCCTAATAACTCCATGAAATTGATACTATTATTATTTACCACCAGAGGAATTAAAAGTCTTACTTTTTTTTTAATGTTTTACTTATTTCTGAGAGAGAAAGAGACCGCGTGAGCAGAGGAGGGTCAGAGAGAGAGGGGAGATACAGAATCTGAAGCAGACTCCAGGCTCTGAGCTAGCTGTGAGCACAGAGCCCGATGCGGGGCTCGAACCCACGAACCATGTGATCATGACCTGAGCTGAAGTTGGACGCTTAACTGACTGAGCCACGCAGGCGCCCTAAGAGTCTTACTTAAAGTGCTACGGCTAGTCAGTAGAAATGGTAGAATATATACTATTGACTCTTCCTGTAAGCCATCAAGCATAGGACCCTGCAAATAGATGGTTCAGTAATGACCATGATAATGATAATAATAGTAACACATTATTTTTTTCCCACTAAGTCAGAATTCTGTCTTTATGATGCTCTCAACTTTCACTCTCCCAGTTTCTGGCTCTATAGAAGACAAAATATGCTAATGTTAATTCAGTTTTAACAGTCATGTGCTGAGCTAGGTCCCGAATACTCTGAGAGGAATCTGACTCAGTCCCTTTCCTCAGGGGCTTCCCAGTCCAATAGGGGAGATAGACACTTACTTAAAGAAGCTGATTACTGGTTGTGGTGAGAGACACATGCAATACAGGCTTTGTGTAACTAGGACAAGATACATTTTGGTGGGAAGTCTGTCCTGATCCTGATTCATAGACCAGAGTGTGTTCATTTTCTATAGCTGTGTAACATGCCCTCCATGCGAGGCAGCCTGGCTACCCTGACCCTTCTCGGCAAGTTGGTGGATGCCATCCCACCCCTGGCAGACAAGCTTGTAATGGAGCACAGTGAGTGACTTCTGGGGAAGAGCTGCCACTACCCTTTTACCAACTTTGATCACACTTTATATCACCATCTCGGTGGTCCATTCACTATACACTACTGGGAAGTCATTACTTTCCTTTTCTAGGCTTTTGTTTTCCCATCTGCAAAATGTACTCTGTGTTGGCCAAGTTAAAAAAATGATTTATTGACTCTGGTCTTGAGTTATTTCTATTCATTATGTTAACACAAATTAATTATCTACTTGTGGACCTTCCTTTGGGTGGAAGGAGGAATTCATTCTGGAATACAGAGTACTTTTATTCTATCAGTAAAACACAAATAAATATAGAGGATTTACCCCAGGGTAAATCACTTCTCTAAGCCTTGGTTTTCTCTTTTGGTTAAGGGTCCAGAAATGGTTTGTTATGGGAGATTCTAAGGGATTACCACTACTACCCCACGGGGCACAATATAGTTTGGAGTTGCATCTAGCAGTTGACATTGTGAGGTTTCCCTGGCCCCTTGCTTGTTTTCTGGACAGGTGACCTGATGGAACATCTGCTGAGAGGTTTAGTACACCCCAGTGAGGAGGTGCGGGCTTCTGTCTGTTACCTCTATGGGAAGTTGTACTCCTCACCAGGGGCTGCTGAGATGCTTTCGGGCCATTTCCGAGAGAAGCTGTGTCCTCTCTTCCTTTCCACCCTGGATAGTGCCCAGACAAAGGAGCTACAGATCAACTGTTTGGGTAAGATGTAGGACTGGAGAGAAAAGAGAGAATGCTTTTGATGTTTTGCTTGAGGACCTGAGATGTTGGCTCTCTAGTGGTGGGGAAGTTTGCCGTTTTACAAAGGATAGAAGCCATGGGTTTGGGAGATAAGACGGACAGGCATGGGGGGCGCCTGGGTGGCTCAGTCAGTTGAGGGTCCCACTCTTGATTTCGGCTTAGGTCATAATCTCAGGGTCGTGGGATTGAGCTCTGTTTTGGGCTCCGTGCTGAGTGTGGAGACCACTCAAGATTTTCTCTCTGTCTCTCTCTGCCCCTCTCCCCCTGCTCGTGTGCACGCATCTGTTCTCTCTTTCTCTCTGAAAAAAAATAAATCTTAGAAAAGATGCACAGACTATGATAGATGCCTAGAGTTGGTGGTGTGACCTTGCCTTTGGGGGCACCTGGGTGCCTCAGCAGGTTAAGCATTTGACTCTTGATTTCAGCTAAGGTCATGATCTCCTGGTTCATGGGTTCAAGCTCTCCGTCAGGCTCTTCACTGACAGCATGGAGCCTGCTTGGGACTCTCTGTCTCTCGGTTTCTCTCTGCCCCTCCCCTGCTTGTGTTCACTCTCTCTTTTAAAAAATAAAAAAAGAACCTTGCCTTTGCAAGGAGAAGAAGAAAGAAAGTGGGACAGCAGTTTTTTTTTTTTTGCTTCTGGTTTTTACTGCCTGCCCTGGTGTATCCTGTTTTTGCTGCCAAGTTAATCTTCACACCGCATAGCTTGCGTTCTCTGTTTCCTATTTGAAAAATCATCTATGGCTCCCTCTGCCCTCCAGATCATAATCAGGCTTTTCTACTTGTTATTTGAGGCTCCTTAGGAGCCCCTGTGTACTCTTTCAACCTCTTTTCCTGCTGCTTCCTTACTTAGGTACATAAGACCCTTGAACTGCTTCTGAGTAGAGAACTTTCACATTTTTTTTAAAGTTTTATTTTATTTATTTTGAGAGAGAGTGAGAACAGTCAGGGGAGGGGCAGAGAGAGAGAGAAGGAGAGAGAGAATCCCAAGTAGGCTCTGCACTGTCAGCACAGAGCCTGATGTGGGGCTCAAACCCATAAACTGTGACATCATGACTTGAGCTGAAACCAAGAGTTGGATCCTTAACCAACTGAACCACCCAGGTGTCTCTCACAGTTTTTTAAAGTAGGCTCCACACCCAGCATGGAGCCCAATGTGGGGCTTGAACTCACGACCTGACATCAAGACCTGAGCTGAGATCAAGAGTTAGATGCCTAGCTGACTGAGCCATCCAGGTGCCCCAGGAGCTTCCACATTTCAAACAGAGGTACTATGATTGGTGACTGGGTGAGGGCCTGTTCCAAAGCAGGAGCTACAGTGAAAAGCATTATCTGTGAGTGACAGCAATTTCTTTTCATAGTTTGGACCAAGAGCTCTGTTATGACCAGTATGGTCATACATAGTGAGTGTTCATCTTGGTCCAGGCCCTGTGCCAGGCTCTGGGGTCATAAAGATGATCAAACCCAAGCTCTATTCTGAGGGAGCTCATAGGCTAGTGTGGAAGAAAGATGTGGACAATTAAAGCCTAGTGTGGTGAGTGTGGTCACAGAGGTTGCATAGAAGAGCATGGGAGTCTATTTAATATAGTGTTAGAGGTCCTCGCCAGAACAATGAGGCAAGAAAAAGAAGTAAAAGGCATTAAAATTAGGAAGGAAGAAGTAAAATAGTCTCTGCAAATGCTGCCATCTTATATATAGAAAACCCTAAAAACTTCACCAAAAAAACTGTTAAAACTAACAAATAAATTTAGTAAAGTTGCAGGATATAAAATCAGTTGTTTTTCTATACACTAACAATGAATTATCTGAAAAATAAATTAAAACAACCCCATTTATAATAGTGTTAAAAATAAGAAAATGCTTATGAATGTCTATGGTGGCGCAAAGAAATTTCTAGAGGATGTCTGAGGGGCTCCCTTAGGTCTACTCTGGTGCCTGTACTTCTCTTATCTCACCTTCCAGTCCTCTTGTTTTCTAGGTTTGTTGAGGCAGCTGCTGAAGTACGATCTCTTTGTGTCCGTGATCATGAACGAGTCTTCGCTGGTGGAAGGTACTGAGGGTGTTGAGGGGCCACCAGGAAAGACCTCACTGCCTTTGGTGCTCAAAAAGGTGCTTGTCTTGTGATTCCTGGTCTCTTGGTTCAATAACAAGGGAACCAGAATGGCTCCTGGCCCTTGTTTCACTCCTGTCTAAGATTTCCAAGGAGTTTTCATACTGGCCCAAACAACATGCTGTTAGAGTCCTCAAAGTACAGTTGACCCTTGAACAACGTGGGGGCTAGGGACCCTCAGCCCCCCTGCAGTTGAAAATCCACATACAACTTTTGATTCTCCTCAAATTTAACTATTAATAGTCTACTGTTGACCAGAACTCTTACCAATAACATAACCAGTCAATTAACACATATGTTGTATGCTATATGTGTTATATTTTGTATTCCTACAATAAAGTAAGCTAGAGAAAAGAAAATGTTATTAAATTCATAAGGAGGGGCGCCTGGGTGGCTCAGTTGGTTGAGTGTCCGGCTTTGGCTCAGGTCATGATCTCACGGTTTGTGGGTTTGAGCCCCGCGTCGGGCTCTGTGCTGACAGCTGAGCCTGGAGCCTGCTTCAGATTCTGTGTCTCCCTCTCTCTCTGGCCCTCCCCTGCTCAATAATAAATAAACATAAAAAAATTCATAAGGAGATGGCAGATAGCCTCTCCTTTGATCACCCTTGCGATAGATTCAATAAACTATCTCCTTTGGAAAAAAAATTCCTAAGGAGGAGAAATATTTGCAGTACTATACTGTATTTATCAAAAAAATTCGTGTGTAAGTGGACTCGTGCAGTTCAAACCCATGTTGTTCAAGGGTCAACTGTAGGTTTTATTTCAGTTTTGAATCCTTATATACACATCTTCCCCTTAACATCTAGGCTGGCTGATAATGGAGACTATATGCAGCAACAGAAACTAAGCTATCTCAGTTGTTTTAGTGATAAAACTCAAGCTTCTTAGCTTGGTACCTAGAGCTCTCTTTTTCTGGATCCTCCTTATCCCTTTAGCCTTATTAATGTGTCTCTTCCACCCCACACCCCACAACCCAGTGCTCCAGCCATATGTAATTTCTCCTTGGCCCTGCATATGCTAGGACATTCTGTGTTTATGCTTCTGCAGATGCTCTTCTCTTTTGGCTTTAAAGCCTTTTCTCTCTCCTTTGTCTATTGATCCTTCAAGGCCTATAGGGTTCCTTTGTCTTCTTGGCTCCTTTAGGTAGAATGTGCCCTGTGTCATGGCTTCACCATATTGTGGTTGATCTACTGGGAGCTTCTTTAAGACAGGACCTAAGTCTGGCTGTATCTCTGCAGTGCTCAGCACAGGGTTTGGCAGAGCTACTTACCCTCATCTGATAGTGTGGATATCATTGACTGACCAGACTGTGGGACTCCTTCCATAGGAAGGAGGAGGAGTCCTGATCAGAAGTGCAAAATGGGAGGGGGGGGGGGGCGCCTGGGTGGCTCAGTCGGTTGAGCGTCCGACTTCAGCTCGGGTCATGTTCTCACTGTTTGTGAGTTTAAGCCCCGCTTGGGCTCTGTGCTGACAGCTCAGAGCCTGGAGCCTGCTTCGGATTCGGTGTCTTCCCTGCTCTCTGCTCCTCTCGTGAGCATGCTCTGTTTCTCTCTGTCTCTCAATAATAAATAAATGTTAAAAAAACATTAAAAAAAGTGCAAAATGGACAGTTAGGGATAGAAAGGGCAGGTATTAAAAAGCCTGGGTAAACTGCTCCTTGATTCCCTAGGATGCCGCTAGAAAGGTCCATGCAGGACCTGGGAAACCTGAAGAGCAAGTCCTGTGTCTCTGAATCAGAAACTCTCAGATTGGGTTCTTTTCTGTGTTCGTTTTGTTGCTGCCATCCTGAAGTCCGTGGTAACATCTGGTTAAAACATTTGATTCCAGACTCAGCAGGGCACAAGATCTGTGTCCTCGCAGTGCACCAAGGCAGCATAATGGTGGCAGGGACAGAGATTAAACAGCACTTCCCTAGGGGGAGAGACAGGAATGTTGGCTTAGGGGCCCTGGCCTCCATTCTTATGTGGAGACTGTTCTTCTCTTGGCAACTTTGAATTATCAGCATGTTATTTTCCTACAGCAACCAGCAAGGTTGGGGCTAGGGTGAGATGGGAGAGGNTTCTGTGCTCAGTGCAGAGCCTGATATGGGGCTTGATCGCACGACCCTGGGATAACAACCTGAGCTGAAATCAAGAGTTGGATGCTCAACCAACTGAGCCACCCAAGCTCAGTTTTATATATATTTATATATTAAAATATACATATAATATTAAAATTTTTTAATGTTTATTCATTTTTGATAGGGAGAAAGACACCATGAGTGGGGGAAGGGCAGACAGAGAAGGAGACACAGACTCCAAAGCAGGCTCCAGGCTCCTTGCTGTCAACACAGAGTCCAAAGCGGGGCTTGAACTCATGAATGGTGGGATCATGACCTGAGCCAAAGTTGGATGCTTAACTGACTGAGCCAGCCAGGCACCTGTATGTGTGTGTGTATTTTATGTTTATTTTTTTGAGAGAGAGAGCATGAGCAGANGCACAGAGTCCAAAGCGGGGCTTGAACTCATGAATAGTGGGATCATGACCTGAGCCAAAGTTGGATGCTTAACTGACTGAGCCACCCAGGCACCTGTATGTGTGTGTGTATTTTATGTTTATTTTTTTGAGAGAGAGAGCATGAGCAGAGAAGGGGCAGAGAGAGAGGGAGAGAGGATCTGAAGTGGGCTCTGTGCTGAGAGCAATGAGCCTGATATGGGGCTCAAACTCACAAACCATGAGATCATGACCTGAGCTGAAGTCAGATACTCAATTGACTGAGCCACCCAGGCACCCTTGCAATATTTAAAAAAAAAATCAAAGTTAATGCAAAAAATTAATAATGAACAAAATACCAAAATTTTAAATAAAGATAAGATCAACATACATCCTTTTATCTGTGTTCTGGCATATTTGTCAGACTCTAATGTTATTCCTTCCTGCTTTTGGGTGGTAATCAACTTATCCTCCCATAATTCAGGTCCCCGGGAACATATTGTCAATGTTTGTGTCTCTCGTTGCAATTCATTCATTTAGTCAAATATATACTGAGCACTATTATGATGTGTTAGTTATTGTGTTAGGCACTGGGCACTGGGAATATCATGGCATATAAATGGACACATACCTTTGCACAGTCTCGTGGGGAAGGCAGGTAATAAACAAGCAAAGTAATTCTTGTTTTGCTATAAAGGAAACAAAGAGGAGATGAGATAGTAGTGAGGAAGGCTAGCTACAGGTTGAGTGGTCAGGCAGGGCCTCTCTGAAGGGTTGACACTTGAAGAATTAAATTCAGCCAGTGACCAATTATACCTCAACAAGACTGAAAATAAGTAAGTAAGTTAGTGAGCTAGTGATATGAAGACTGGGCAGGGAGTATTTCAGGTGGGGGTAACAGCAAATAAAGGCCAGAGGAAGAGGGATGCTTGATGTGTTCTAGGAGCAAATGGAGGCCAATGGTGGGTGGAATGTGATGTGGCCCAAGATGAGTCTACACTTGACTTTAGCCAAAAGGCCAAGAAGTGATAGCCTAAGATGAGTCTAGAGATTAAGCAGGAAAAATCATGCTAGTCCTGATAGGTTATGGTAAATAATTAGGATATTTTTAATTTTTTTAATGTTTTATTTATTTCTGAGAGAGAGAGGCACAGTGTGAGCAGGGGAGGGTCAGAGAGAGAGGGAGACACAGAATCTGTAACAGGCTCCAGGCTCTGAGCTGGCAGTCAGCACAGAGCCTGATGTGGGGCTCGAACCCACGAACCGCGAGATCAGGACCTGAGCCGAAGTCAGACGCTTAACTGACTGAACCACTCAGGCGCACCAATTAGGGTATTTTTAAAGATAGGTTTTCATAATTAATTTTGTTTATGATGGAAAAATAGGTTTGGAGTGTTTTCTTTCTCAACACAATAAGGAACATGCACTTTAAGCTCTGAGCTGTCAGCACAGAGTCTGATGTGGGGCTTGAACTCATGATCCTTGAGATCATGACCTGAGCCGAAGTTGGACGCCCAACCAATTGAGCCCCCCACACACTCTAAATATCGTTTTCCTGAGATAAGTTTTTTTTCACTTTTAACAGCTCTGAAATTGGGAGACATTTTACCATCAGTGCTGTGTTATAGCTTAATTATAGCTCTTAGTGGTATATAAAATAATGGTTTACCTTACATCAATAGCATCTTAAAATACATGTCATTTCCTGTATCAAAGAGAACAAGATAAAGATTAATGCTATCTAGAAACCCCTTTACATACTAATAGAAAGGCTGATGATGTGTCCATATTCAAGTCTGACATGACTGAGGTAGGTTTCAGCTTGCAGTCCTAGGATGCATCTCTACCAGATTTGAATGTGACTTGATCCTTTTCCTTTGAGGCTCTAAAACCAGGCACACTCTCCTTTATCTCTCATGATACATGTTCTACTCATCATTTTCCCCTACAAGGCCAGTGTCTCCTACACTTAAGATCTGGGAGCATCTGACTGGCTCAGTCAGAGGAGCATGCGATCTTGATCTCGGGGTCTTGAGTTTGACCCCATGTGGGGTATAGAGACCACTTAATAAATAAAACTTAAGCTATGTAGTTGCAGTTAACCCTTTCCTTGATTTCTGAGTGTGTTTTAGAACTTCTAATAGCTATGGTGTCCAGTAGGAGTTTGGAAATTCATTGAAATGTTTGGAGTAGTGGAGTAGCCTGATCTAAGATTTGTTCTGTTTCTCACCTGCTGTTCTTCAGACAGACTGCTTTCCATAATCTAGAACTGCTCTCCCTGAGTACCATCCTTGTTGTGCCTGATGCCATATAGTGCGGGAGGCATTCAGAGACGAATTGGGCTCTTGCCCTGAGGCAGTCAGCCTGCCACCCTCTACCTGTCAGTGGTGTAACCGCAGCACTTCTTGCTGCCTGTTTCTCCAGCTTCTCCTTTCTAGAGACGAGACTCTGCAGGTGGCCAGTGCCCACTGTATCACTGCGGTGCTGGTCCACTCCCCAGCGAAGCATGCCCCGGCCTTCATCCATGCCGACATCCCAGGTAGGGAGCTCCATCTAATCTTCTCCTCTGAGGGCCTGAGTTCTGACTGGAGACCCTTGAGTCACACAGTGGTAGCTGTGATGTTGGGGTTCTTTGATAACGCATATTGGAGGGGTGGCCTGGTGGCAGGCTCAGCTGTACAGGACAGACTCTAGGAAGCAGGCCTCATAAAGTGAATTCTCTTGCTACGGATCTCTTAGATGGCCTTGAGCAATTTGCTACTTATCTTTGTCATTTATTTGGCCATCTAGGAGTAAGCACCTTCTGTGAGGTGGTGGAAAGACCTGTGGACCAGGAAGGCAAAGGGAACTGTTTCTTGAGGGCTTGTTATGACCAGGAAATATGCCCCAAGGTGTGCTGTAAATGCTGCCACGTTTAGGTTCTCATCTTCGCTGTTTTATAGATAAGGAAATTGAGGATCAGAGAAAGGAAATGACTGGTGTAAATTTACAAGGCTAGTCATTGGCAGAGAAGGGATGTGAAATCTGGTTTCTAAAAGCTTTTCACTGCATCATGTTATTACCCATCCTGAGCTCCAGTCCCACCTCTAACACTAATAATACTTCTCTCTGGCTCTCAGTTTCCTCATCTTTTAAAAAGATGAGGTTGGACCATGAGGTTATTTTCCAGGCTTATCTGTGAATTCACGATCACGTTTCACGGAGAGGGTGTGTAAACAGATGAAGTAAAGGTGTGAGATGCTAAACGAATCCATGGCCCTAGCTTTAGTTAATGGATGGTGATCACGCAACTGTGATCCATTGTTTTCTCCCCTCTCCCGGCCAGAGTTCCTCTTTGAGCACCTTTCCTCTTCCAACGAGGCGCTTGTCTGGTTCAGCTACAACGGCTTGATACTTCTGGCGGAAGAGCCCCTCTTCTTTTCCAAGTGCCACACAGTGTATGGTTAGTGGTGGGAGTCCTCGGTGAGCTCTGGGTGGGATGGTCAGGACTGTGAAGTCGGAGAGCAGCAGGAATGATGGGAGGCTAGCCCACACCTTGGAAGGGTTGCTGGGTCTGGTCATTTCCATTAGCCCAAACTCATTACGAGCTTCCACATGGAAGCAATGATATCTAGACAGTTCCCCTCACAGACCAGCAGAAGTATGTATGTTTGGCAAGAAAAAGGCACTCCTATTAGCCGCTGAATGAATTCCAGTTGTACCTTAAGAACAACTTTACTCAGCCTTGGATTTAGTCCTTTTCTGTCCCCCAGATATCTGTCTATCTAATTAGTCTCTTAAGTTTTGCTGATTCAGCCTTTCAAGATTTCTTGAAATTGTCCCTTCCTTTTCCTTCCTGGTGATACCTTCTTTATCAGTGACTTTTTTTTAATGTTTATTAATTTTTGAGAGACAGAGAGACAGAGCACAGTGAGGGAAGGGCAGAGAGAGAGAGAGAGAGGGAGATACAGAATCTGAAGCAGGTTCCAGAGGCTCCAGGCTCTGAGCTGTCAGCACAGAGCCCGACCCAGGGCTCAAACCCATCAACCGTGAAATTATGACCTGAGTGGAAGTTACATGCTTAACTGACTGAGCTACCCAGGTGTCCCTTGTATGGGACTTTTTATATCCTGTCTGGAGTTTTAGGCAGGACACATTCAGTCATTCATTTTATATTCTTGTTCTTGTTCTATGCCCGGCACCAGGCCAGGGCCTAGAGATTTAGGGATGTGTATTATGTGCTCCCTGTTCTCTGGAAGGGGAGAGAGATAGAAACAAGCTGATTAGGGCTCTGCTAGAGGGAAGTCCAGGGGGTGTGGGAGGTCAGTGGAGGCCCACAGCTCTGCCTGAGTGGATCAGGGAAGGCTTCCTGGAGGAATGGGGGTCTGACCTGACTCTTTGAGAAAGAATAGGAGTGTGTTTAGTAGAAAAGGCACAACTCGGTCAGTAGACGTTTACTAAATACCTCGAGTGCCAGGGCCTGTGCTATGGCTTGTGCTGGGTTTCAGGGAGACACAGATGAATCAGATAAGGGCCTGCCTCAGAGATCTCACAGTCCCATCTCATCAGTTCAGCCTTGTCAGGGCTCCTCCATGAGGGGCCACCAGCAAAAATGTGCTATCCAGAACCTCTCACTTCTCCTGGGCAGGCAGTGAAGGAACTGCCAAGTATTGATCCCTGGCCTCTGCCATGTCATTTTGAAATAGGGATTGAGTCAGTGGTGAGGAGTCTACAGGGAAGCCTGCGGTTGAACAACACAGAGCTACATAAGGAGGGCCTGCTGCTTTTTGCTGAGATCCTTACTCGGTGAGCAAAGTGATGTGACATTGGCCTGTAGGGGCCAGACTGGAGGAGGAAAGGTGGAGTCAGTGATAGGCATTCATTTAACTCATTGCTCATTTGCCATTTCTCAGGCAGCCAGAGGAGATCAAACTGTTCACAAGCTCAACCATGTGTAGAGATGCTGGCCGTGCCCTCCAAGAGGCAGTGAATAGCCCTGTGCTGGAGGTGGCTGCTGAGGCAGTGAAGGCCATTTCTGCCTTTCTGAGGTGAGAGACCCAGGCGGGCTGAACTTTCTACCTCTGTATGTCCCACAGGTCCAGCCAGGGCCGCTTCCAGGGGGTACTTGTTCGTGGGTCAGGGATCCTTCCTTCTTTCCTCCCTCCCTCCTTCTCTCCCTTTTCCCCTCCCTCCTTCCCTCCTTCCTTCCTAAAAAATATATATATTTTTTCAGGAATAGAATTTAGTAGTTTGTCACTTACATATAACACCTAGTACTCACCCCAACCAATGTCTCCCTTAATGCCCTTCACCCCTTTAGTGCTTACCCCCACCTAACACCCCACCAGCAACCCTCAGTTTGTTCTCTATTTAGGAGCCTCTTATGGTTTGTCTCCCTTTCTATTTTTATATTATTTTTGCTTCCCTTCCTATATATTCATCTGTTTTGTATCTTAAATCCCACAAATGAGTGAAATCATAAGAGATTTATCTTTCTCTGACTGACTTATTTCACTTAGCATAATACACTCTAGTTCCATCCATGTTGTTGCAAATGGCAAGATTTCATTTTTTTCATCACTGAGTAATATTCCATTAAATATATATACCACATCTTCTTTATCCATTCATTGATTGATGGACATTTGGGCTCTTTCTATACTTTCGCTATTGTTGATAGTGCTGCTATACACATTGGGGTGCATGTGCCCCTTCAAATCAGCATTTTTGTGTCCTTTGAATAAATACCTAGTAGTGCAATTGCTGGGTTGTAGTATAGTTCTATTTTTAACTTTTTGAGGAGCCTCCAAATGTTTTCCAGCATGGCTGCCCCAGTTTGCATTCCTACCAGCAGTGCAAAAGGGTTCCCCTTTCTCTACATCCTTGTCAACATCTGTTATTGCCTGAGTTGTTAGTTTTAGCCTTCCTGACAGGTGTGAGGTGGTATCTCATTGTAGTTTTGATTTGTAGTTCCCTGATGATGAGTGATATTAAGCATTTTTTTATGTGTCTGTTAGCCTTCTGGATGTCTTCTTTGGAAAAATGTCCATTCATGTCTTTTGCCCATTTCTTCACTAGATTGTTTTTTTTTTGTTTTGTTTTGTTTTAATTTTTTTTTTTAATGTTTTATCCACTCCTAGGAGAGAGAGAGAGACAGCGTGAGCAGGGGAGGGTCAGAGAGAGAGGGAGTCACAGACTGAAACAGGCTCCAGGCTCCGAGCTGGCAGTCATCACAGAGCCCGACGCGGGGCTCGAACCCACGAACCGCGAGATCATGACCCAAGCGAAAGTCGGACACTCAACCGACTAAGCCACCCAGGCGCCCCTTCACTAGATTGTTTTTTGGGTGTTGAGTTTGATAAATTCTTTATCTTATATGTCATTTACAAATATCTTCTTCTATTCTGTCAGTTGCAATTTAGTTTTGCTGACTGTTTCCTTTGCTGTGTAGAAGCTTTTTATCTTGATGAGGTCCCAATAGTTCACTTTTGCTTTTGTTTCACTTGCCTCTTGGAGACATTTCTAGTAAGAAGTTGCTGTGGCGGAGCTCAAAGAGGTTGTTGCCTGTTCTCTCCTCTAGGATTTTGATGGCTTCCTGTCTTTTGTGTAAGTCTTTCATCCATCTTGAGTTTTTTTTTGTGTATGGTGTAAGAAAGTGGTCCAGATTCATTCTTCTGCATATCACTGTCCAGTTTCCCAACACCATTTGCTGAAGAGACTGTCTTTTTTCCAGTGGGTATTCTTTCCTGCTTTGTCAAAGATTAGTTGGCCATATGTTTGTGGGTCCATTTCTGGGTTCTCTATTCTGTTCCATTGATCTATGTGCCTGTTTTTGTGTTAGCACCACACTGTCATAATGATTACAACTTTGTAATACAACTTGAAGTCCGGCATTGTGGTGCCTCCAGCTTTGGTTTTCTTTTTCAGGATTGCTTTGACTATTTGGGGTCTTTTCTGGTTCCAAACAATTTTAGGATTGTTTGTTCTAGCTCTATGAAGAATGCTAGTGTCATTTTGATAGAGATTGTATTGAATATGTAGATTGCTTTAGGTAATATTGACATTTAACAATATTTTTTCTTCCAATCCATGAACATGGAATGTTTTTCCATTTTTTGGTGTCTTCAACTTTTTTCATAAGGTTCTATAGTTTTCAGTATATAGATTTTTTTTACCTCTTTGGTTAGATTTATTCCTAGGTATTTTATGATTTTTGGTGCAAGGGAAATTTTCTTGAAGTTTTTCTTTCCAGTACTCTATTTACTCTGTTCTCTCTTTCTGGAACTGCCATTCAAACGTTGGACAAGGATGGGTCTTTTAATTTTCTTTGTTTTCTGACAGTTTTTCTTTTCTTTTTTTTTTGTCATTATGCATTTCTTTTTTTTTTTAATATTTTTATTTATTTCTAGGAGAGAGAGAGAGAGAGAGAGACAGCGTGAGCAGGGTAGGGTCAGAGAGAGAGGGAGNTCCTAAAAAAAAATAAAAAACACTAAAAAAAAAAGAGAGACAGAGACAGAGACAGAGTGTGAGTGGGGAAGGAGGAGAGAGAGATGCAGATACAGAGAAGCAGACTCTAGGCTCTAGCTATCAGCGCAGAGCCTGACGTGGGGCTTGAACTCACAAGCCATGAGACCATGACCAGAGCTGAAGTTGGACACTCAACCAACTGAGCTGCCCAGGTGCCCCAATTGACTTTATCTTTCAACCCTTCTTTTGAGTGTTTTATTTCTGCTTTCATATTTAATTTGGAAGGATTCTAATTATCTGCATTTTTTAAAATTTTAAAAATGTTTATTTATTTATTTTGAGAGAAAGAGAGCATGTGAGCAGGGGAGGGGCAGAGAAAGAGG
This sequence comes from Crocuta crocuta, assembly GCF_008692635.1. Taxonomy (NCBI): domain Eukaryota; kingdom Metazoa; phylum Chordata; class Mammalia; order Carnivora; family Hyaenidae; genus Crocuta; species Crocuta crocuta. The sequence goes on from NW_027529175.1 coordinate 2,314,326, forward strand.
GAGAGAGAGAGAATCCCAAGCAAGCTTTGTGCTGTCAACACAGAGCCTGACACGGTGTTTGAACTTACAAACCATGAGATCATGATTTGAGCTGAAATCAAGAGTCGGATGCTTAACCAACTGAGCCACCCAGGTGCCCCTTAATTTTTTTTAAGTAAGCTCTGTGCCCAATATGGGGTTCAAACTCATGACCCTGAGATCAAGAATCTCATGCTCCACTGACTGAGCCAGCCAGGCACCCCATCTTCATGTCTTTAAATAACATTTGATTCTATTTATTTCATGGATGTAATTTTTAAGAAGTTTTAGTTCAGACTTTCCCCCTCCTTCCTTTCTACTAATTGTTATTCTGCCTAAAATGCTCTTCCCTAAAATCTTTGCATGTGTGTCTTCTTATCATCATTCAGGTTGCATTCAGAGCATCCTACCCTCACCAACCCATTAGGCTGTTATATAGCACCTACCAAACATTTGATGTTCTTGTTTATTCTTTTGTTTTGTTTTGCTTTGTTATTTCCCCATAATAAGATAATCTTCAAAAGATTAGAGACCATGTCAGTTTTTTCACTACTATAAGCCTCATTACTGAAAGATAGCATTTGAATGAAGAATGTCAAAGTGGATGGTAAGACTAAGAGATCCCAGGGTCAGAATGGGAAATTATAACTTAGAAAGATGCTGGATATTTTGGAAAAAAAAAGAGTAATGGAGGAGACTTGAATAACTTCTGTTTCCATGTTTTCCCCTCTAAAAATCTAACAAAGTAATATATTCAAATAATAAAAAATAAAACATACAGTTATATAATGAAACAGAACAGTCCCCTGTCCCTACTTCCTAAAGGAAACGAACTTTAATTCATTTTGGTTTTAATTCTGGTGATTAATTCTGGTGATTTAGATCTCCTTACATCTAAACAATATGCTTATAATGGTGTTACTTTGTCAATTTAGGGCATTATTCATTGAATCACCAGTAACTAAGACCAAGATTTAGCTCATCTTATTTTGTCTCTACATTTCCTTGGCATTTTTGCCAAAATAATATTTTATGTTTTCAAACCTTTAAATAGTATACTTAAAACTTGTATTTCTTTCTTTCTTTCTTTTTTTTAATTTATTTTTAGGAGAGAGAGAGACAGCGTGAGCAGGGGAGGGTCAGAGAGAGAGGGAGTCACAGACTGAAACAGGCTCCAGGCTCTGAGCTGGCAGTCAGCACAGAGCCTGACGCGGGGCTCGAACCCACGAACCGCGAGATCATGACCTAAGCGAAAGTCGGACGCTTAACCGACTAAGCCACCCAGGTGCCCCAAAACTTGTATTTCTTATTCCCTCAACTTAAAGCACTATCTCTTGACTCCCCACTTGGTTAGCTGAGCATATTAGCATCCAACTTTTCCTTTCTCCTCTCCTCTCTACCTTCTACTTCTCAATGTCAGCCAGCTGTACCTTTAATTTTACATGGTAAAGGTTAATATTTATAGTCTCCTTGTGACCATATTTAAGTCTTTGTGATTTGACTCTAGATTGGTTCTAAAAATGGAAATGAAGAAAACATTTACATTACAATGACTTCAGTCTGTCTCTTTTCTCCCTTTGTCCTTTCCTGGATTTGAATCTCTAAATTTGGGGCATGAATCCCAGTGAGGGTGAGATGAGTAAACCAACAGAGTAACAAAGGTACAGAGTAAGAGCAGTGTCACTTAGAGATGCTCATGCAGAACTGGAGGTCTCCCAGGAGGCTAGTGGTATGGAGGACCGGTAGCTCCTTTCAGGCAGGAGGTGGGTGATGAGAGAGATTCAGATTTGTGGAAGGACCATGTGGGTGGAGAAGTATAGGGATTACGTAGGGTACGGTAGCTAGTCTAGCTAGCAGGTTGTGTGAAGGGAAATAGTACATGAAGAAGCTAGGAATGCTGGGTAGGTCAGAATTGTGGAGAGTGCTAAGGTAGGAGGCTGGTTATTAATCCTTAGATGATTTTACTTTTCACGTTAATTTCCCAGAAGGTTTACTGACGTGTTCCCTCTGAGGTGGAGTGTGGTTCAGTGGGTTTCTGAGAAGCACAACTGGAAGGAGGAACGAGGGGTGAGAATTGCTGAAAAGAATTTAAAGATGACGGAACCAGGGATTGACAATCAGTGTAGGATAGAATCTTAGAGCTCCTAGAAATGAAGAAAAAGGGGAAATCAAGCCTTAACTATATACAGTGAACTGAGAGCTTATTAGAAGGCCCAACAGATTACTGTCAGTGTTCAAAAAAGGCCCAGGCCCGAGGGTTAACATAGGTTTCTCCTTAGTTACTGCGCTGGGTTGAATAGCACTCCTCTAAAATTCATGCTCACCCATAATCTCTGAATGTGACCTTATTTGGAAATAGGGCCTTTGTAGATGTAATTGAATTAAAATGAGGTCACATAGTACAGGCTCCTAAATCCTGGTGCCCTTATAAGGAGAGGAAGATTTGGACATTGAGTAACAGACACACACAGAGGGAAGGTGGCCATGTGAAGAAGACACAGAAATGGGAATGATGCGGCTGTGAGCCGAGGAATGACAGATTGTTGGCAACCACCAGCAGCCGAGGGGCAAGGCAGGATTCTTCCCAGGAGCCCTTAGAGGGGGCCAACACCTTGATTTCAGACTTCTGGTCCCCAGAACTATGAGAGCATAAGTTTCTGTTGTTTTAAGCCATGCAGTTCATGGCAATTTATTACAGCATCCCTAGGCAACAAATACAGCTACCTTACACCCTGTCAAGTACTCATTCATTCATTTAACATCTTTTTAAAAATTATCATCAGTTTATAATGCATCTAGCTCTGTTTAGGTAGCTGGTGTCTTGCCTCTTGGAGCTTACAATTAGATTAGTGAATGACTCTTGCCTCCCTGAATCTATGGAATATAAAGGTTCAAATGGACCTTAAGTATTACTTTCTATGTTTACCCCGTACTTACAATGATTGAATCTCAAAAGTAGTTTCTAGTCTTTGTTTATAGTTTCTAAGAAGAGGGAGTCACTCCTGGATTTGCCCCTTTACCTCTATAGAGTTTGACTCTTAGAAAGTTCTTCCCTATTATGAAATAAAGTTTGAGTCATGATAACATTTACCTATTGATTGTGGTTTTCCTTATCGGGTAACAGAGAGCAAATTTGATCTCTCTTCCCCAAGAGAGCTACAGTGGCCGTATATATCTCTTGAGGCACTTCAGTTCTAGATAGTACTTCTTCCACCAGGAGGTTCTTCTCTGTCTCCTTAATAACAACAAAAATAGTCATAGCTGTCATTTATAAGGGCTTGCTATCTATTAAGCATCATGCTAAGTGCTTTATCTAATTTGATCCTTAAAGTAATTTTATGAGGAAAGTACTATTACCTCTCATTTAGTAGGTGAGAAAACTGAGTGTTAGGGAGGATGAGGAATCTGTACAAAGTCGTGCAACTAGACAAGTGTTGGAGCAAGTATTTTTTATCAGATTAAATCCTGGACCCATCACACTGCCACCCCCCCCTTCATTGCCTGAGAACCTGAGGGTATCTCGGAATACCCTGACCTTACCCAAGCCTGCCTTTGTCTCCCTGGCTGCAGGAAGGACCATCAGAGTGCTCCACCTGTGCAGTATAAGGAACTGCAGGCCTTGCTTGAAGCCATGCTGAACCGGTGTGCAGATTTTTCCCAGACCCCGCTGAACAGGAGGCCCCTGGTCAGTACACCGCATGCAGCTTCTTTCGTCTGAGGATCATGCTATAATATGTTTTAAGAAGATCATTGCCTTGCCTTTTTATGCCTCTTTATAGCTTTTTTTTTCATGCACACATATCTATAATGAGATATATTTTTTCCTAACTGCAGAGCTTTAAAGCTTAATAATTACCATTTTTACAGATTTGGAAACTGAAGCCACAGGGTTAAATAATTTTTCTCTAAGGTGCAAAATTAGCAAGTACCTGAATTTGGATAGTAAATCCCAGGGTGTTTGTACCCAAACCTACTACACTATACCATTTTGTCTTTTATATCATCCAAGCAGTTATGGTAAACATGCTCAGAAAATTATTTAAGGGTAGATTAACTAGAATCTTAGAAAGAATCTGACTAATGTGCAATGTGTTGTAATTGTTGGCTTTTAATGGTCCATAGATTGAACATATCAGAAAGGATACAGTTAGTGTGATTGCTGGTTATGTCTTTTAAAATTAACTTCAGAAACTAAGCTTTGCATACCTGATGGGGTGGGCTGATGTCCACCAGCCTGTGACAGCTTTCTGCATATAATAGAACAAGAGCCAGTCCTGTGGTGCACAGGGAGACAGATGGTTAATGTCGCCTCTTCTACCGTTTTTAAAAGAGCTATTTGGTTACTAGATTTGTGAGGATACAATCAAAATGCCCTGGAAAGTGTTAGGTGTATGGGAATGCCAGACTCCGGTGTGAGAGGAGGAGGTCTATAGCCCTCTAAACACAGATTGGGACACAGAATAGGCACCTGACTAACAGGTGCCCGCCTCTCCTCCCCTCAGGGCCATGGCTCCAGTAGAGATTCGGACAAGGCTGTTCTCCGAAGGGGAAAGTTCCTCCTGAGCACTCTGGAGGGATTTCGAAATGCCTGCAGGTGAGGGGCCCTCTGTGGTCTGAGGCAGTATTACAGAGGGTGGGAGTGGAAAAGAGTCAGATGAAGGATGAAGTTCTAGAAGCAACACTTGATTTCTGATGCTCTGCTGCATAGTGAGAGGATGTTGGCTGGGGCAGAGGTTGGGGATGTGTGTATGTGGAGGGGTGTGTGGAGGTGATTTGAGGAAGAGGAGCTGGAGTAGAAGTTCCTAAAGATTCCCTCCTAGTGAAGTTTTGTTACTATACAATGAGTCTCATTGTACACGAGACTCAGGAATGGGTCTCATTCGGGTTCGTTCCTCTTCCCAAATAACGAAGCCCTGTAGGTGTTTGGACCAATTTAGTTCATGTTAACAAATGTTTGTCGTATCCACTCTATGTCGGGCTTGTGGCTAGACAGTGGGAGTAGAAAGATAAATCAGATTGACCTCTGCCCACAAGGGGCTCACAGTGTCTTGGGGAAGAGACAGTTTTGCATATATATGTGGAATTCATTAAGTTGTCACAAATGTGGGGAAGGCATTCCTGGTAGAGAGAGCAGTGTATGTAAAGGGAAAGAGATATAAAACAGCAAGTAGCATGGTATGTTCAGGGAAGTATGTGTGATAGGATAGAAGATTCATATATTATAAGAGAGGGCGTGGGGAGCACAAACCTGGAGAAGCATCCAAGGACCAGGTCCTCCCTCATTGAGTCCTCTTAAATTTTCTCCACATCTGCTGATGGGGATACTTTCCTTGGACCCTGAGCTCAGGCGTCACTCTGGGAGGATGCCTCTAACCTTTCTGTTGGATAGGTAGGATGGATATGCTCACACATTGATTTCTTAGGTTGGCTGTGGAATTCCAGAGCGAGCCCTCAGCCCAGGAGAATCCATTCACAGCTCCCGGAGCCGAGAAGGAAGACACTTTGGAGGCCTTCTCAGAATTTCTTCTCAGTGCCTGTGACTCTCTTTGTATCCCCATGGTGATGGTGGGTTCCCCTGGGCCACAGATATCATGAAGTTTGGGGAGGAGAAGAATGCAAGTGTGAGCCAAGCCGAGAGACACAGGCAGCGAGTGCTCAACTGGACCTTCTGAGGGTCTCAGTAGTACTGTTCTTCAGCCAGTTTTCCTCTTTTAAAAAGCGAAAAGAAAGCATGGGGCACCTGGTTGTCTCATTTAGTGGAACATGTGACTCTTGGTCTTGGGATTGTGGGTTTGAGCCCCACATTGGGTATAGTAATTACTTAGAAAATTTTTTTAAATCTTTTTTATAAACATTTATTCATTTTTAAAAAAATATTTTTATTTATTTCTAGGAGAGAGAGAGAGAGAGACAGCGTGAGCAGGGGAGGGGCAGAGAGAGAGGGAGTCACAGACTGAAACAGGCTCCAGGCTCCGAGCTGGCAGTCAGCACAGAGCCCGACACGGGGCTCGAACCCACGAACTGCGAGATCACGACCTGAGTGAAAGTCGGACGCTTAACCAACTAAGCCACCCAGGCGCCCCAACATTTATTCATTTTTGAGAGATGGAGAGAGACAGAGCGTTAGTGGGGGGTGGGGCAGAGAGAGAGGGAGACACAGAATGTGAAGCAGGTTCCAGGCTCCAAGCTGTCAGCACAGAGCTCGATGCGGGGCTCAAACCCACAGTACATGAGATCATGACCTGAGCTGAAGTCAGACGCCCAGCCGACTGAGCCACCCAGGTGCCCCCAAATTTTTAAAAATCTTAACCACCTTCCCAAACCCAAAAAACCACAAAGTGTAGTGTTTCATTGTAAACCAACAGATGCCTCAAGTAAAAGTAGAAAGCAGTAATAATAAAATAATAAATAGGAAATATTTATGGAGTGATAAATGCTTTGTATTTATTACCTAATTTGATCATCTCAATGACTATGTGAGATGGGTGCTGTAACCATCCCCAAGTTAAAGATGAGGTTGTCATGTTACAACAGTTGTAAAGCAAGTGCACAGCAGTGCTCAGATTTGAACCCATGGATTCTTATGATTAGTAAAGAGCAGTGGTGAATGTCATATTCTGTAAAATGAGATCTTGCCATTCGGAAGAGAGACCTGGTCTGAAAGAGCTCCGTTTTGAGCTGACTTGAAATGGTGGTGGTAGTAAGATCTGGGTCCAGAGCTGCTGACTTTGGGTGAATCCTGTCCTTTTTGAGGTTTGGACATCCTGGGAGCCTGTGAAGAGTCCCTTTTAGTCAGGGTACCTCCAAATAGCTACTGGGAACAGTAGGTGGTAGCAAGGAGGCATCCTCTGGTTTGAAGAAGCCTTTGAGCCAGCATGCCAGGGTCTTCAGGTGGGTAAGTGTCAGGAGCCACGGGCTGCGTGCATGCTCTGACTGGTACTCACTCGCAGTAGCACTTGGGCAGTTCACATTGGTTTCCTCATCTGCTCTGCCTTCTTTCTAGACTTAGGAAGTGTTAGAGTCAGATCCAGACCTAGAGGATAGAATTATTATATTCTTCTTGCTTTCTGCTTTCCTGTGTTTTACACATTTCTTTAATGAGCATTATTGCCTTTCTAATTAAAAAGAATTTTTAGTTTAAGAACCAAAGGAAACAAAGCGCCTCGGTGGCTTAGTCAGTTAGGTGTCCAACGCTTGATCTCAGCTCAGGTCCCGATCTCATGGTCGTAAGCTCAAGCCCTGCGTTGGGCTCCATGCTGAGAATGAAGCCTATTTTAAAAAAATATCTAAGGAAAGATATCTATAAGAATTAGGTCTCTGAGATCCCAGCTTTTACAGATAGGGAAATGAGACACCAAGAAGGGAGGGGATGACTGACCCACGGACACACAGCAACTTTGTGCAGAGCTTGATCTTGAATCCAGGTTTCTCTACTCTTGATCCAGAGCTCTGTCTGCTACATCAGGCTGCCTCATGACTGACTATTCAAAGATCATATGAAAAATAATTGTGAAGAGAGTTTGTAAAGTATATGATTATTACTAAATGGCTATAGTCATAGGAACTTGGGTGTTACTCTACATTATAGTTTAAAAAGTACTTTTTACACAGCAGATCTCATTTGTTTCCAGGAGGTAGATCATATTGTTATTCTTGTTTTACTCTTTTTGGTACAGAGGCCCACAGAGGTAATATGTCTTATACAACTTACCTTAATAAGTTGGTGGATATAACCCTTGGATCCAGGCTTGTGACTTCAGGTTCCCTAGCTTTTCTTGTGCCCTTCAAGTGAAAGGGGTTAGTCCGTTGTTGCTTGGTTTGATGCCGATGCTTTCTTCTTGGGAGGCTTAGTCCTGGTGGCCTCTGTTCCCCCTCCTGGTTCTTTGCAGAGGCACTCAGAGCAGGCCACCCATCCCAACTTGATGGAAGTTTTCCTCTCGATTCTACACAGCCTCTTTGTCATCGTTCCTCACATGAAGGAGAAGTTTTCCAAGAAGCTCGGTAGGCAAGTGTGGAAGTTGGGAGGGAGGCAGGTGCTTGGAGTATTCAAAGAGAGCATAATTTGTGGGCAGGATGTTTACATTATCACTCAGAGTCAATATCCGCACTCTGCCCAGTGTTCAGTGGAAGAGAATACTATTCAACCATCAAAGGTACTGAAAGTTAAGTTTTCAATTTATTGATACTTCTCTGAGAATGTCAAGGAGGTTCCAGTTCAGAGCCCACAACACGTGTCTTCCCACATTGCCCTCATCCCCTCAGACTTCACAAGGTGTTCAGCATCTCTGACTCCTGAGTGCTGAATGTCAGAAGTACCCCCAGTTATTGTGACACCTGAAAAACGTCCCCACATACTTCCAGATGCCTTCTAGGGGAGTGGTGGCACTCTGTGAAAGCTACTGTCTAACTGTGCACTCAAGTGCCTTCTGAAACTGAACCCCATTGGCTCTGGACTCCCTCAGCCTTCTCCAGGCCTCCTCGCATCTATTTACTTTCTCCTCACACTAGCCATTTCCCCCCCAAGTGTAAACCTTCCATTCTCACTTGTCCTGTTGTCACACTATAAATACTTCAACATGTAGAATAAGCCAGAAGCCAGAGTCACAGTCTTCTGTATTTTCTTTAGAAAGTAGGAGTGATGGTGGAAATGGGAAGGGGACAATAGCCAAAAACAGGAAAGGGAGGAGAGAGAAAGGTAGCAATAACTAATGACAACTAACATTTATGATACTCTTACTATCAACGTCAGATACTGTTTTAAGTGCTTTACATGTATTAATTCATTTAGTTCTCATAAATCCCTAGGAAGTGTGTACTGTGATTATCTTCCTTTTGTGGAGAAGCATACAGAAGCTCAGAGAGGTTGAATAACTTGCCCAGGGTCATACTGGAAGTGGTGTGCCCAGGATTCAAATTCAGAAAATCTGGCTCTGGAGCTTGTTTTCCTTCTGAATCCCAATGCTGTGCTTGCCTCTATTATTGCCATTTAATGTCTTTTCATTTATTCCTATTACATAGCAGGCAGTGGGAAGTCCACCACAGAGGAGTAGCCAGGGCTCAGTCATGCAGGGCTTTGTTGGCCGTGTGCAGAATCTGGACTTTATCCTAGGAGCTTTGAGTCTTAAAGAAGGCAAGTGATAGGCTCCGGTTTCTGTTTTGGAAAGATCCTTTTTGGATCGATGTGGACCATAAGTGAGAAGGAGGCAAGACTAGAGACAATAATTTACCCTCTTGCATTAACTCAGGTTGGTGATAGGAACTAAAGGCAGTGTTGGGAGGGGGTGCAACAATTGGATGTGTGGCAGGAGAAAGCGGCGGCAGCTCAGGGTAATGCCCTTGGGTTTTGGCTTCCATCTAGGTGGATGGTGGCGATTTTCATCAAGAGGAGACTCACTATAGGAGGATCTGATTTGAGAAGGCAGTAGAGGATGTGATCAGTTTGGGTCAGGATGAGCGTGAGATGCCTGTGAGATGTCCCAGTAGAGAGGTTAGGTAGATGACTGACTATGTGTCTGAAGTCAGAGGAAAGATCTGGTCTTTAGATATAGATATGCAAGTCCTCAGCATCCAGCCTTTCATTAATTCAACAAATATTGATCAGGCACTTATTTCATGAAAGGCACTGTCCCGGGGCTGAGGATGTAGGAGTGAACAAAATAGAACTTTGTCCTTGTGGGGCCAATTCTCTAGTGGGAAGCAGGTGAGATCCCTCAAGGGATTATGTAAAATGAGATGATCGAAGGGGACCAGGACAAAATCAAGGGCAACATTTAATGACCAGGAGAAGGAGGAAACTCTAAAGGACACTGGTAAGGGACAGTTGGAGAAGTAGGAAGAAAATCAGAAGGGTATGACATTAGAGAAGCCAAGTGAAGGAAGTTTTGTAGATTTGGGAGTGGTGGGTGTGTCAGATGCATCCCAGAGGTCAAGGAGAATGGGGACTGAAATATGTTCATTGGATTTGGCATCATGGAGGCTGTTGGTGACCTTATAAGGCCAGAGGAGTTTCTGTGACACAGTTGGGGTGGATGCCAGACTGTAGTGAGCTGAAGAGTGAGTGCACAGCGAGGCAGTAGAGACAAGATAGACAGCTCTCTTTGGGTAAATTTGATGTGAGAGGAGGTGAGAAATGGGGAGATAACTGGAGGGAATGTGAAATTAGGAAGAGTTGTTTTTTTACCTTCCAACACTAGAAACACTTACTCTGATTAGTAGCTGATAGAAAGGAGCAATAGAGACCCCCTGCTCCTCAGTACAGCAAGGTCTTTGGAAAGGAGAAGGGGGCTGGACCCGAGCTGGGGTGCTGAGGGGTGTGCCTTTTGCAGTTGTCTCAGAATTTGATTTGGGATATCGAGGAGGTTTCTGATTAATAGTCTAGGTCATCCTGAGGAGGTCCCTTGTCACAGCTTAGAGGGATCTTTGTTCTGTCCAGGCAAAGAATAGAGGACAGGAAATCCTTCGGAAGCTGAAGCTATTTCTCATAGAAAGTGGGAGTGGGAGCTTCTAGAAGAGGGTGAGAGGCTGTGTGGAAGAGGGGGGAAAGCAGGACCTTTGTCATTAGCTCATGTGAGTTGAGATTCTTACCCCACCTTATTGACTTACTGACATTGGACAAATTAACTTTTTGTCTACAATGTCTTCAGCCAGATTATCTCATTAAATGAGATAATATATATAGATCTCCTGAATGACTCTACCTCTTAGTTATTATGACAATTGACCTATACTTCTTTTCTCCCTTCCATTCATTCTTCCTGTCTGCCATACTTCAAGAGCTAAGAAGATCCAGTCTTGGGATGTTGGATGGTTGCAATTTCAGAAGTGTAGACCTCTGGGGGGCAGTGATGGGGGGTGTGGAGAAAGGTTGTGTACAGGGAGATCTATGCAGGTAGAACGGGATTAAGGGCCCAACCTTCAAGAGAAAAGAAGGAAGCAGGCAGTGCCAGCCGAGAGTGAGCAGAGACCTTGAATAGGGGGTGGAGAAACTCTCAGTCCCTGAGAGACTGGGCCAGGAGCCCCTTCCAGCAGGAACCCTGTGTGTCCCCTCCCTGGGGGAGTTAGGAGTTGAAGTGTGTCCCAGAAAGTCGCTATGAAGCTCTGAAGGATTAATTTCCTACCACATGCTTTAGCCCCAGGATACAACACAGATTGTCCCCAACTCTTAAGCTGGTGCAGTGGGAGCTCTTGATGTTCTTGTCTAGAATCCTGCTTTTATAGGGGCCCAGGATGGGCAGGACAGAAGTCAGTTTTGACAAGGAGGCTTGGTGCAGGATGTGGAGAGACCAGGAGGGAGGCAGGCAGTGCAGGGGCCTGGGCCACGGTCATCAGCTAACACAGAACCTGTTACCTGATCTCGGGTCCGAGAACCAGTCCTTCCCCACAGGCGTTCAGAGATGAGGATAAAGCAGTGACCACCCTTTGTTCTTCCTGAGTCTGAAACTGGGTTATTTTCTACAAAATTGGAAGAAGGGATAGAACAAGCAGATGTGTCTTTCCTAGGTCATTCTCAAATGTACCAGATTATAATGGGAGATGAACATTTATTCAACACCTGCTCCACAGTGCAGTGCTAGGCATTTGTTAGATGTTCTATGTACACTTATCTTACTTAGCTTCACAACAACCTGTGAGGCGTAGATACTGAAACAGAGTCTCAGAGAAGTTAAATATGTGTTCCAGGATCACATGACTGGTATTGTCAGAACAAATTTTGAACCTAGGTCTACATGACTCTAAAATTAGTACTCTTTAGTACCACTCAATTTGAGAAGCTCTATAATGAGTCTGGTTTAAATTGCTCTCTGCTTTCTTCCCACTTCTCCCAAGCTTCCTCATCTTTCATCCGATTAACCCTGGAACTGAAGGCCAGGTTCTGCAGCAGTCTAAGGTATGTATGGTTTTGGGCAAAATTAGTGGCCAAGGGGCCAGTGTCCTTGACTGGACAAGTGGAAATCTCTGACTGGTGTGGTTTAGTCATAGGACCATGGGGGGTGGGGGGCGGGGATTGACACCACGTCAGAGTTGCTCAGCAGCTGGTGGTATGAGCTGGACGTGCTTCTATAGCTTTTATTTCATCTGGTTCTGGTAAGTCACTCATTCTTGTGGTAGTTGGATGGGAACCTGGAAAGGCTCTTAGAGATCATTTGTCTAACTCCTCATTTTACAAATGGGGGAAACATAAGTCCTCAGAGGGTAGTGAAAAACAAAAACAGAGCCATGTTCTCCAGCCCAGCATTTCCAGAGGAAATAAAGAGAGGTTCAAAGTAGAGAGGTGGCCACTTCAATCTCTGTCTTGTTAAGTTTCTAGAGTAAACTTCTGTTCCTTCCCATTTATGATTTGCCAGCTGTCTGCATTTTCTTGACAGATTCCATTTGTTACTGCCTACAGCCTGCAAGATGACCACAGTGTAGCCTCTAGCTCTCCTTGCATATCTCTGAACAAAACACCCAGTCTTCAGGAAGGAATGCAAATACTTCTCCTTGACTACCCATCTTAGGTTCAACAGCTTCCTTTTTTTTTTTTTTCTTCAGTACTCCCAAGGCCTTTCCTGAAATAGGAGCATTTTTAAAAATATTTTGTTAAATTGGGGTCTAGTAGCCCTTCTTGATTTATTTTTTCAGTAAAATTTTAAGGAATGCCTGTGTGCCTAAGTTACAGCTGTAGCAGCGGGTTCCATATTTATTATTCACAGCCACCTCAGAACTCTTCTTCCAGGGCCATGGTTAGAGTTTCACTGGACTCTGGCACAAGAGCCCAGCAGGGATAATGCTGTCCCAGCCAAAGTAGCAATGTCCTCTCTCTTGTTCTCTTTTCCTTTCCACCTCTAAGTCACTCAGACCTAAATCAGGTATGTTCCAGTTTCCTCCATGACATGAGCCTCAACCTCCTGTCAGCTCCAGAGAAGTCAGAGTGGCCTTCCCAAGAAGGTAAGATGTTGCAGCTTGACCACTCATCAGGTTCATGGTGGTCTTTTACAGTCTGGATGCCTTTGTTGATAGGCTGGGTAGTGAGTCAGTATCACAATAATTATTATCTCTTTGCTATAAGCTGTCCAGAGGGACCATGAAATCATGGAATGATGGGACTACAGGCTGACAGTTAGGGAGATGAGATCATCGAATCAGGAAGCAATAGAATCCAAGGTTCCTGGACCCTTAGACTCTTAAGGGTTGAGAAGGACTCTAAAGCTTATCAAGCCCAGTTCCTCACCCTGGCCATCTCCTCTTAACCTCCCTCACACCAGACCTTTCCCTCACTGTTTATTATATTCCAAGACTTTTCAAAATACCTTCAATGGTCTGTTCCATTTTTTTTTGTTTTTCTCATTCAAGAAATATTTCTTGAGCATCTACTGTGTGCCAGATTCTATTCCAGGTTATGGTGACAGAGCTCCAATGTCCTGTCCTCATGGAGTGTGAGAGAGAGACAATAAACACATAGATACAATGTTATAAGTGAATAGGTGCTATGAAGAAATAAAACTGGGCAGAGGGTTAGAGGGTGACGGAGGGAGAAGATGCATGTTAGATAGGTGGTCAGGGAAGGCCTCTGTGAGGAGGTGGCATGTTAGCAAAGGTCTGAATGCAACGAAGGAGGTACCTGTAGAATCGAGGCAGGGGAATAGCAGATGAGGCCTGAGAGCTTAAGTTTTTCCCCCAGTTGAATATTCATTGAGCTTCTGCTGCATGCCAGGGGAGGCCTAAGTGCTGCTGTGGATACAATAATTATGGTATGTTCTCTGCCCTAAGGAGTTCTTCTGTCCTAGACCTCTTTGGGTATAATATAAAACAATTTAATCATTGTTCTATTCATTCATTTAACAAATACGATACCTTCTTTGTGGGTAAGAGTTGGTGCCGGCCATGTTTCTTTTTTTTACATTTACAAAGATGTGTCATCTCCCCCCACTTCCTAAACCTCTCTTCCTCCTTTGTTTTTTTTTCCCCAACATTGTGCTGAGAGAGAAAGAAGCCCAGGTGAACATTTTCATTCCTTCCAACATGGTTTGGCTCCTAATTCTCTCTCAGCCATTCTTCTCTGCCTGGTACCCTGCTCTCTGCCTGGCCAGGTGTGGCCTGGCCTGCAGGGGGACTAGCATGACTGCTGTTGCCCTGGTGGCAGCCTGGGACCACGCTGGCCCCCACGGCACAGCAGCCTCGTGTGCTCAGCAGCGCTGGCCCTGCTGCCGCCGACAGCTCCCTCTGTCTTGGGGAATGGAGGAGCCCCATGCGTCTGCCTCCCTAGACCCTGAGGCCTTGTCCAGTCTCAGAGCGCTGGGAAGAGCATGGATGTGCAGGTTCCTTCCTTCTTCCAGGTATCAGGAGAAAGGGCAGGTGGATGCACGGGACTCGAGGAGATTAGTTTCATTTTTATGATAATGATCATAGCTTGGTGGAAAAGTCACTAAACTTAGAATTGGGAGACCTGACCTGGCTCTGCTGCCTGACTGCTGTGGGGCGTTCTCCATTTTCACCTTCCACTTGGCCCTAAGTCCACTGCACCAGCAGGGCAGACTGAACTTGACCTCCAACTTGGCATGCTGCTTTCATTCTTTCATCATCTGACCAGTCTCCACCCGCTGCTGGAAGGATCTATCTGAAAACCCAAGTCTTATCATCCTAACACCCTGGACTTCAGCCACAGTCCCCAAACATCAATCTGTGGGGCACTGTCAGACAGTGATGAAATTTCCTCTCATCCGTGGATATCCTCTGATATGTGGAAAATAAGGGTAATATAGGGAATTTTCTATAAAGTTAACTTTATTCAAAGTTTAAGCTCTGATATCTCTTCCTCTCATACTCTTTTGGTATTAAAATACTCTTTCTTCTCTGAAATGGATTTCATAAGAAATCCATCCTCAGGATAAAATTCAAATTCTTTACTCAGCATTCAAGGTTTTTTTCACACTCTAGCTACTAATTATGTCACACAGTTGCCCAACTCCTGACACTCCACATCTATTCACTGCTGATTTAGTCAGACCGAACTCCTTGCTGCACCTGAAACCTGTCTTCTTATACCTCTGGGCCTCTGAACACCTTGCTTCCTGTGCCCAGGATTCTTGGCCCTCACTTTTCTGCCTGTTTTCTGCTCACCATCCACAGTTGCCTCCTTTTCAAGCTTGGCCTCCCCACCCCAGGCGGTATGAGTCATACCCTCCCCACACTTGAACATGGCACTTGATAATGTCTCCTATAACTGTCCGTCTCCTTGTCTGTCTTTTCCCAGCCACCAGCTCCTGAAGGTACAGGCTGAGTGTCACAGCCTGGCCTGGAGTATCCACTCGGAACTTTGTCAGTGAATGAAGGAATGTATCCATGTCCTCACACATGTTACCTTTAGTCTCTCCTGGCAGGCTGACAGCTGCATAAAGGAAGAGGAAACTGATTTCCTTTCATCCTGCATGTACACTGCTAACCTGTGCCCTGCACCCTCTCCATGTGCTCACTCCGTGTGGCGTTCTCCCGCACGTTTCCTCCCCAGAGCTCTCTGCAGTGTCCGCGTTCCTGCAGCAGGGGCTGCCCCGGATATGCAGCAGGAGCCCCGAAAGCCTTGCCTTCCTGTCAGATCGCCAGTATGTGGAGGGAAGTGCTCGCCAGGGACAGTACTGCATCCTGCTCCTCTTCTACCTGGCCTACACCCACGGGGACAGGTCAGTGTTCAATGCTGGTGGCTGGCAGTGCGTCCTGGGACCCACATCTGCAGCCCGGTTCAGTTCAATAAATATTCACAGAGCATCTACCCCAAGCCTGGTCCTGGGCACTGGGGACACAGAGATAAGTGAGAAATGGGTTGTATTCCTGAGGAGTCACATACTGGAGAGGGATTAAGGCAGGTGGGTTGTCACAGTGCCGAGAGCAGAGGCCTAAAATACGAATGAGAATTTTTTAATATCCTTAAAAGTATTGTTTGTGCACAGAAAAAATTTCAGTGGTTTACTTTGGTTTTAAGAATTACTTACTTATACAGTTTATTAAAAATTTAAAATCAAAAGACTATTCCTTAAGCGTAAAAAATAATTTTATTGAGGTAAAATTTATATAACATAAAATTAATCATTTTAAAGTGAACAGTTTGGCATTTAGTATAGTCACAGGATTGGGCAACCACCACCTCTCTGTAGTTCCAAAGCATTTCCATCACTCCGGAGTAAAATCGTGTACCCATTAAGCATTCACTCCCCATTCCTTCTGCTCAGCTCCTGGCACCAACAATCTGTGTTCTGTCTCTATGGCTTTATCTATTCTGAACATTTCCTATAGATGGATCATACAATAGATGACCTTTTGTGCCTGGCTTCCTCCACTTAGCATAATGTTTTTGAGATTCATCCAGTTATCATAATATTTGTAGCATGTTTCAGTACTTCATTATTTTTCATGCGGCTAATGCAGATGTTCTAGCATCATGTATTAAAAACAGTTTTTTTCTGCACTGAATTGTCTTGACACCCTCACTGAAAATCACTTGACCCCTTGTGATTTTTAAAAATTGAGATATAATTGACATATATTAATTCCAAATATACAACATAATGATTGGATGTTTCTATATATTGCAAAATGATCATCACAAGAAGTTTAGTTAATATTCATCACTGCATGTAGTTGCAGTTTTTTTCCTTGTATTGAGAACTTTTAAGATTTGTTCTCTTAGCAACTTTCAAACGTATGGTGTGGTATTATCAGCTGTAGTCACCATGCTGTACATTATATCCCCAAGATCTATTTATTTTATAACAGGAAGTTGGTACCCTTTGACCCCCTTTACCCATTTTGCCCACTCTCAGCCCCTCACTTCTGGCAACCACCAATCTGTTTTATCTATAAGGTCAGGTTTTTAAAAAACTTTTTAAAATATTTTTGTTTATTTTTGAGAGACAGAGAGAGACAGCACAAGTGGGGAAGTGGCAGAGGGAGAGGGAGACACAGAATCTGAAGCAGGCTCCAGGCTCTGAGCTGTCAGCCCAGAGCCCAACGCGGGGCTCAAACTTGTGAACCACGAGATCATGATCTGAGCCCAAGTCAGACGCTTTACCAACTGAGCCACATAGGCGCCCCTGTTTTTTTGTTTTTGTATTTGTTTTTGTTTTTTAAGATTCCACAGATAAGTAAAATCATACAGTATTTTTCTTTCTCTATCTGACTTATTTCACTTGGCCTAAAGCCTTCAAGGTCAATCCATTTTGTTTGCAAATGGCAAGATTCCTTTCTTTTTTTATGGCTGAATAGTATTCCATTGTGTGTATATACATACCACATTTTTTAAAATGTTCATTTATTTATTTTGAGAGAGAGAGAACAAGTGCAGAGGAGGTGTAGAGAGGAGAGAGAGAGAGAGAGGGAGGGAGGGAAGAAGAGGGAGATAATCCCAAGCTGTCAGCTTGAACCCACCAACCGTGAGATCATGACTTGAGCCAAAATCAAGAGTCAGACGCTTAACCAACTGAGCCACCCACGTGCCTCACTTAGGTTTTATCTATGTGTTGGCTATAGTAAATAATGCTGCAGTGAACATGGGGGTGGTGCAGGTATCTTTTGAGTTTGAGTAAATACCCAGAAGTTGAATTGCTGGATCATATAGCCAATGATCATATGATCAATTCTATTTTTAATTTTTTGAGGAAACTTCATTCTCTTTTCCATAGTGGCTACACCAATTTACATTCTCATAATAGTGCACAAGTGTTCACTTTTCTCAACTTCCTTGCCAATACTTGTTTTTTCTTGTCTTTTTGATAATAGTCACTTAACAGGTATAAGAATGTACCTCATTGTGGTTTTGATTTACATTTCGTTGCTAATCAGTAATGTTGAGCATCTTTTCATGTATCTGTTGGCCATCTGTATGTGTTCTTTGGAAAAATGTCTATTCAGATCCTCTGCCCATTTTTTAACTGGATTTTTTTTTGCTATTGTGTGAGTTCTTTATTGTAAATATTCATTTTTTAATCAGATATATGATTTGTAAAGATTTTTCCCCATTCAGTGGGCTGCCTTTTCATTTGTTGATGACTTCCTTTGCTGTCCAGAAGCTTTTTAATTTGAAATAGTTCCATTTGTTTATTTTTGCTTTTAGTATAAGATCTAACAACGTCCTCACCAAAACTGATGTCAAGTAACTTATTGCCTATGTTTTCTTCTAGAAGTTTTATAGTTTCAGCTGTTAACATTCATGTCTTTAATTCATGTTGAGTCAATTTTTTGTGTATGGTATAAGATAGTGGCCCACTTTTATTTTTTTGCATGTTGCTGTCCAGTTTTCCCAGCACCATTTACTGAAACAAACATATGCTTCTTTTTTTGCAGTATATTTGCAGTATACAGGATGGGATATTATATAAAGTATTCAACTTCCCTTTTAACCTAACAATATATCTTGGACCTCTTGTCATGTTAGTACATGTATTCATAGGTCTACCTCATACTTTTGGTAGCTGTATAATATTTATATTATGGTTATTACCCATTTTACTTTTATTTTTAATTAAAAATTTTTAAGTTTACTTTTTGAGAGAGACAGAGACAATGTGAGTGGGGGAAGGGCAGAGACAGAGGGAGTGAGAGAATCCCATGTGGGCTTTGCACTGTCAGCACAGAGCCTGATGCAGGCTCAAACTCATGAAACTGGGAGATCATGACCTGAATCGAAACCAAGAGCTGGATGCTTAACTGACTGAGCCACCCAGGCGCCCCTTTTATTTTTTAAATAAACATTCTATTTTGGAATATTTATAGATTTTAGGAAAGTTGCAAAGAATACAGAGAAATCTTCACTAATTTTCTCCTAATATTAACATAACTGTGATACATTTATCAATCTAAGACACCAACCTCGGTACAACCTTGGTAATTCTTCCAGTTGTTTTTTTTTTTTATTGTAAGATACACAAACATAAAATTTATATCTTAGCCATTTTTAGTGTACTGTTCACGGGTATTAAGTACATTAATATTGTTGTACTACCATCACCACCATTCATCTCAAGAACTGTTTTCATCTGCAAAAGCAAACTTCTACACCTATTGAACAATAACTCTCCATTTCCCTTTCCCCAGTCCTTGGAAACCAGTATTCTACTTTCTGTCCCAATGATTTTGACTACTCTAAGTACTTCATATAAGTGGAATCATACAGTATATGACAGGCTATTTCACTTAACACGATGTCCTTAAGATTCATCCATCCTATAGCATGTCAGAATTTCCTTCCTTTTTTATGCTGAATAATGCTTCATTTTATGTATATACCACATTTTGCTTAAAGATTTGTTTGTCAATGGACACTTGGATTGCTTCCACCTTTTGGCTATTGTGAATAATGCTGCTGTGAACATGGGTGTACAAATATCTCTTTGAGACCCTGATTTCAATTCTTTTGGGTATATATCAGATTGTTGGATCATCTGGTAGTTATGTTTTTAATTTTTGAGAAAATGCCATGCTCTTTTTCACAGAGGTATACTATTTTACATTCCTGCCAGCAGTGCACAAGGGTTCTGATTTAGCTCATAGTTTTGATTTGCATTTCCCTGATGATTAGTGATGTTGAACATCTTTCCATTTGCTTTTTGGCCATTCATATATCTTCTTTGGAGATAAGTCTGCTCAAGAAGTCCTTTGCTCATTTTTTATAGCTTTTTCTTTTTAATGTTTATTCATTTATTTAGGAAGAGAGAGCATATACTCGCATGCAATAGAGAACAGGAGGGACAGAGAGAGAGAGAAAATTCCAATCCAAGCAAGTTCTGCTTGGGATTCACAGAGCCTCTCTGTCAGCAGAGAACCCAATGTGGGGCTTGATCTCATGAACCTTGAGATCGTGACCTGAGCTGAAATCAAGAGTCGGATGCTTAACTGACTGAGCCACCCAGGCGCCCATGCCTTTTATATTTTACAAAAAAAAGTCGGTCTCTTCCTCATACTCATCTCCCTTGCACATACAAGCATAGATGTCTCTTTCCCCAGAAAGTAGCCCATTAAACACACAAATGTTTAATGATAAAGAGCAATGGACTGGCTGCCAAATCAGGGACTCCTAAACCCCAGTAGTAGCATCCTTCTCTTTATCAGCACTAGTACAGCTGGCAGACGCTTTGCTTCTTCCTAGGTGTGAGTGAGGAGTCTCTGGCCCCTATACAGAGCCTGGTACAAAGCACAGAACCATGTGCTGTGCGTATATGACAATACTTTGTAAGCATATATAGCATGCTCTTTGTGCAAGGTGTCCTTAGGCCGTAGACATGCTAGAGCAGAAGGACAGAAGGCAGAGAGGATATGGCAAGATAGGATGTGGCGAGGCAGGACGGCCATTTCTTTCTTTTTCACTCAGACTCTCCTCGGTTGGCAGGTTTGTCTCAGAGGCGGAATTATTTGTGGCTGTGCAAAGCTTCCTCCTGTCTCTGCAGGACCAGGACGAGCGCCCTCCACTGATGGTCATCAGGGCCTCCATCTATCTGCTTGCAGTGGGCCAGGACAAAGCCGATGCACTAGATGAGGTATGGACCAGAATGCGTGCGACTCTTCCTCTTCCTGCTGCACCTCTTTACATTATGGCTCCTTGAGAGACCGTGATGATATATATATAGAGAAAGTAAATGGGAGAGAGAGAGAGTCTTGGTGGAATGGAGAGGGACAGGGGGTGACACATTCAGAGCCTATATAATTTAGCTAATTCTTTCAACAATCCCGAGCAGCAAAGGTTATTTTTCCATTTTTTACAGGTAAGAACATCAAGACTTGGGTTAAAGTAACTTTCTCTAGGTCACACAGTTAATTGATGGCGGTGCCAGATCTCCAGTTTAGACTTGACCAACTCCCAAGGCTCTTTTCTTAGTACCACCTCTGGTTTGAGCAGGATGAGAGAGGGATGTGAGGTATATCCTTCTGTTAACAGTTTATCAAACAAAGTGGTTTGCTGGGACCCAATCATTGTTAATCAGGATGACTTTGGATCACTTTGATGATGGTTGTGTGTATATAAGTTTTCTCTTTCCAGATTCTTTTTAATGTTTATTTCTGAAAGAGAAGGAGACAGAGGGTGAGCAGGGGAGGGGCAGAGAGAGAGGAAGACACAGAATCTGAAGCAGCCTCCAGGCTCTGAGCTGTCAGCACAGAGCATGACATGGGGCTTGAGCCCACAAACCATGAGATCATGACCTGAGCCAAAGTTGGATGCTTAACTGAGTAAGCCACCCAGGTGGCTCTTTCCAGATTCTTGATAAATTCTTATGGACCAAGGATTATGTCTAAGCAATCACTAAATCTCTCCCTTCTTTCATTGATTCTACTCCCTAGATATGAACACTTCAACCTCAACCTAAGGATACCCTTTCTTCACTGACTAGTAATTTCGCCTCTTTTTTTGAAGGTTTTTTTTTTTTTTTTTTTTTTTTTTTAAAAATTTTTTNTATATCCAACACAGGGCTCGAACTCATGACCCCAAGATCAAGAGCCACATGTTCCTCTGACTGAGCCAGCCAGGCGCTCCATAATTTTGCTGCTTTTTGATTACTTTTGGGGCAAACATGATGCAAGCAGACCTGGTTTAATTTGAATGGAAGCAGAAAGTTGTAGTAGAAGTGCGTGAGTTTTCAAGTAAGGTAGATCTAGAGATACAATATCCTGTTGTCTCTTCTTTTGTGATATTTGAAGTTATTGTGATCATTGCCTACTACTAATTCATTAGAGATTGTGAAATAATATCCTAATTCTGTCATTCAACTTTTATTTATTTAAAATGTTTATTTATTTTGAGGGAGAGGGAGAGAGCGTGAGGGAGGGAGGGGCAGAGAGAGATGGAGACAGAATCCCAGGCAGGCTCTGCACTGTATGTACAGAGACCAGTGTGGGGCTCAGTCCCATGAACCGTGAGATCACGACCTGAGCCGAAGTCAGGAGTTGAACACTTATCTGACTGAGCCACCCAGGCTTCCCTCATCAACTACTCAGTTACTCTGAATGGGAGATTGTATAGGAAGCACAGGTGGAAGGTTTGATTCTTTCCTTTTAATTACAGCTTTTAAAAAAGGAATTGGTTGCCTGTTATTCCTCAAAGGTGACCAAAGAGATTTTTTTTTTAGTGTCATTATGAACTCAAGGATTTAAAAATATTTGATGTGTTTCAATCCACTATAGTTATTATCCTTTTGAAGCTCAAATTGTCCTATTTTTGTTCAGTAGGAGCCTATTCAGGGTAGCTCCTGAGTCCTTTTGATAACCCTAGTAGTCTGTGACAGCATTTGGACGTTCTAGTATAACAGGATGCTTTAGGCTTGTACACACTTACTGCTCTCCCATTTGCTTTTGAACCTGCCCCAGTTAGGTTTTCACCCTTACCACATCTCTGAAATTGCACTTATCAAAGTCACCAGTAACAGATAAATGACTAAAGCCAGTAGTCAGTATTTAGTTATCACCTTACTCGACCTATCAACAGCATCTGTTCTTTGAACAATTGCCTTTACTTGGCATCCAGAATGCTGTGTACTCGTGATTTTCCTCTACCTCTCTGGCAGTTCTGTTTCACAACTGATTTTCTCTGTTGTTGATTTTCTCTTATCTCCTTGATCTCTAAGTGTTGTAGTACCCCAGGGCTCAGTCTTTGACAGCTTTTCTTTTCTCTCTAGATTTATTTCTTTGGTGATCTCATATAGTCCCATGGTTTGATTCGTGGTTGAATTAAAAAGAGTGACTCTGACTGCTAGGACAGTAGACCAAAAGGATACAAGGTAGAAATGCAGAAACCAGTTAGGAAGTTACAACAATGATACAGACAAGAGATAGTAGAGGGGGTGAAGCGCAGTAGCTTCTGAATATTTTGAAACAGGAGCCAGTAGATTTTCTTTTTTTTTTTTTAAATGTTTTATTTATTTCTAGGAGAGAGAGAGACAGCGTGAACAGGGGAGGGTCAGAGAGAGAGGGAGTCACAGACTGAAACAGGCTCCAGGCTCCGAGCTGGCAGTCAGCACANGTTTCCAAAGATTTTGTTTCTGATGGGGTTCAAAGAATTGCTATATTGAAGAGGGAGTGAGCTGGAAAGACAGGGGTGGTGGTGGTAAAGAGTGGGGTGCTTGAATTGGGATTATTGAGGAACGTATAGTTCTTGGTAGTGACAAGGTCTAGGGGCATGACCATGGGCATGAATGGCTGAGGTGAGTGGAGGAGATTAGAAGGGAGAAAGAGAATTTAGTGGTCATGATTTTGGAACTAGGAAGATGGGAACAAAAATAGCTTCAAGTTGAAAGATTGTAGGCAAGGCAGGTTTTTGGAAGAGGATCAAAGCAACAGGTGATAGGAATATTCAAGGAAGAGGCATAGGACAAAGAATTCGCTGATAACTGTGAGTTCTAGAGGGCACTGTGAAAAGGATTTGGGAGCTGGGAAAGAGTGGGAGATGGGAACAGAAAAGGGAATGTTTTGAGCCATATAGGATGATCTGGAAATTCTGGACTTTCTGAGATGACTAATGGAAATAGGAGAAAAGGACATGATGGGAATAGTCCTGATGGTTTCAAGACTAATACTGGCGTAAGATTGGATTTGGGGGGTTTCTCTTCACATCTACCAGTGGTGGTGTGGAAACTTAGAAGGTAGCTCATGGAGCTCCAGGTTTTCCATCTTAGGTGTGAATCCGTAAATGATGTATGACATTGTTTTGCATGTTTAAGAATCTTACATAAATATATAAATGGCAACATATCATCACAACTTGGTTTTTTAACTCAATTCTATTTTTCTTTTTTTTATGTATTATTCAGGTTTTTTTTAGTGTCATAAAATATACAAATAAAATCTATCATCTCAACCATTTTTAGTGTACAGTTCAGTGACATTAAGTACATTAGTATTGTTGTACAGCTGCCACCACCAATCATGTCCAGAACTCTTTCACCTTGCAAACCTGAAACTCTGTACTCATTAAATAATAACTCCCCAATGTGGATTGACCGCTCGCTATGTGTCAGGTGCCATGTGGTCTTCTGTCAGGGTTGGGGTGAGTCAAACATATTCCCTGCCCTTAGGGAGCACCAGTTTGGCAGGAGAGACAAAAAGATCTTCTACAGGCAGGCAATAACAGCAACCAGTACTCTCCTGGGGCTGGAGGACCAGTCAAGAGCTACAGAAACACAGAGAAAGAGACTGTATTGGATTATGGCATCAGGAAAGGCTATATTGAGAGAATTAAGAAACAGAAATGAGAAGTTTCCCAGTATGTCCCTTCAAGGATGAAAGTCTAGTTTAGCATGCCTTAACTAAGTCATTTAAGAGACAGAGTGGAGAGAAGCTGGAAAGGTAGACTCAAGTCTTCAATAAGATGTTAAGAAATGAAATTAAGAAAACAATTCCATTTATAATAGCATTAAGAAATAAAATATATTGGGATAAATTTAACGAAAGAAGTACACTTCTGATCCCTGAACATTATAAAACCCCATTGAAAGAAATTAAAGAAGACCTATATAAATATAAAGACATCCTATGGGGCACCTGGGTGGCTCAGTTGGTTGAGCGTCTGACTCTTGATTTTGGCTCAGGTTCTAATATCATGGTTTGTGAGTTTGAGCCCCGCATGGGGCTCTGTGCTTACAACATGGAGTCTCCTTGGGATTCTGTCTCCCTCTCGGCCCCCCCCTCAAAATAAATAAATAAACATTTAAAAAAAGGCATCCCATGCTCATGAATCAGAAGACTTAACAGCCACTTAGAAGAGAAAAAACTTCTGGGATGTAACGTACAACATACTACAGCTGACAATTCTGTTTTGTATATTTGGAAATTGCTAGAAGAGTAGAGCTTAAAAGTCCTAATCCTAGTGAAAAAAATTGTATAACTATGAGAGACGGTGGAGGTTAGCAAAACTTATTATGGTGATCATTTCACAATGTATACATATATCTAATCATTATGTTGTACAGCATAAATGCACACAATGTTATATGGCAACTATATCTCAATAAAATGAGGAAAAAAGAAGACTTAATAGTGTTCAAATGACAGTACTCCCCAAGTTGATCTGTAGCTTCAATACAATCCTAATCAAAATCCCAGTTGCCTCTCCTTTCCTTCCTCCCTTGCTTCTTGGTAAAATGGACAAGCTGATCCTAAATTCATATGGAAATGCAAGAGACCCAAAATAACCAAAACAATCTTGGAAAAGAATAAAGGTAGAGGGTTCACACTTCTGGATTTCAAACTTAATACAAAACTGGAGCAGTCAAGGGAGATGCTGTAGACCTGGGACCAGGTGCAGCTTGGAGGTGATGAATAACAACTCTTTAAGTCTGCAATAGAGAATGGCCTACGTTACAGAAACATGGGAAAGGAACAGAATGGAAAGAGTGAAAAAGTAGAAGAGGCAGAGCCCGAAGAATCTGTCATTGAAAAAGGACAGGACTGACGTGTGGAAATGAGAAAGTGGAGTATTTCCTGGGTAGAAAGGGTTCACAGATGTTGACAGTACTTGGGAGCCTGAAGAAAATTTATATTCTCCAGAGTTAATTGAAGCATTTCTTAGTTCTCAAAAGGCTGGTAAAGAAAAGGATGGTACAAAAAGAAAATTTGTATCTGACAGTGGATATGATGGTAGCAACTCTGAGAAGGAAAGAGATGCTGCTGATAGACCAAGAGGCTTTGCCGGAGGTCTTGATCCTGAACGAAGAATTGGTACCACAGACAGCAGTGGAGAATTCATGTTTCTCGTGAAATGGAAAGATAGGCGACTTGGTGCTGGCAAAAGAGGCAAATACAAAATGTTCTCAAATTGTAATTGCTTTTTTATGAAGAGAGAGTAACTCCGCATTCTTGTCCAGAAGATGAAATTCAGTAATTGTGTTGCTTTTTGTATATATGTATGTAAAATCTAGGTCTTGGTTCTTAGACTTAGTGTGAAAAAATAACATTCTAATGACAGTCCAGTTTGGTATGTTTGTTTTGAAGTAGTATTGGGGGAGTTGTTGGGGTTCTTTTGCATGTATAGCACTGGTAACTTTGGACAAATAAAAGCTTTTTTTTTTTTTTTTTTTTTTTTTAAAAATATTTTATTTTCAATTTGGTTTCCT
>NW_027529175.1:2340440-2414587 GCF_008692635.1 Crocuta crocuta
CCATCAGTCCTCAGTTTGTTCTCAGTATTCAAGAGTCTTTCATGGTTTGCCTCTCTCCCTCTCCCCCACTATTTCCCCCCTTCTTCTCCCCCATGGTCCTCCATTAAGTTCCTCCTAATCCTCCTATACGTGCAATCATATGGTATTTTGGACAAATAAAAGCTTTCTCTAGTTACTTCCTTTATCAGAAAAGTATATTTGAGACCATGGTATATTATTCCCCTGCATTCAAGAATACTTTTTCTAGGGGCATCTGAGCAGCCTTGTCGGTTAAGTGTCCAGCTTCATCTCAGGTCATGATCTCCTGGCTTGTGGGTTCAAGCCCCATGTTGGGCTCTGTGCTGACAGCTCAGAACCTGGAGCCTGCTTCAGATTCTGTGCCTCCCCCTCTCTCTGCTCCTACCCCACTCTCGAATGCTCTCTCTCAGAACTAAATAATTTAAAAAATGTTTTTGAAAAGGAATACTTTTTCTAAATGTTGGGGGAAATCTTCTTAGTGGTTAATCAGAATTTGTGTTTAACTCTCATATGACTAGGAACCATTCTGTTTTTTTTTTAGTTGGGGTTTTTGTGTGTATATACATAAAAACACATATGTAAATGGTTTTCTTTTCTTTCTTTTATTCATTTTTTTAAACATTTACCAAAACAAAAACAGCATTTCATAACCATGGAAAAACTCATGTTTCTGGGATGCCGTCATTTTCAGTGAAAAAAATAAATCACTTAAATTGAAATTTTTCCTGCGGAGCCTGGGTGGCTCAGTTGGTTGGACATTAGACTTCGGCTCAGGTCATGGTCTCATGGTTTATGAGTTTGAGCCCCACAGCGGGCTCTGTGCTGACAGCTCAGAGCCTGGAGCCTGCTTCAGATTCTGTGTCTCCCTCTCTCTGCTCCTCCCCCGCTCACGCTCTGTTTCTCTCTCTCAAAAATAAATAAATATATATTTTTTTAAAGTTGAAAAATTTCCTGAAACCTTAACCTTTCAAATTTTATAATTAATTGGACCATTTAAATTTAATGTAAACAATTTAAATTGGACAATTTAAAGGCAGCCATATCTGGGGTGCCTGGCTGGCTCAGTAGAAGATCGCATGACTCGATTTAGGGTTGTGAGTTTGAGCCCCACATGGGATATAGAGATTACTTAAATAAATAAGGCAAAATAAAAAAGCAGCCATATCTATAGTTATATAAATGCAAGTTTATTTGCAAAGTAAAGGAAGGAAAGGAGAGGAAAACTTTATCACTACTGATAACCTCCCCACCCAAAGAGAAAACTAGACAAGTCCTGGTGTGTTTTAATTAGGTAAGCAAAACTTGGTTAAATGGACATTTAAACGCTCCTTCTAGGGGCACATGGGTGGTTCAGTTGGTTAAGTGTCCGACTTCAGCTCAGGTCATGATCTTGTGGTTTGTGGGTTTGAGCCTTGTGTCGGGTTCTGTGCTGACAGTGTGGAACCTGGAGCCTGCTTCAGATTCTGTCTCCCTCTCTCTGTGGTCCTCCCCCACTCGTACTCTGTCTACAGTCTGTCTCTCTCTCTCAAAAAAACATTTTAAAAAATTAAAAAAAAAAGCCTCCTTCTAGTGAGCCATTACTTCTCAAGAAGTTGAAATCCTGTGCTGTATTGACAAAAAGGTCATGATTTATGGTATGTCTAAGACTTTGTTCATAGAAACCTGATCATAATCAGATGGTTAGAGATTTGGCAATTTAGGACCTGCTGAAATACATGGGTGAACAGACTTCTGTGATCTAAATCCTTGCCCTGCATGTTTTGTCTCTCCCCTAACTCATTCCTTACATGTGGGCTCAATCTTCTCAGTATTTGGGTCACTGGATCAGCAGAAGCCAGGAAAAGCAATAACTTGGTAGTAATCAGAATGTTATTCAATTGTATATTGTTTAGTTTATTGTAAATACTGGTCAGTATTTACAATGTTGGTCAAAACAGTGGTCAATAAATAGTTTTATATTCCTTTAAAGAAAAAACTAGAGGGGGTCCTGGGTGGCTCACTCAATTAACTATCCAACTCACGATCTCAGCTCAGATCTTGATCCCTGGGTTGTGAGTTCAAGCCCTGCACTGAGCCAGCCTTGAAAAAATAAAAAATAAAAAACTAGAGTAATCAAGACTGTGTTTCTAACATAAGGATAGGTATTTAATCAGTGAAATAGAATTGACAGTCTAAAAATAAACCCATGTACTTTGGATAAGGATGCCAAGACAACTCAAAGGGAGAAAGAACAATCTTTTTAACAAATACTGCTAGGACAGCTGAGTGTCCACATGCAAAAGAATGAAGTTGGACCCTTATCTCGTAGTATACACAAACATTAATTCAAAACAGATCAAAGTCCTAAATGGAACAGCCCACACTATAAACTATACAACTTTTAGAATAACATTAAGGGCTGAATTTTGCTATATGTGCAATGGGAAGAGAGGTTTTTGAGGGTTAACAAATGATTCAACACACATGCCCTCTGCCCCCTCTGTGCCAGGTCCTCTGACAGGTGCACAGATTAATCTGTATCAGTCTGTTTCATCAAGCAGCTCAAGTTTAGTGTGGGAGGTAGACGCATATGCTGATAATTACAACACACCGTGGTATCCTTCTAGAGCTGGGTTTCTCAGCCACGGTACTATTAACACTTTGCATATTACAATTCTTTTCTGTGGGAGGTTGTCCTGTACATTGTAGGTTATTTAGGGGCATCCTTGCTCTCTCCCACTAGATGCCAGTAGCACTCCCTAATTCAAGAAAATAAAAAATGTCCTTAGACATTTCCAAAAATGTCCTTGAAAACAAAATCACTCTCAGTTGAGAACCACTGTTATAAGGGAAGCACTGTGGGCTTTCTTCTCACAGAGGGCCCTGGGATGAGCCAGTGAAGATGTATGTGCCCAAGTACCGAGAGGCCAGGTACATTTTCCCCAGTGATGTCTTGGCTGTGTTTGTTGGGCTGTATTGGGTCCTCTGCAAGATTTACTTAGCCCCTATCTTTCATTCTTTCTTTGTCTCCAGGCTGTGGTCAGTGCCATCAGAAAATTTTTAGAAGGCATCCCGGATCTGCAGCTGGTTTACATCCACCATCCCCTCCTGCTCAGGTTCTTCCTGTTGTATCCAGAGCTGATGAGTAGGTTTGGGCACCGTGTCCTGGAGCTTTGGTTCTCCTGGGAAGAGAGCAGCTACGAGGAGCTGGATGATGTCTCCTCTGCCGGGCAGTCCCCACTTCCTGCCTGCTTAGCAGCCCTGTTCTACATGCTCAGAAGCAGCCCCAGCATCCTGCTCATCTTGCTAGTACGTGACCACTTGCTCATTTCTGCATTCAGAGACGGTGGGCCCTTTCTCTCTGGGAGTTGGTTTACTGAGGTCAGGAGGCAGCCACATGCTTCCGCCTGTCTCTGGACTTATTGGTGTTTCCATTGGACTGGGAGGTTCTTTTGACTGGCAGGTGCCTGATTTCTATAAATCCATACCCTTTTCTAAGTGTGATGGAGGTTTGCTCATTGAGAAACATGTCCCTCTTTACTCTTCAGGGGACAGAGCTATGAAATGCTGACCTCAGTTACCATTCCCTCTCACTTCTCTGTCTTCTCTCAAGCAGATTGTGCTAACAGGGGTTTAATGTCAAAGGACACCCTTGGGGCATGTAAATGGAAATGCTTGATTATAGAGGGACAGGCCTCTTTTCGCCATAACTCACAAGATGATGTTACATGTGCAACACACTCCCTCAGGCAAACCTGGAATTGTGAGAAACTCTAGTGCTTTGTCATGAATTAAGGCATCCCTATAATTCCTATCAGGTATACCAGATAAGACAGCTGTCTGTTGTCTGCAGTTTCTAATACACTAGCTTTAGCTCCATCTTTTCTTCTTTTGCTCAAGAAAGCACATTGGAAAATAAATTCATGGGAGTGACATTATTATAGAGGTAACTGCTGTAATTTATTTAAAAAAAAATTTTTTTTAATGTTTTATTTATTTCTAGGGGAGAGAGAGAGACAGCGTGAGCAGGGGAGGGTCAGAGAGAGAGGGAGTCACAGACTCCGAAACAGGCTCCAGGCTCTGAGTTGGCAGTCAGCACAGAGCCCGACGTGGGGCTTGAACCCACGAACCGTGAGACCATGACCCAAGCGAAAGTCGAACGCTCAACCGACTAAGCCACCCAGGCGCCCCTGTAATTTATTTTTTATTTAAAAAAGAAACTCATTTGCTCCCCTTGATACTTTGTGTTTAGTGAGTGATTACCAGTGGCAGGTCCCAAACTGACTGCAGCATGGCAGTACAGGAGACACTTGGTGTAAAACCACTGCCTTCAATGCCTGCTCACCTACTTGCCTTTCCCTAGTCCAGGAAGAGTGACACAGTCCATTAGGGAAGACTGGGGATTCCTTTGATGTTCTTAATCATCAACAAACAACATTTATCGGAGTGTTTTTTATCGGACTGACTTTATTGGGGTGACTTTGGTGGAAATAACACCTTCATGTTGTATACCTCACTTAGGTACGTACATCCGTCCATATTCACACATGCATGCACACACTCCCCTCTCAGACTTACACCTTCACCTTCCATCCCTGAGATCTGTCACCTTGTGAGGTCACATGTGTTGGCTTGATAGGGGCCGCATTCACGCTTTGGCTGAAATTCTTCCTTGGATGAAGAAGAAAGGAGAAAGAATGGGTTAAAAATAAAGCATCAGTTCATAGGGGAGGAAAGCAAGAGGGGTGCCAGGGAAAGTAGCAATGGACAGAGCTAAGACACTGGGTTTTCTTTGAGAGATGAAGCATTCACAGTCAATTTCTCACATAGACAAGGTGTTTATAAATATTTGCTGACCCACTGAATTAGGGGTCTGGACAGATCTAAGTCTGTCTGTCTATCTCTCTCAAAAAAGCAACTCTTCTGAGAAAGATATTTATGGGATCTTTTTTCTTTCTTTTTAAAAAGTGGGGGAAAAAGGTTTAGAGAGATTTGCCATAGTTCACAAGAGTTGAGATTGAAACCCGGATTTTCACTCCCTGTCTAATGTTCTTCGCAGTAAACTGAGCTAACTCTCAGAACAAGAGAGAGAACAACCTTGATCCAGTGTTCCATCTAAAGGGAGAGCTATTTATTGAAGCAGTTGGGGATACAGGGAAGAGCCAGACCTAGTGCCCGCTGCACAGGCCAGGGAGAGAATCAGACACAACAGATCACTAATACCTGTCCTAACACTATGGCAGTAAAGGTCAGGCAGGGTGCTTGAATTGCAGGGAGGGCAGAAAGGTGTCATAATGTTGATCTTCAAAGGATTTGACAAGTGAGTGCTGGGGGAGGATCCTGCCAGCCCAGCCCTAGAGCACTGATATGCTTACTGTAATTCAGGGCCGGCGAGTGATCTGGTATGGTTTTGGAGAACGGAGGGTGTGTCACAGGAGTTGAGGCTGGAGAAGGATAAGAAGGAACAGATTTTTAGAGGCCTTGAGTTTAGTTGTTCACTTTTTCTTTTATCATACATTTATTTGGCTTATTATGAAGAAGTGGGGATACAAAGAGAATTCAGATATGGTTGGTCCTTGCCCTTGAGGAAATCACAGATGCTTGTTTCAATCTGTCACCTTATAGGAACGTCCAAAGCATCACTGGAAGGAGAGAATCACAGAATGGTGAGGCTAGAAAAAATCCCAGATCATGGCACTGGGCTGTGGGAGTGGTAGGAAAGTCTAAGCCCCTCTACACTTACTCCTCGTTGCTCTCACTGGTCTCTGCTCCTAGCCCTTTCCATGTTCATGTTTTTCCCTTCATGGCCAAACTCCTAAAAGTAGTTTTCTGCTTGCAAAATTGTCACTCTCACTTATTCCTCCATCTACTGACTTCTGCCCCCATCGCTACTTGAAACCACCCTTACCAGGATCAACAACAGTATTGTTGTGGCTAGTTACAGTGGGCCTTTTGGTTCTCCTCTCACACGACCTGTTATTATTTGATGATTGTCCACTTCCTTTTTATTGACACACTCTTGGTTTGGCAACACCAGCTGTCTTCATTTTTCTCCTACCTCTTTTGGTGCTTCTCCCAGTCTCTTTCGTAGCTGTCTCTCTGGCGAGTGCTTAAAAACTGATGTTCCTCAAAGCTTTGTCCTAGGCTTCTTTTTTACTCAGTGTCGTCTCCCTGGGCTGTGTCAGTAATTCTCATGGCTTTGGTTGCCTCCTACTATATGCTGATGACTCAAATCTCTGCCTCCATCTGTGACCTCTCTCCTAAGCTCTAGACCCATAAAATTAAGCATCTATTTGGCATTCTGTCTAAAATAGAGCTCATTATCTTCCTCCCTCAAGTTTTCTTTCCCAGTGTGAGTCCTTCTAGGGTGGAGACCCTCCCCAGTTGAATATTATCCTAGGCCGCTAGCTTCAAGAAACATAAGTACTTGAAGGAAGCAAGCTGAAAAGAAAATGAATCTCAAGAGACCAAATCCTTAGAGAGACCCTGTCTCAGGCGAGCTGCAGCAGGTGCCCCACCCTTTGTTATTGTGCCCAGTTCTTGCCCTTGAATGTGAACCACCTCACCACTCCTCCTTCTTGGGCAGAGAGGAGCCTTGCACTTCGACAGGCCTCGAGCTCAACAGGAAGGATCTATCTTTAGGGCTGGATGATACATAGAGACACAGGAAGATGAAGGCTTTTCTGAGCTTCAGTTTCCTCATATGTGAAATGGAGATAACATGGGGGGTTCCTGGGGGGCTCAGTTGGTTCAGCATCCGGCTTGGTTTCGGCTCAGGGGATGATCCCACAGCTCATGAGTTTGAGCCCCGCATTGGGTTCTGTGCTGACAGCATGGACCCTGCTTGGGATTTCTCTCCCTCTCTCTCTGCCCCTCCCTGTCTTGCTCTCTCTCTCTTTCAAAAAATAAATACATAAACATAATTTAAAAAATTTTGAAAATGGAGATAACATGTGGATAAATAGAAATAGTATGCGGAAAGAATATTTTAAGGACATTCTTGCTATCCTGTACACAGTAGGCTATCCTTCATTGATCATTGACTTATTCTGAATTAGAGAGAGAATGTTAATCTCAGAGCAGCTTATTGAATTGCTCAAGGTTGTATAATTAATAAGGGTCATGACTGTGTAGCCTAAAGCTAATGAGTTTTTACCAAATTGGATTCTAGAAACATCAGTGGTGAAAAAGAATAGCAAGGAATAACTTTGCTGTCTGTTTATATATATAATTCTTACCATTTCTTCCCAGCTTCTAGCCACAGGAGGGAAAAAGAGTCTAAAAATACGTTGTTGGTACCAATTTCTGTTTTTGATATGGGTAATTAGCAGCTGAAAACAAAGCTGTTAATTGCCACTCTTATCAATGGGTGGTCTTTCACGTAGGTTGTTTAAATGTGGAAACAGTGATATCACAGAAGCTCTCTTTGTTCCCTCCTTGGCCACATCATCCTGGTTGATCCAGCTCCAGAGAAATCTGGATATCTCTAGGAGGAGAGACTGCAGCACCTTCCCACCCAGAGCCTTCCCACTGACCCCCACAGTGGGGAGCACCCCTTCGCCTGGCATTCTCCATGGCCACTGGAGGCCGAGTACCCCTCTTCCTTTTGGATTTTAACATTTTAGCTCAGGGTTCTGAGGGACCAGCTCTCTACTTAGGCAGTCACGTGCTGGGGGAGGAGCAGGATCAGGATCAGGATCAGGATCAGGTTGGGCCTTGGGCCCTGTGACCCTGGGCAAATCGCACCCACTCTGGGCTTCAGCCTCATGCCCGGTAAAGTAAAAGGGTTGATGTAACTGAACTGAGATTCTCTCTTGCCCTCCTTTGCTGTGATCTTCTCCTGAGTCCCTGCAAGGTGACAAAGATGAAGCCAACCTCATCCCTGTTCTTCATTAACTCAAGAGTGCAGTAGACTTTAGAGAGCCACTTTTGTCTTGACAGCTAAACTACATAATCTGCCTCTTATCTCATTTGAAAAATTAGGGTGACACCTACCTGGAAGAGTTACTGTGAAGATACAGATAATATATAAATAAACATACAGCTACAGTTTTAACCCATCATAGTGCCTGCCATTATCAATCCCTAACTGAGCAATTGTTGATTTATAGTTGTTTCTCAGGCAGCTGTGCAAGTGTGTGAAGAGATAAGCCCAGACGCCCGTGTGCCACCCAGTGATCAGCACATCTGGAGTTGTCTGGCGGGGCGCCCCCAGCCATGTCTCCGTGTGTGTCAGCTGTCCTCCGGAGCAAGGGAGTCTGTGTGTGACCTTGGATTCATAGCGCCCAGCGTGTTAGCCTGTCCAAAGGAATTGGCTCGTTTGAGCTGGTAGCTGCCAGGAGCTATCAGTAGGATAGTCTCTGGTGTGGCCTCTGACTGACTTTGCCTTTAACATATACTCATTAAAATAACTCTGAAAGCAAATAAAAAGCAACGTCCTCTCCCACCTTCTGAACCCAAGGCCTTTACAGCTTGCGGCAGAAATAGCCAGATGCCATGGCAGAGAAAGGGCCTGACCTGGTCCTCGCTTCCCTTCCTGTGCCCCAAATCTGTCCCAACCCATCCTTTCCCTGTCCTGTGACATCTCCATCCCCCTCTCTCTTCCTCCCTTAAGGGAGGAAATTCAGGTCCCCGGTCCTGAAGTAACCTCTTCTTGACCCTAAAACTTAACGTGTGTCAGAGAGAGGCATCCTGAAAAGTAGAGCTTTGGGCGTGGAGGCAGGAGATTCACATCTTAGCTATGCCACTTAGTGGCTCATGTGGCCTTTGGCACATCCAGTAATCTCTCCAAGTCTCTGTTTCTTCCTATTTAGGATGAACCTGTTCAGCAGATTGGTACATAATAGGTGCCAAGTAAGTAAATACTTCACCAGGTTTTGTGACACCTTGATCCTGGGTCCCTCCCCAGCCCCTCTCTTTTCAACTGCCTGCCTGTCCCCAGCTGTGACATCCTCTGAGCTCTGGATTCCCTCTCTCCTGCTCAGGATCTCATCTATTCCAGCCCAGTGGACACAGCCCGCAAGGCACTGATTGTCCTAAGAAGCTTTTTGAGGAGGAATGAGGATGTCCAAGTGGGTGGTCTCATCCGAGGCCACTTCCTGCTCATCCTACAGCATCTGCTGGTGGAACACGGGGCCCCTCCCTCAGGAGGTCAGTCTGCAGCTGTGGGGGGCATGCTTTCACCTGAAGCTCAGTTAGAAGTGGGCATCTCTGCCCTGATGAGGGCTGCTCCAGGAGACAGAATCAGAGTTTTCGCTGTAAAAGAAAAGTCAGACCAGTGTGGAATCAAGCTAAACTTTATCTCCTTCCTCTCATTGGAGAGTGAGAGCTCAACATATTTGATGTGTGTGTGTGTGTGTGTGTGTGTGTGTGTGTGGTGTGAGAGGGTTTATGTTTAATGTCCTATGTGTTTAGCATAGGTGGGTGTATATGATGTATGCATTCATGTCCTCACCCTGTGCGTCTGTCATGTGCTCAGAGCTTTTTTTCAAAAGAACGGCAGTCTCCAGTTGGGAAGAAGAAAGTGGGAAATATGGGGGGCGGGGGTGAGCAGGGAGACAGCAGGAGCCGGCAGGGGCTGGGAAGGGGGTGGATCTGAAATGTGATAGAAGCGGCCAGTGCGATCTGGAAGGATAGTTTCCGAAACTGGAATAGGACTCCCTGGAGTCAAGAAAGTTTGATGTTTGGTTCGCTATTAAGACACTGAAAAGGTTGAGATTAGTTTGTCTTTCCTATTTTTAAGAAGTTGAATTTTTAAATAAAATTTCTAAGCAATTAAGAGGAAGTGGGAGGAGAGCTATGGTTCACTAGATCCAGTACTGACCGAGGATGGAAGTTTGGAGGTAGATTTAAGGGAGGGTGGAGGAATTGAGTTCTTCCTCTTCAGGGAAGGATAAACCACATCCAACTGATAATAATGCTTTAAGAGCCATGAGATTTCATGGAAACGTAGTTGAAAAAATGTGGGCATTGAACTCAGATTTGGGTTCAAATCCTGACCCTGCCACTAATTGGCTGTGGGAGCTTGGAGAAGTCACTCAGCCTCTCTGGGCCTGTTTCGTAACTGCAAAATAGAAATAATAGTCACAAAGGGGGACTAAGTGAAATATTGAATTTCTGGTACCCAACCCAGAATTGGCACTCCGTTTGTCAGTTGCCCCTGTGCCCAAGGAAGAAGGTAGGAAGTAGTGGTGAATCCCGACAAACATTTATGCTATGGTAAGGTATCTGTCTGACCTTGGGGTGATCTGAGTATCCTGACCAGCCCTCCTCCTTCTTCCTCACAGCCTCAGGGAACCTGCCATTGCTACTGAGCCTCCTTTCTTTAGTGCAGCTGAAGAACAAGTCAGAGCAAGAACTGGACAGCATGGCCATGAAGCTCCTTCACCAAGGTGCCTGAGAGCCCAGGGCTGGGCATCCTCCTTCATTCCATCTTTCATCTCTTTGGGAGAAGTTAGGGGGTCACTCTGTTCCTGTGGGTTTCCTGCTAGGGGATCTTTTAGATCTTTCTCTAGTTGTGCTCTGGGAGGGTTTGGGAAATGAAACAAAAAAAAACCTCAGAACACTGTGTGACAGGCGCAGCCCTGGAGTTGGGAATACCTGGGTTTGTTCTCATTAGCTGTGCAACCTTGGGCAGTCATCTAGCGGTAGGTTCCTTCCAGGTAAAACAGTAGTACCTAGCTAGTGTAGGGCTGAGATAAGGGATTGCTAGATGTAGGATGCCACGCAGTACTTGGCACACAGTAGGCCTCCAGTGGAGACTCTCTGTGGAGATTCACTTTTCCCAGCACAAGTTCAGTTCTCCACCCTACCTCACAACCAACTCTGGATCTGATGATTCAGTTCACAGTCCTCTAGGCCTCTTCTAGCCATACCCAAACCCCGCTAGGACCTTTCACTGCTCATTAATGCGGTTGCCACGTCATAGGCACCGTCCTTAGGAAGGTTTCTTGAGGAAAGATTGAAATTACCAGGAAAAAAATGGCATCTCTTCAGTACATGGACTGTCAGGCGCTCTGGCCACAGGGGTGGAGGGGGATGGGGGAGGGATTGGTTCCCTGCCTGGATCCCAGGCCTCACAAGAAGATTGGTGTCAGACTTAAAAAGGGCCTCCAGGCCTGGCCTGATGCTGGTGGTCCCAGCCCATCTGTCAGGAGGGAAGACTGCATATGGCAAAATCAAACCAGCTGTCAGAAGGGCCTCTGGAGGGTGAATAATGACCTGAAACATACATGTGAAATGTAATATACATTTATATATAATCCTTGAGTATTTTTATTTGAGAGCATGGCAGGTAGAGGACAGAGATGAGGAAGGGGACTGCTTGTCTGATTGACCACAAGCCAATTAGAAGTCTGTGTGGCTGTGTGAGGTGGCTGCCAAAACAGTGAATGGAGACCTAGGTAGGTTTCATATTGAGACGATGGGGGCAGAGGAGCAAAGAGTGGTGAATCCTAGGAGGAAAGGGATAATATTCTATAGCTGTCTACTCTACAGTGTAGTAACTATTCTGATGAGGGCTGGGGGATCATGAAGAGGCCTCTCATCTTGGTTTGAGAAGTTACAGAGGGCTTCATGGAGGAGGTGAACTTTGAGCTGACTCTTGATTGCTGAGCAGGTGTTAAGGAGTTAGCCGGATGAGGGTGATGTGAGTGAGAGAGAGAATATGGCAAGTGCAAGGGAGTTGCACGATGACGGTGATGGAGTCCTCTGAGAAGGCAGTAAATGCCCCATTGCTGGAAGATTTCAGAGGCTGTGTCTTCTGCTGGGGGTGGCAAGTTGGCCTAGATGACCTCTGCAGACCCTCATCCTGGAGTCTTTACTGGCACGAATGCTGTAATAGGACACCTTTTGATCACCTAAACTTGTGCAGTCTGTTCTAATGTACAGCTGTGGGCTGCTTGCCTGAATGTTTTTCAGATGGAAGAGTGTGAACATGCCTTCAGGTTTGTTACTGCATTTCTCTTCATTGGCTGTAGTACCAGGGACACTTAGTTTGTGCTTGGTTCCTAAGATTGACAGACTGATATCTGAAATTAGCCAGTTGAGGCCACTCTCTGTGAGAATTGTGAGTGCTGATGCACGTGAAAGCGCTGGAGGGCTAGGTGACAGGGCTCCTGCGGACTCTTGCAGTGAGCAAGCTGTGTGGGAAGTGCAGCCCTGCTGACGCGGATGTCCTGCAGCCCTCCTTCAACTTCCTGTACTGGAGCCTTCATCAGACCACACCCAGCAGCCAGAAAAGAGGTAATGCCAGGCTGAGATAATGAAGAGGAAGGATGCTGGGCAGTGTCTGTGGCCATTGCTCCCCTTTGTTTTTTCCTGTTATCAAATATATGAGGGGAGATGTGTCTGGGCTAGATGGCCATAAGGTCCTTTCTGGTTCTGATAACTTGTGGTTCTGGAATGAAGTTGGAACCCTTGGAACCCCAAGCTGAGCCTTTTGTTCACTCACCGTGTGTGCATGAGGCCCCCATCAGGTGCTAACCATGATGCTGGCATGGAGCAGGGGCTCCTGTGTAACTCACGTGGTGCTTGCCGTGCCTAACTGTCTATAGCTGCCGCAGTGCTCCTTAGCAACACGGCCCTGATAGAACTTCTGGAGAAGACTCTGGCTCTCACCTGGACGGAGGTGGACTCACCCAGGACCGCACTCCTTTGCTCCGCCTGGCTGCTCACTGCCTCCTTCTCTGCTCAGCAGCACGATGGCAGTCTACAGGTTAGTCTCTAACCCCTGTGGCTCTGAGGCATGGAGTGGCACACCAAGGAGTGACAGAGTTCCTGAGTTCTGGTCTCAGCTCTGTGGCTTACTAGTCGAGTGACCTTGCTAAGGGATTTAACTGAGTAAACTTGGTAAGGTATTTAAATCTCTGAGCTTCAGTTTCCTTGCCTGCAAAATGGGGGAAAAAACATCCAAGGTTGTCAGGTTGGTTTACATTAATTTATCACACATGGATCACCTGCCTGCCAGGCTGTGTTCTAGGCACAGTGGAATAAGACATTAATACAGCATATACCCCACACTTGGGAAACTTACAGTCTTTAAGCAAAGCCTTGAAGGGGAAGTACAATTGTACCAGGAAAAGATAGCAGGGAAAGGCATTCTAGGTGAAGAGAACAATATGAGCAAAGATGGGAAGCCTCACAAATTTCGGACATAGTGTACATGTTTGGAGAGTGATGAGTGACTATGATTAGAATGTAGGGAGTGACTGTCAGATCGGACAGGAAGGCAGAAGCCAGACTGTGACCTTGGTAAGCTGTGAAATGCCAAACACGCATAAGCTGTTGTAATTTTTCGAGAAAGTAATGTAGGGAACAGGGGAGTAATGGACATACCCACAGAACACCTCCCTTCCTCTCATTCCCTCCCTGTCCCCCTATATAGGGCCTTGTCATCATAGCGCCCTGCATGAGCTCCTCTGAGGGCTGCTTCACGTCCTGGGGTCTCCTCCCTAAGCCCTGCTGCTCCTTGTGGTTAGAAACCATCTTCTAGCCTTTGACATGTCTTCTCACTGTGCCCAGCCCTGTGCAAGTCTCATGTCAGGCACACACTCATTTGTGAAGTCATTTTTATTTAAAAAATTTTTTAAATGTTTATTTATATATTGAGAGAGAGAGAGAGAGAGAAAGCAAGCAAACAGGGGAGGGACAGAAAGGAGGGAGACAGAATCCCAAGCAGGCACTGCACTGTCAGTGTGGAGCCCCATCCAGAGCTTGAACTCATGAGCCGTGAGATCATGATCTGGGCCAAAATCAAGAATTGTACGCTTAACTGACTGAGCCACCCAGGAGCTCCCGAAGTCATTTTTAAAGTTTGGCCTTCAAGGTGGCAGCAGGCTGTGGCAGATCTGTTCTGTAATAGGGCTTCTGGTTGTTGCCTATGGCGTTGATTTAGGACAGGAACCCAATCTACTTTTCTTTATGAGGCCCTTGGACCCACCTTCACCTCTGCAGTCACTTCCCTGGGTGGCAGCCTACATCGTGTGGCCAACTTTGCCTTGGTTCTCAGCTCGTGCCCAGCCAATTACCTACTAACCACCTCCTCTCTAAATCCTCCCCGCTGCCTTAGCTCAGTCCTGATGGTTCACCCTCACTACTAATTGTGGCCTCTTCAGTCTCCTGGCCCCTGGCTGGCCCCCCCTCCATGCTTCTGTCCCTGCAGCCAGTCTGTCTGGCTTCCACAGCCCATACTCCTCCAGCAGCTTTTCTGTTCTCCACACGGCCTCCGAGACCTGGCACACCTGGCCCCTCTGCAGCCTTACTTTCTGCCATTCCACCCTCCTTCTCTGTCCTTTGACCAGCTGTTGGCTCTTCTCCAGATCAGCTCTGCTTTTTCACATCCCCATACCGTTGAAGGTTTGTTTCTGATTGATTGATTGATTGT
This sequence comes from Crocuta crocuta, assembly GCF_008692635.1. Classification (NCBI taxonomy): domain Eukaryota; kingdom Metazoa; phylum Chordata; class Mammalia; order Carnivora; family Hyaenidae; genus Crocuta; species Crocuta crocuta. Next base: position 2,354,821 of record NW_027529175.1, read on the forward strand.
TAATAGCCTTTATTTCTAAGACAGTTTTATGTGTTATGAAAAATGGATATCACAGAGAGTTCCCAAATAACTCCCACGCAGTTTCCTCATTAACATTGCACATTGGTATGTTATCTCAGTACCTTTGTACAAGTTAGTTCTCCTGCCTAGAACCTGCTGATCCCCCAGCCAACAAGCATTTTTGAGGAACTGCCTTGTGTCAGACTGTGATAGATCCAAGTGGAGGAGACATAATCTCTGCCTTGAAGCAACATGTGTTCTGGGTGAGGAGAGCAGAGCCAGACTCAGCTTTGAACCTGCCGTTCCAGCTAGCCCATCAGTTTGAATATTGCTTGGACTTTAAAGAGCACCTTCACCAATGCTGACCCTCAGCTATCCTTCAGAATAGTTCTGGAGGGTATGAAAGCAAGTGGCATTGTTCCCATTTCATACATGAAGAAAGTGAGGCAGGCTGGGAGAGGTGCAGTGACTTCCCTTTGGCCACGTGGCTAGCTAGTAGCAGAGCCAGGATTTTGATTCTGGGCCGTCTGACTCTAGAGCTAAGTTAGTTGGATAGTAGGCTGAGATGGAAACTGAATCACAGATGAGGCCAAGGAGGCTCCCTGGTGGAGGAGTTTCTTGACGATGGAGAAGATATGGGGGAAGAAGGGTTTTCGGTGTACAGGCTTAATTCACCTCCTCACATATCTGAGTCCAGAACTGGTGGGCTCACAAGACTGTGTGGCCTCCTTTGTCCCTCTTGATGGAGCAGGTGTGTGTGGGTGCATAGAAGAGAGATTGGGACTCTGGAGCTTTGTTTTCTCCTCAAGCTGCCAGAATGTGGGAGTCACCCCTTTACCTCCTGCCCTACCAGGTTCACCAGACACTGTCTGTGGAACTGGACCAAGTATTGAAGGTCCTCAGCTTTCCAAAGAAAAAGGCTGCACTGCTCTCAGGTATGGCCCCAGGGGCCTCAAGTAGGAGAAGACGAGCTTTTCCCTTAGACTGGGAGATGGGACCATCCCTCCCAGACTAGCCGATGGTCACCCCATTATTAGCTCCACTGTCTCCCCACTGTGACAGAGCTGGGTGGATGGTGGCGAAGGAGGTGGGAACTGACTCAGGGGTTTCTTGCTTTCAGCTGCCATCTTACGCTTCTTGCGGACAGCCCTGCAGCAGAGCTTCTCCTCTGCCCTCGTGGCCTTTGTGCCTTCAGGGGCCCAGCCACCCCCGACCCCTGAGGACACTGTCCTCGCTCCGCTGAGAACATCACAAGTGTTGTCCCTGGTCATCGGACTGCAGAACCTCTTGGTGCAGGTAAGGCCTTTGCCAAGCGGGACCTGGCAGCAGAGTCTGCTTCTCCCAGAACAACAGTAGGAAGGGGTGGCTGCCTGTCAAGGACCTGGTATTTCTGCCAGGATTGGAGGGTGGATTGATTGGGACTTTTAAAGTTATAGTGACAGAAATGAAACACAAAATGGCTCATAACTGGGAAGGTCAGGGCTCAGTACTAGCTTTAGGCACAATTGGATCCCAGAGGCCCAGACAGTGTCATCAGAACTCTGTCTCCATATTTTAGTTCTGCATTTCTCTCTGTCAGCTTTATTCTCATAGGATGGTAGAATGACCGACAGCAGCACCTGGCTCACATCCTTCCAGCAGCGAGAGACTTTCTCTTTCCCCGCAGTCCTCAGAACTGAGTCTCATTAGTCTGGCTTGGGTAATGTGCCAGTCACTGTGGCTGGGCCATGGGGTGCTCCGGCTGACCTGGCTTGGGTCAGTGCCCTCTCCCGGAGGCTGGGGCATGTGGTCTGTTCTCCATTACCCATGTAGACTGAACATGAAAGAGGGATGGCTCCACAAAAGAAAACTGTTTGCAGAAAAAGGAGGAGTGAATTTTGTGTAAGCCAAAACAATAGATGTGTACCCCAGAGGGTTTTGTGTTTCATAGCTCAGAGGACTTTTGGAGATCATTGTTTTCCAGACATCACACACTGTGAGGGGTGGTGGGGCATGGAGATATGTTAGGTGCCTGCCTTTGAGGAGTTAACATTTGGTGGGGAACTGCTGTATAGACAAGAAGTGACAACATAATGAGGTCAGTTTTGGGCTAAAGGGATACACTGCATTGTGGGGGTACAGGGTATAACTGATAGCCTAGTATAGAGCTGGCTGTCAGAGAAGGTTTCCTGGGGAGGGGGGTGGGGAATGCTTGAGCTGAGCTGAAAAGACCAAGTGATTTGTCCTACATCCCCAAGGGCAGGGGGTATCAGAAACAGGATTGATCTTGATGGCAGCACCATTTTGTTCTCTGGGATGGACTCATTCCCTGTTGCTGGCCTTGTGGCCTGTTTCTAGAACTTCTCATTTAGGAAGCTTATTGTGTATTCTTTCTGAAAAAAAAATTTTCTTTTTTTACTGTTTATTTATTTTTGAGAGAGAAAGACAGTGAGACGGGGAGGGCAGAAAAGAGGGGGAAACACAGACTCCAAGGCAGGCTTCAGGTTCTGAGCTGTCAGCCCAGAGCCTGATGCAGGCCTCAAACTCATGAACCACGAGATCGTGACCTGAGCCGAAGTCGGGCACTTAACCGACTGAACCACCCAGGTGCCCCTATTGTGTATTATTTTCAGATATGAGCTGGTCACTGTTGGGTTACTAAAGCCCTGGGTGTTTATGCTGTTTTTGTTAGACTTGGATTCTCTCTTCTTGCCCCTTGGAGCTTGTCCAAGAGAGATCCTCGTGGTCTGATCTGATGGCAAGTCATTCATGAGACAAGAGGAGGGAGGTTGGGTGGGGGTGGGGGGAGCCAGCAAATGATGAGGGGAGTTGCAGAGACTTCCTGGGGGTGGGATGGGGGCCTTCATTGGAGTAGACACTACTTGATGTCCAGATAATGACTGCACATACATGATATGGCTGTTGATTGGAGGAAATTATGTTCAAGGACTGATCCCCAAGGAGCCTGTGCACAATATGGGGAAAGTTGAGAAATGTCAGGAAATAGAAGGTGCTGGCTCTGTGGTTGCCGAGATTTGTCCTGGCAGCACTTCTCTGCATAAGGCTCTATACACTTAGCTGTCTCTGTTGTAAGTTCCCATTTTCCTATCAGTCTTCCCAAGGCTGTGATCTCCTCAAAGGTAGGAACTGTGTGTCAGACTAATCTTTGTGTCTTGTTCTCCTTGTGGGTTCAAAACCAGATGAGAAATCAGGAATCAGATGAGAATCAAAACATCAGCTTTATTTCTGGTAAACACTATAGTAGAGTGTAGCTGGGACTTCAGGTCATACTGGGATTTTTTTTTGGCGGGTGGCGGGGGTGTCTGGACTTTTTCATATACAGCAAAGATTAAAGAATTTATAGTGAACATTCATATACCCACCACCTAGATTCTATTAACATTTTACTATACTTGCTTTATCATATCTATCCAAAAAGAGCTTTTAAACCACTGCCTTTCCCCCAGGCCAGACCAGGAGCCCATATGCAGAGAAACTATGTTTGTATTATGGACACTTTGCCAGCTGGCCAAGATCTTAGGAGTTGAAATTCATGGGAGCATGACCTTTAATACCTTGATCCTGTCTTGATGACATAGTGTACATGTTAAGCTAGTATCTTACCTGTTAGATTAATTTCTTGGGTGAGGAGGAGCCAGTTAAATGTGGGAGGAAGGGCAAATGCTTTCTCTCCAATGTTTCTGAAAGGGCTGAAGCTCCTATTTTAATGTTTTTTTTTGTTTTGTTTTGTTTTTTAAATTTCTGAGAGAGAGAGCGTGAGCAGGGGAGGGTCAGAGAGAGAGGGAATCACAGACTCTGAAACAGGCTCCAGGCTCTGAGCTGGCAGTCAGCACAGAGCCTGACGCGGGGCTCGAACCCACGAACCGCGAGATCATGACCTAAGTGAAAGTCGGACACTTAACCGACTAAGCCACCCAGGCGCCCCTGAAGCTCCTATTTTAATATTCAGAACATAGGGAAAAAATTACTCCCTTATACTCTATATCCAGCATGAAACCTGGGACCAAATTGGCATGCAGTGTTTGTTGAATGAATGAATGAGGACATAGAAATGAAATGACATCAAGTACTCAGATTGTAGGAAGCACAATTACAATTAATGCCAAAATGACCTGTTGTTTGAATCAAGAAAGTCTCTACAGAAAAGGTTGCATTTGAATCAGGCCTTGAGTGATGAAAACCTTCTTCAAACTAGTAGCGTAACCACTAAGCGCTCAGTGACTTTCCCCTAGCACCGTCACCATTCACCTTCCCTGCCTGGGAGCCTTGGTGTTCCCAGGACCGCGACAGTGTCCTGTGCCTCGGGTGTATTTTTTCCTTTCCTTTTTTTTTTTTAAATCATGGCAAAATATACATCACAAAATTAACCATTTTAATCATTTTTAAGTTACGATTCTGTGGCAGTAAGTACATTTACATTGTTCTACAAACACTACCACCTTCTATCTCCAGAACTTTTTCATCTATCTTGTTGAACTAAAACTCTGTTCACACTAAACAGTAACTCTCCATTGTCCCCTCTCCCCAGCCCTTGATAACCACCATTCTACTTTCCATCTCTGTTCAACTATTTGATTCTTCCAGTAGCTCATTTAAGTAGAAAAATAGATTATTTGTCTCTCTGGAGGTTTTGGACTGTCCTCAGCAGTCCCTGGGTAGGAAAACCAACTGGAGTAACTCGGGAATTCTTCACGAAGAGGCTATTGGGCCTGTGCTGGTTATAGGAAAGTGTTGGTGAGGAGTCGCTCAGCCTCACAGCCACTGTCCCTGTGACTCCCTGATGAACAGGACTAAGTAGCCCCTTTCTCCTTTCTCTCACTGACTCACTCCGGAGAAATTCCCTGGCCTTCTGCTTTCAGTCACAATGACCTTTCTGTCACTGCCCATAACCCAAGGAAGTATATAGAAGAGTCGTCTTGTTTCTCTGTCCTTCCCTCATGGCTGGAGCTAAGCCTTCTTTAGACCCTTCTGTAGGTTTGTTGTTTAAAAATAGTTCTTTATTTGTTCAGTCATTCATACATTCAGCAAATATTAATCCCACAGCAATCCAAGAATAGAGGAGGTCTCTCTCTCTCTCTCCAGAGCTCCAAGAATGGTTTATTCAGCCCTGTAATGAGGATTGCATTTATCATATTTTATTATATGGTCAGTGGTCTGCATTTCTGTCTTCTTCCATAAAACTGTAAATTTCTTTTAGGCAAAAACTTTTGCTGCTTGTGGTTGGGGAGGAGGGCAGTGAGAGGAGGCCTCATGGAGAATGTGACATTTGAATTCAGTCTTGAACAGACATTTGAATTCAGCTTTGAACAGAGTCCAGGGAGAGGTAGAGGGAAGGGCATTCCAGGCAGGGAGGACAGCATGAGCAAAAGCGGGTAATATGGAAGTGCACAGGAGAGGCGGGCTTGGGGAGCGGCAAGAAGTAGAAGATGACACTGAGGAGCTGGGCAGGGGCCAGACTAGTCAGCACCTTATGTGCCAGGCCAAGTGGTGCTGTGGGGAGCCAGGAAGGGCTCCTATTCAGACTGAGTTTTTGAAAGCTCGCTGGCAACCGCAGGAGGGAAGAGGGGTGGGAGGAGAAAGCCTGAAGGCAAGTGGACTGTTGAGCAAGAGGTTGTTGCAGTGACTGAAGTAAGTGACACCAAGGTCCATTTCACACCCACTGAGATAAAATAGACAGATTATATCAAATGTTGGCAAGAATGTGGGGTAGGTGGAGCCCTCATACGCTGTTGGGGTGGGAATGCAAAATGGTGCAACTACTTTGGAAAACAGCCTGGAAGTGCTTCAGAAAGCTAAGCATAGGATTTCTGCATGCTCCAACATGGCTACTCCCAGGTATATGCCTAAGGGGATTGAAAGCGTGTGTCTCACAAAAACTGATACACAGATGTTCATAGCAGCACTATTCATAATAGTTCCAAGTACAAACAACACCAATGTTCACCAGCTAATGAATGGATCAACAAATTGTATACATGTACAACTGAATACTATATGGCCATAAAAGGTAATGAAGCACTCACATGCTCCAATGTGGGTGAACCTTGAAAACATAAAGAAGCCAGATGGAAAAGACCATATAAATTAACAATAGAACTCCCCTGTGACCCAGCAATAGCACTGCTAGGAATTTACCCAAGGAATACAGGAGTGCTGATGCATAGGGGCACATGTACCCCCATGTTCATAGCAGCACTTTCAACAATAGCCAAATCATGGAAAGAGCCTAAGTGTCCATCAACTGACGAATGGATCAAGAAGATGTGGTTTATCTATACAATGGAATACTACATGGCAATGAGAAACAATGAAATCTGGCCATTTGTAGTAACATGGATGGAACTTGAGGGTATTATGCTGAGTGAAATAAGTTAGGCAGAGAAAGACAGATACCATATGTTTTCACTTATAGGTGGATTAGGAGAAACTTAATGGAGGACCATGGGGGAGGAGAAGGGGGAAAATAGTTGGGGAGAGGGAGGTGGGGAAACCATGAGAGACTCTTGAATACTGAGAACAAACTGAGGGCTGATGGGGGTGGGGGAGAGAAGAAGGTGGGTTTGGGCATGGAGGAGGGCCCTTGTTGGGATGAGCACTGGGTGTTATATGGAAACCAACTTGACAATAAACTATGAAAGAAAAAAAAGAAGTAAATTGGGGAGAAAAAAGACCACATATTACATGATTTCATTCGGATGAAATGTGCAGAATAGGCAAATCCATAGAGACAGAAAGTAGATTAGTGGTTGCCTAGGACCGAGGTTGAAGGTCAGGGAATGGGGAGGAAATATTAATGAGTATGGTGTTTCTTTTTGGGATGATGAAAATATTCTGGAATTAAATAGCTGTACAACTCTGTGAATGTACTAGAACTACTGATTTAGGGGTGCCTGAGTGGCTCAGTCAGCTAAGTATCTGACTCTTGGTTCTGGCTCAGGTCCTGATCACGGTCCTGATCTCACAAACAAGCAGAGGATGGGCAAAGAGAGAGACACACACAGAATCTGAAGCAGGCTCCAGGCTCTGAGCTGTCAGCACAGAGCCTGATGTGGGCCTCAAACCCACGAACCACGAAATCATGACCCAAGCCAAAGTTGGACGCTTAACTGACTGTACCTTTAAAAAGATTAATTTTATGGTTTATGAATTATATCTCATTAAATCTGTTATTTAAAAAAAAACAAAACAAAACAACATTATCAAGAGGGGGAAAACGACAGTAAGACCAAAGCTGGGCACTGGATGGTAGTCCTCACTGACATCTCTGATCCAAGGCAGCCATGTAACATCAGCACCAATGATTGAGTGCTGGGCAGAGTGTGCAGAATCGTGCCCTGCACTGAGACGAGGTGGCTCAGTGCAGGGCTGTGGAAGGTGCACTGGCCAGAATCATAGAGATCTGGATCATAGTCCCTGCCCAACTCCTAACTCTGAAGGTGTTTAGCAAGTCAGTTCCTCTTATGGATCCTTGATTTCTCTATCTGTAAAATAAAAGGAGTCTTTCAGCATTAAGCAATTTGGGCCTATGAGAATAGCCGCCATTGCCCCCGGAATGGAGCATAACCCAGAAAAGTGTTGGTTGTAGTGAGGAAGGAGGCAGTGTCCAGAGTTCATCATGCTGGGCCACATGGGGGAAATAGGGCAGGTTAATAGNGGAATGTGGTTACTAGAGTGACTTGCATAGCATTGGAGTAGGGAGAAGCCAGGGCAGACTTCCCTGGTTACTTCTCAGAGGAGCCACAGGACTATAAATCTCTGAATGTGTCTAGAGTAGAAATACATGCAGCAGGTTTGTTCTGGGTTTCTTTGGAGATGGAAGCCTTGGCCAGCAGGTAGAGCTGCAGGAAGACAGGTGGGGGCCCTTCCTTGTGGCCAGGACTAACAGTAGAGCAGGCCACCTTGGGAGTGATGAGTGTCTTGTGGCTGAGGGTCTCCAAGCAGAAACCCAGCAAGAACTCCCGCTGGATTCCAGTCCAGTTGCTACATCCCTGGGGAGATTTGTGGAGGGGTAAGGGTGTGCCTGAGCAGGGAAGGAACAGTTATCCTTGTGCTTAGACTTCGTTTTGGGATTGGGGGTGGGAGTAGAATGTTGTTACCAGATTGGAAATCAGTGAGCTAATTAGTTTTACAAGATGTGAGGCTTTGATCTCAGGGATCATTCATGCAAGAGCAGAGGTTTATGTCAGGTTAAGGTTCTAGGAGAGTTAGAGGTGGAGAGGAAGGGGAAAAGACCTTCATCGAGTGCCTATCCGGAACAAACACTTGACATACATTATTTGTTTAAAAACTTTTTATGTTTGTTTATTTTTGAGAGAGAGAGAAACAGCACAATCAGGGAAGGGGCAGAGAGAGAGGGAGATACAGAATCTGAAGCACGTTCCAGGCTCTGAGGTGTCATCACAGAACCCAATGTGGGGCTTGAACTCACGGACCGTGAGATCATGATATGAGCTGAAGTTGTACGCTTAACTGACTGAGCCACTCAGGCACCCTGACGTATGTTATTTATTCATCATAACTCCTCTATAAAGTAGAAATGATCATCTCAGTTTTATAGACAAGGAAACAGAATCCCAGAGATGTGAAGTAACTTGCCTAAGTTCACACACTTTTAGGTCAGGACTGAAACCTAAGTCCTTTTGGTTACAAAATCCATGTTCTCTCAGTGTCCCAAGAAGTGCATCTTGTGAACGGGGGCCATTGTTACCAGAGTGGTGGTACCTGGCTTTCCTAATGCCCAGTGGCCCCAGCTCCTCATCCAGGTGGTCCTTGCTGTGTTTCTAAGGTAATATGGAGACAGGGACAGAGAGTGGCACTGGGGCCGTAGCTCTTCACCAGGTGGGGAAGCCACGGCATGCTGGCTGTGGCTGTGTGGTCTTGGGTACCTAGGAAGAGGCTGGAGATTGGCCCACTGGTTAAGAGTTAGTTTTAGATTGGAGAAGGAGAAAGGGCACAAGGCCTTGGGTTTGGTTCTAGATCTACCACCTATTAATAAGTACAGGTGTCCTCAGGTCAAGTATTTTCTCTCTGGGCCTCAATTTCTCAACTGTAAAACAAGGTGAGTGGATAGATCAAACACTTCAAGCTGTGTTCCTTGGAGGCCTTAGGAGATCTGTGGAGAAAACCCAGGGGGTTTTAAAGCGGGAGGGATGGGGGGAGGGTATTTCACCTGTTGTGCATTTCATGAGGATGTTCTCACCCTGTATTGAGCATGTACTCTGTGGCAAGCACTGGCTGGGCACTCTGTATCCATTTCTCCTTCAACCCTCTTAGCAACCCAGGTAATTTTTTAATCCTCACTCAGTAAGGGTAAGTGACCTTAGCCAGGGTCACCTAGATGGTAAGTGACTAAGCAAGGATGCAAACCATGTCTGTCCCATGTTCTTAACCACCACATTGTTGCCTTCCAAAGAATAGTACAAAGACAGCATAGCTTTCTGTTTGTTTTTACATTTAAAAAATCCATTTTTTATAACCTATATGCAATAAAATTCATTGATTTTAAGTGTCCAATTAAGTGAGTTTTGACAAAAATATGGTTTCATAAACACTACCACAACCATGGTATAGAACATGTCCATCACCCTAGAAAGTTCCCTTGTGCCCCTTTGTAGTTAATCTCTTCTCCCCATCCCTGTCCCTCAGTACACACTGATCACTTTTCTGTCACTATAGTTTTGCCATTTCTAGAATTCCTAGAAATGAAATCATGCAATATGTGGTCATGTGTGTCTAGCTTCTGTCACTTTGCTCAATGCTTTTGAGATTCATTCATATTGTTGTGTGTGTCAGTACTTCATTTCTTTTTACTGGTGAGTAGTCATCCATTACATGGCCATACCACAGTTATCTACCCATTACCTATTGATTCAGGACTTCCAGATTTTTGGCTATTATGCATAAAGTTGTTCTTAATATGGAAGTACAAGTCTTTGTGTGGACATGTAGTTTTGTTTCTCTCATATAGGAGTGGAATTGCTAGGTCAGACGACATATTTGTTTTCTAATGTGGAACAAGTTATCACAGACTTAATGGCTTAACACCACACCGTTTATCATCTCAACAGTTTTCTATATTAGAAGTCTGAGTGGGTTTGAGCAAGTTCTTTGCTTAGAATCTCACAAGGCTGAAATCAAGGTGTTGGCCAGGCTGGGTGTTTATCTCGGGGATCTGGGAAGAAATCCATTTCTTCCATAAGGGCCTCTTCCAGCTCTTTGCCCACACTCTTTCTCACCAGGCCCCTCTATCTTCAAAGCAGCAATGCATGCTGAGTCCTTCTCACACCCCCGGGCTCTCTGGTTCTTCTGCCACGAGCCAGAGAAAACTGTTTTTCAAGGGTTGGTATGATTAGATTGGGCCCCGACGATCTCCATTTTGCCATATAATGTAACATAATCACAGGAGTAACATCTGGGAGCAAAGGTCATGGGACATGACCGCCTTACACATATGGTAAGTACATGTTTCCTTTTAAGAAACCATCGAATTGTTTTCCAAAATGGATGCATCATTTTACTTTCCTGCCAGAACTATATGAGAGTTCTAGCTGCTGCACATTCTGGCCAACATGGTATCGTTGGTCTTTTTAATTTTAGCTCTTGGTGGGTGTTTAGTGGTACCGCATGGTACCTATTTGCATTCCCCTAATGACTGATGACAGTGAGATCTTTTGGCATGCTTCTTAGAGCATAAAATTTTGTTTGATGAAAGGTTCTGCTTTAAAAAAAGGTTGAAATTTACTGGCTTAGATAAACTGTGAGGTTCTTACAGAGTCTGTAATCTATGAATCTCTTAATGGGGCCCAGGGCTTATCTCCTTTTCTGAAACAGCCTCTTGAATGTCGGCAGCACAAAGGTATATCATCAGTATAAGCACTGTGCTCTGCTGTGTGCGTGGGTGAGACATGAAACCAACAAACATTCGTTGATTATCTACAGGGCTACAATCCCAAATCTGGAATTCTGAAATCCAAATTATTCTGAAAACCAAATGTGCTTTTCTTGATTGACACCAAAACTCATTGGTGGCAAAACCTGACATGAACCTCTGTGGGGCTTTGTTTGTTTGCAGAAGGACCCTGTGTTGTCCTACGCCTGTGTTGGCTGCCTGGAAGCCTTGCTTGACTACCTGCAGACCCGGAGCCCAGACATCGGTAGAAACCCTCCCTATTCTCTGATGTTCTCATAGGGGCAGCCAGCCCCTGCCACCCTCCTGTCCCAGACTTCCAACCTCTGTCCTTTGATTCACACTCATTTTGTTTCATTGTTTTCATAACACTGCAGGGGCATTGCCATGCCCATTATATGGATGAGGACATTACAGTTCAGAGAGATCAAGAAACTTGCCCAACCAAGGTCAAAAGCTCTTAAATGGCAGAGCCCTTCCTATTGCCTGCTTCACACAATAGTGGGACATGTTGTTTCCTTGAGCCAGGTAGCATAGGTGGATAGAAGCCCAAGGAAGAAAATCTTCCTGTGGTCAGGTCAGTTTGTCCAATGCCCTGCCTCTAGCTGGGCAACCCTTGTTTGAGCCAGTCAGAGAAAGTCCTCTTCCGCAATGTTCCAAGGTCTATGGAAAAGTAGCAGTAACAACCTAGGGTGACTGGTGTTTCCTGTAGCATTCCATGTAGTCTCCCAGCCCTGGAATCGGTTTTTGCTGTTTACCCTCCTGGATGCTGGAGAGAGTTCCTTCCTCAGACCTGAGATCTTGAGGCTCATGACCCTGGTAAGTACAGAATGGATGGTCCTGTGGGCTGAAGAATGTGATGAGCTGAGTGGTCCTGAAGAGGCCAGGTAGAGGGGTAGAAGGTAGAGGGGCTGGGTGGGCCTCATCCTACAAGAGGCCTGCTCAGAGAATTCCTCAAACACCCACATCTTCTTACCCCAAAAGACCCAGATACTCCTTCTAATTGATTTGCACATGAATCATTGGCCAGGGCCTGCCTACTGCACCCAGATCCTATGCTAGGGACCAAAGATGTTACTGAGCCAAATGCTCTGCCTTTTAAGGGTCTCTCAGTTTAGAGAAGGAAATAGACAGGAAACTAATAGTTAAAACATGACGTTATTAGTGGCAGAGTAGATGTGCTAAGAGCCTGGCTTGTGGTAAGCGCCCACCGAATAAACAGCAAAGCAGTCCGCCTGTGAATGATAGTAAAGCAGATCAATGAATAAATAAGTGGTTGGTGTGGGGACACAGAAGAGTACAGCTGACCCTTGAATAATGTGGGGGTTCGGGGTGCTGATCCCCGTACAGTTGGAAATCCAAATATAACTTTTGACTCCCCAAAAACTAACTACTAATAGCCCACTGTTGACTGAAAGCCTCACTGATAACATAAACAGTCAGTGAACACATATTTTGTATGTTATATGTACTAAATACTGTATTCTTACAATAAAGTAAGCTAGAAAGTGTTATTAAGAAAATAATAAGTACAGTACAGTATTTATCAAATATTATCTGTGTATAAGTGGACCCAGGCATTTCACTCTCCTGTTGTGTAAGGGTCCACTGCAATTGTTTCTGCCAGAGCTGGGAGGGAGAGGTGAGTAAGAATGTAGTAAGCACTCAGTTAATGCCTGTATTTCTCTAATAAAATGAAAAGAACATTTAGTAGGAAGGTAACATTTTAGCTGAGGCTTGAAAGATTATTAGGCAAAGAGGAGGAAAAGTATTCCAAGTAGTGAAGTGAAAATAGCAGGGGTATGAGCACATGGTGTGTTTGGGAACCACCATAGTCCATTTTGACCATGAGTGTGAGGTGCAAGGCCAGGAGGTGAGGGGGAGGGTACTGAAGGGGTCAGCAGGGCAAACTTTCTCAGGGTTTCATCCTCTGCCTCACTTATTCCACCTTCCTGGACACAACCTCACCCCTGCCCACCAAGTCTGAGCTCCTGAAGGCAGAGTTCTGTGGGCTTCAGATCGGTGCCCCCAGCCCAGGGCCAGTCACAGCAGGGACACAGGAAATGTCTGTGAATTAAGGAGATACCAAACCACCGTGGGTTTGGGGCTTCTCTCCTTGGTCTAGTTTGTGCGGTTCCAGAGCAGCAGTGTCCTTTCTCGTGAGGAGGTGGGTCATGTTCTGCAAGGCACAGCTTTGGCTGACCTCTCTACCCTGTCGAACACCACACTCCAGGCCCTGCGTGGCTTCTTCCTGCAGGTGGGTCAGAAGGGGGTGCCATGTAGCCTCTCTAAGGCCAGACCCTCCACACCATCTTCTTTGTGGAGTATGGGCCCTCTGGCCACAGCAGCCAGAGGGAGGTCAGGAGTGCAGAGGGTGGAGGGTAGAGAGGGCCTGATGGAGCAGGCACCGAGAAGGCTTGCCCTCTTCTTGCTCCAGGTCCAGAGCACGGGCCTCCTGGCTGATGAGAGCACGGCCCAGACCTTGCGGGTCTCCTTGGAGGGCCTCTCCCCCAGCGCCTCCTCAGCCCAGCCGCCGCTGGACATGCTGTATCCTTTCCTGCATGTGGGAGCCTTGGCCCAGGCAGGGTCACCCAGGCTATGGGAGGCTGCGGCATCGTGCTTCAGAGGGGTGCACTGTCTACAGCCCTGTACTTTTAAAGCATGTGGGTCAGTGAGAATAGTTAATAGTGATAGCAACGACAATGACTTATCCTGTCTAAGTTCCCACCAAGGGCCAGGCACATTATACGTACTGTGTCTAATCTTCACAGAAGCCAGGGGTGCTAACATAGCTGTAACTTAGACTAGAGGGGTTAAATGACATGCCCAGGATCACATAGTAATAGCATCAGGATTTGACCCCTGTTTGTCTCCAAAGCCACGTCATCAAACTCAGGAAGGAGCTAGTCCTTCCCCAAGAGCTTTGGAGAAAATTGGCCAAACCCAGTTGATAGGGGTGCTTCCCTCAGCCCAACATGGGGGGTGCTGGATGCCTGACCGGAGAAAGCCTGGCTGTGGGCAGTGGCTAGAGGCCCCCTGGGGTTGGTTGTGGTGCTCCAGAGAGGCTTCAGTCTGTGTGCTGTTTGGTGGTACTTCCTCCCCACCCCCACTGGCTAATCCCTGGCTCTCCTCTCTCTCCTCTTTCCCTTGTGTACAGAATGTTCCCTGTTGAATAGCAGCTGCCTCAGGTAGTTCGGGTCCAGGTGTTTGGGTCCCAGGTTTAGAATCCAGCCCACTATTCTTAAGAGCTCTTCTGTTCTTGTGTGACTGTTTTTGCCCTTTTTGGGCTCTGGAAGTGTGGTTCTCCCACGGTTGCCTCCACCTTTCTGCTGTTCTCCTCTCATGTTTTGCCACCAGTTGCCTGGGAGGTGTGGCTGTATCCCTGTCCCACATCAGAGACTGATCCTCCTGACTTGAAGGCCCAGAAACGAAGAGAACTGAGACCTGGAGAAGAGAAAGGGCAGACTTGTTGGGGGAAATGGATGACAACTGTAGCCATTCACTCTCTGGTTGAAATGGAATCAGGAAATAAAATGATACACTCACATGTCTCTGGGCTCTCCAAAAAACATTTCCCTCTCAACTTACCTTGGCTCCCTGGGGCTGACAACTGTGCCAGTGGGATGGTGGGTTGCTTCGGTAAGGAATGGATGGCCTCCTCAGGGACAGGGGTGGGATCTGCTCTGCTGACATGTAAGGAACACCAGCCTGATACCTCAGTTGTACCCAGAAAATACCCCTTGCAGGCCGTCCGCCGGGCTGGAAGTGCAGAGACCCCATGTGTCTGGTACCGGTGTGGTCTGAGTGCTCTGAGAGGCACTTTCCCTGCTGCCTCACCTCACACCAAGGTGGAGAGAGGTACGGTTTCCAGGCAAGGACACCGAGCAGGTGAATCCTTGAAATCCTTCTCTGCCTTGCGGGCTCAAACGAACTGTTCCAACTCAGCCCTTCCCTGGCCAAAGCAGGTCCCTTGTTTCTTTCTGTGGCCCCTCCGCAGAGCTCGTATTTGTATACCCACGTGTGCGGTTCTTTTAACGTCTGCTCTCCGCCGCTGTGCCTGCTTCCTGTTCCCAGCTCAGCCGGCTGCCTCTAGCCTCCCGCCCCCAACCCGGGTGCCTGTAAGTGGACAGCCCACCCTTACTCCGTGGGTTTGGCTGTATGGACCCTGCACAGAACTCCTATGAATTCTGTCCTAAAGAACTGCACTGTAGGTTTCTTCTTGTTTTATAAAGTTTATTTTAGTCATCTCCACACCCAGAGAGGGGCTTGAACTCACAACCCCGGTGTCAAGAGTCCCGTGCTCCTCCCCGACTGAGCCAGCCAGGTGCCCCTAGAAGTTTTTCTTAAAAACAACGAAACAAAAAACACTGCTAGTCGTGACCCACCAAACGGATCCTGCCAACTACAGTTTAAAAAACACTATCAGCTTATGAAAAGTTTCGGTCAGGGCGCCTGGAAGGTCACCCAGACGGCAGGGGTCAGGGCCTCAGTCCGCTGACGCGTCCTTTAAGTCGGGCGCAGACCCCACACAGACTTAACTTCCACCAACCTGACCGTGACAGAGCGCCTGGCGATCGAGCCCCGGCACTTGCTGGGCGGGACCCAACTCCCGCTAACCGCGCGGAGGACCGCCCGGCGGGGCGGGGCCGGAAGTGAGGTCA
This sequence comes from Crocuta crocuta, assembly GCF_008692635.1. Classification (NCBI taxonomy): domain Eukaryota; kingdom Metazoa; phylum Chordata; class Mammalia; order Carnivora; family Hyaenidae; genus Crocuta; species Crocuta crocuta. The sequence continues at coordinate 2,370,388 of NW_027529175.1, forward strand.
ACGGAGCGGCTGTCGCGGCCCGCGCTCATTGGCCGGGAATGGCGCGGTGGGCGGGGCGATATTTGGTGGCCTTAGAGCTGCCGCTCGCGCCTAGTGTAGGGTTTCGAGTCTTTGCCGTTCGCTCCGTAGATCCTAGAGCCGGGCTGGACTCCGACGTCCTGTCTGCACTTCCCGCACCTCCCGGCCTGGTAGGTGGCGGCAGGGGTCCCGAGCAGGCAGCCTCCAGGTGGTGCGGGGAGGGCGTGGGGTACGTAGGGACCAAGGGCCCCAAACCGGTTGTTGGGAGTAGAGGATGAGATTCGCGGCCCCGAATGCTCCTTGTTGGAAGGGCTCGTTCTCTCCTCCGGGAGCCCCACAAGGCTGGGGGCAGCAAGCTGGGTCCGCGAGCCCGCGTAGCCGGCTCAGAGCCCGCCGCCGCCACGCCATCCTTGCAGAATGGGTTCAGAGTCGCATACCGAGCCGGGAAGAGGTCTGGGAATGCACGGTGCGGGGAGCGGGATTGAGAGGCGGGGTATGTGGGAGTACCAGTGGAAAAAAGCAGGATCCGCGCCCACGCAGCCTGCTTTTTCGTCCTTTCCCACTTTTCTCCCACTTCAGTCATTACCGGCTGTCTGATATCTTCCTGGCTCCAACTTCTGCCCTAGTCCGGGTCTGGTTCCCTTGAGTCTAGAGCGTGGCGTTGGAAGGCAGGTCCTGGGTGAAGTTGGACTACTCCTTCCCATTCTTTGGGCTTCAGGTGTCGGATCTTCGCAGGGTGGGGGCGGTTCTTCGAATGACCTCTGCGGGCTCTCGCTGTCAATAACTGAGCATCTCTCCCCTGGAGCAGGCGTCCTGATAGACCAGTGGCATCTTTGAGGTAGCCTGTGCTCATTTAGACTCTTGGTTTAGGCTGGAAATAGCTGAGTGACTTTGGATAGTCATCCGCCTTTTCTGTGCCTTGGTTTCCACATTGGTAAAATTGATCAGCTGTCATTGGAGTGTGACGCCTCCACTGACCACTGTGTTTAATATTACATGACACCGATTCCCTCAACCTTTTGTCTTGTTTTACAAGTTTATTGATTTTCTGTTTCCCCTACTGGGGACATAAGCACTGTGAAATGCAGTCATTTTTGTCTGCCTTGGGCACTGTTGTATTCTCAGGTCTAAAACAGTGCCTTGAACTTAGTACTCAAAAAGTATTTAGGGAATGGTGCCTGAATAGTAACAGGTGTTGCTTGTGGTGCCTGTGGTTCCAAAGTGAATGAGTGGCAGCCTGCTTATCCAAGACTGTGCTGCCTTCATTCCTGCCCTGCATCCCTTCTTCTGTTCTCTCTCTTTTTTTAAGATTTTATTTTTAAGTAATCTCTACTCCCAGTGTGGGAGTGAAACTTAAACCTCGAGATCAAGAGTCGCATACTCCACTGACTGAGCCAACCAGATGGCCCCTGTTCTTCCGTTCTAATGACAGAAGTCAGAGAGGAGGGGAAACCAGAAGTTTCACATCCCCCCTGACTGCCTGGGCTTCCTTAACCAGATAACCTTCCTGGGGTCTAGGATGTTGAAAGGGAATGATATTGGCCAGCCCCCACTTTCCCCAGGCACAGTGCCTCACCCAGTCCTTTCTCCCTACAGCAAGGAGGTGACTTCCTTATCTCTTTTACAGGTGAGAAACTGAGGTGACTTCCTTATCTCTTTTACAGGTGAGAAACTGAGGCTCAGAAAGGCTAAGCAGTTTGCCCCAGGGCCCAGAGACAGAGGCAGAGCCAAGGCTCTAGCCCATAGCTCTAGACACTAACCCCTGTGCTCTAAGCATTCCTGTATTGCCAATATTATCTCTTCTCCTTCCTCCTAACATCCCACAGTGTTTATTGTATGTCTGGTTGGTCACAGGTGCTGGGCTGGGGGCTGGGGCTCCAGGGCTTCCCAAAGCTGGGTTCTTGGTATTTGGAGGCTATGTCAAGTTGGGAAGTTGCTGTTCACCTGCACTGTTTATTTTATAAACCAAGCTCTGGATCTCACCTCCTCTCTCTGGGTTACTTTCCTAGCTCTAGGATCTTGGATATGGACCTTCTTCAGTTCCTGACCTTCGTCTTTGTCGTGCTATTGTCTGGGACAGGAGTTACAGGCACCCTGAGGACCTCCCTGGACCCAAGCCTGGAGATCTGTATCCTTTGGGGTTGGAGGTGGGGTTAATGAGCTGTTTCTGAGGGTGTCTATAAATAAAGTCTTTCTGTACCCACAACCCCTTGGATTCCAGAGATGGAGCAGACCCCGCCTATAGGAACAGGGGAGAAAAGGTGAGGTGCTCTAATCCTTGATCAAGTCCATTCTCTTCTGACTCTCAGTTTCTCCATATGTTAAATGGAGGAGGCGAGGCATACTTCTCAGAGCCCTCTGAGGATTGTATATATGCTTTGCATCTTGTGGGTGAGACCCTGGGTGAAGACCCAGGCCTTGCCATACTGGGGCTGCCTACTCTGGGCCAGACCTTGGGGACACGAGGAAGAATTAGGACCAGTCATCCCTGGCTTTGAGGAATTCACAGGCCTCTCACTGTACTCTGTGGTCGGCACTTTAATGAAACGTGGGGGAAGAGGGGCAGGGAGAAGTACTGCGCTGTGGCTTTTGAACTGGGTCACGAAAGCATAGAAATTCATGGAGAAGAGTGGGGGGCATCCTAGGCAAAGTGTATAGTGGAAACAGAGGAGTGGAGGTTCTGGGCATGGTGAATGGTTGCAGCAGACGATGGGAAGACCACGGGAGGGGAGAGCAGCAGCCACGTCCGGAGGGAGTGTTCAGGGCGTTGGATATAAACTCCTCTGTGAACTGGGCAATGATACATTGCAGGATTCCTCTACTTCTGTTTGTTTCTTCCTTCTGGGTGGGGGCAGGGGGAGTGTCTCAGCTATGGGCATCCATGGCCCTTGCAGATATTTGCTGTTCGGGAATGGGCCCTCTGGATTGAGACCACTGGGTTGCTGAGGCCAGTCCCTTGACTTCACGCTGCTCAGACAAGAAGATGTTTATGGTGAAGCGGCGGGAGCAGCTGCTGGCACTGAAAAACCTGGCGCAGCTAAACGATGTCCACCAGCAGTATAAGATCCTTGACGTAATGCTCAAGGGTCTCTTTAAGGTATGTGTGGGCATGGGACAGCTCACGGCCAGGTCTTTGATCTGGGCCCTGATAGATAAGGTAGGAGTTCCCTGAGGGGCTGGTGTTCAACGAGACGGGGAACCACATACACAGAAGATTTGAAATAGAGTTTAAATAAATAGGGCCGTGTGTGAAGGGCTCTGCAGAGCCACTCAGCCTGGGTGGGGTTCCCTCAGGTGCTGGAGGACTCGCGGACAGTGCTCATTGCTGCCGATGTGCTCCCAGATGGGCCCTTCCCCCAGGACGAGAAACTGAAGGATGGTATGGTCTTCCCAATCTTGCCCTTTCCTCCTTCCCACCACCTTGATCTTCTCTCACTGCTCCTTTCCTCCTGTTCTCCTCACTCTCTTTTCTTCTCTGGAAGTTTCCACTTATGACACCTTCCAACTGGTCCCCTTGGGTGTATGGACACTTAACCCATATTTCTCTGGGCATTTCCAGGTGTCAGAGCCAGTTTCTGGGCCCCTGACGTGGATATATTCCTTTGTACTGTGCTTGGGGCAGGGGAAATAGGAGAAGCCTCTGCCCACAACCCCACCTCAGGGACCCTTGCCTTTTCTATTACCTTGACCGTTCTGGTAGAGAAGGCAAACGTTATTCCCATTTATAGGAGAAAAACTGAGACCTCTCGAAGGGACTCGCTGGTGGGGGCAGCTAACAGTGCTCTTTTCTACTGTTTTAAAGCCTCAATCCCCTTAAATCCTTTTTGAGACAAGGGGAGAACAGGTAAATCAGAGAGGAAGGAATGTTTGTGTCTCTTCATCCCCTTTTCTTAGAATTTTTCTCCCATGGTAATTCCCTTCCCACCTCCTGTTAACTGGTTATATGCTAACAATAAAACGTTAGATTATACTGTGAGAGAGGATGGAAATAGCACCTACATATCAAACGGTGGGCACTTTATAAATATCATCTCGAATCTCCCCTATGACTCTGAGGAGGGCACTGTTGCCTTCATTTTCCAGATAAAAGAAGATGAGTGGTTTGCTCTTGCAAACCTGTAAACCAAGCTAACTCCCAAGTTCTTTGAGGTTCAAGATTGTTCTCAGGCCCAAAAGTCCCTGCTTCACTTTGCTTTGGACTCTGGGGGAGTCCGCTTATCTCTGTGTGGGCTGGCCAGTGCTGGTGAGGGCTGCCTGGGTCTTATCTGCAGGGGTGGCTCGAACAGAGACTTCTGGCGGGACTGGGTATATAGTTATTTTTCATGATAGTCTAGGTTAGGGGGACCTGCCGCCACGATGGACACTCTAAGTTAGTCTGAACTGATCTGTTGACCAGAGGAAGGACATTAGTGAGAAAATAAGTGAAATTCAGATAAGGTCTATGGATTAGTCTCAATGTTAATTTCTTTGTTTAGATAATTGTACAGTGCTTATGTAAGATGATAATATTAGAGGAAGCCGAGTGAGAGAGTTTTATGATGAATGATAGAAANTATTTTAATATAAGACCTTGAGAAGCTTTTAAAATAAAATTGGGGGGTGCCTGAGTGGCTCAGTCATTTGAGCATCCAACTCTTGATTTTTGACTCAGGGACGCTCCCAGGGCTGTGGTTTTGAGCCCCGTGTCAGGCTCTGCGCTGAGCATGGAGTCTGCTTAAGATTCTCTTTCTCTTTCTCTCTCTCTCTCCCCCACACCTTTCCCCCTCTCCCCATCTCTCCTGCCACCCCTTTTATCCCCTCTCTCCCCCCATCCCCTCTCCCCTTCTCTGCCCCTCTCCCTTGCTCGCACATGCTCTCTTTCTCTCTAAACAAACAAATGAAAAAGATATTTAAAATGAAATTGGGAAGATATTCAAAAAACCAAAACAAACCCTAATGTGTTCTCTGGTCATCCTAACAAACCTGCCTCCTCACATACACTGCCATTGTGTTAACACTGGGGCCTGGCTCTGGATATTTGGAGGCCAAGTTGGGGAAGTCCGACCCAGCCAAGCCTCATGCGAGGCTCATATGTCTTCATGTGCGAAATGGTACCCACCTCTCCAGTCCTTAAAACAAATGAGGTTTCTAAGCTATGAGATATAGCCACCTGAGCCTCAGTTTCCCATCTATAAAATGGGAACAGCAGCCACATCTCCTAAAGGTGGTTTTGGGGATTCAATGAGCTGGGGGACATAAAGCCCTTAGCATACACTGCACATGTGGTCAGCACCTATGGATAGTGGTCACAGTTCCCTCCTCTGATGAGCAGGCTTAGTGGGCTTATATACTCTGAAGGGTGGCTGGGGCTGGCCAGGGGGGCAGAAGGGCATCTGCCTCGGCCACTCATCAGGATCCTCTCGCCAGCTTTCTCCCAAGTAGTGGAGAATACAGCCTTCTTCGGTGACGTGGTGCTGCGCTTCCCGAGGATTGTGCACCACTACTTTGACCACAATTCCAATTGGAACCTTCTCATCCGCTGGGGCATCAGCTTCTGCAACCAGTCGGGCGTCTTTGACCAAGGGCCCCACTCGCCCATCCTTAGCCTGGTAAGGACTGGGGCAGAGGAGGTTCAGGAGCCCTCTGCCTGGTGGTGCACCATGAACCTTGCATCTGCCTTCAGTTAGGCCTGAATGTCAGCCCGTGGTTGTGGTTTCCGTGATAAGCCTCAGGACACCTTGAGATGCAGTCTCAAGGGGTTCTGTGCTGACCTGGGTCCCTAGGGGTCATCACCTGTTTTCTGTCTGCCTAAGCCTTGGGCTTGAGTCCCACTGTGGAGGAAGTAGGTGCGGGTAAGGAGTCAGGAGAGGCGGAGGATGACTAACTTCTCCCCATCTGCAGATGGCCCAGGAGCTGGGGATCAGTGAGAAAGACTCTGACTTCCAGAACCCATTTAAAGTAGACCACCCAGAGGTAAGTTGTGGGGCCTATGGCCATGTCTGCTCTGCCTCTGTGGGGTCATGGGAAGCCAGGTCATACAGGGGGTGGGACACCTTGGGTGGAGCATGAGGGCTTTCGACTCGGAGTCAGACACGGCTTGAGTCTGGATCCACATTCCATTAACTGCTCATTGTTGCCTTCGCACAAGCCGCTGCCCGTGTCTTAGCCTCATGTTCCCTGTCTTTTCACGGGGTATGGAGCCCAGCTGTGAGGGACAGTCAGAGCCTGTGAACACACCCATCCCCATGGATAGTAGGCATCCCACATCAAGTGGCTGCCAGGCGACGATGTTGGGCCATGCTTCTCTGCCCTTGAGCCTTTGAGCACTCAGCCAGGCTTCTGTCTCACATTCTTGCATATGCTTTCAACCGAGGGGGCTGAGGTGGGCTCTGAGGGCTGACGGCTACAGGGTGGGACCACAGATGGGGACACATAGAGTAGAAGGGAGGAGGGAATCAGGTGGCAGGCCAGTGCAGCAGGGGCAGGAAAGCCTGGAGGACTGGACTTGTCAAATTATAGGCTCTGCTCTGGTGTAGGGAGGGGTGTCCGGGACCTTGAGGGGTCTAGGATTTTAGCCTGCTGCTGTTTCATGGGTGCTCACAGGTCAGAGACATCGGAGTTGACTGCAGCAAAAGCAATATCTGGACTGTTGGCCTGGCCACAGAGGTTTGCCATGTTCCTTAAGTCACCCATGGGTGACACAGAGGGGTCCAGGCAGATGCTGTGCATGCAGTGGCTTTGCACGAAGGTGAAGAGTAGTGAGTTTGGGATAGTCACAGCCTTTATAGTGAATAGAGGCAAACCTACTCTCTTTAAGGGGAGTCATCCTGTCCCCCCCGCAGGTGGTTCTCTGCAAGCAGTCCTGACGAGTGATACCCACGTACAGAGTGGTCAGGGCTTTGCTTTCCTGTTGTAGCCAGTGAGACCGTGCAGGGGTACGCAGGGCCGCGGTTGGTTGCCTCCCCCGCAGTGTACCTGTTAACCCTGTATGTCTTGGCTTAGCTTAAGTTTCCACACGAATGTGCCATTCAGTCTGACCCATCGGTAGAGGCGAGGACCAGATGAGTTCAGTTTGTCTCATGTTGTCATTTGATTACTGCTGCCATCAACAGGACTCTAAGCAGCAGGAGGAGGCCAAGCCCCGGGGTTGCAGACTCAGCCAGCTAAGATAAGTCCCAGGCAGGCCAGTAGATCTTTTTTGTCTGTTTTTTTATTTTTTTTAATGTTTATTTTTGAGAGACAGGGAGAGAGGGCGAGAGAGCGTGAGCAGGGGAGGGGCAGAGAGGGAGGGAGACACAGAATCTGAAGCAGGCTCCAGGCTCCAAGCTGTCAGCGCAGAGCCCAACGCAGGGCTCGAACTCACGAACCACGAGATCGTGACCTGAGCCGAAGTCGGACGTTTAACCGACTGAGCCACCCAGGTGCCCCACGAGTAGGGGTTTATATTAGATATTCAGAATAGTCTAAGGCCGGTCTATTACCCATGACCACCCACACAAGAGTTTAGATGAATCTATTGATCTTTGATGTCATTGTCCATAATTACCAGGAGCAATAGATGAACACAAAGCAGCCCTCCTCCCCAGTGAAGAGACAGTTCATGGCCCACGGTCTCCCGTATATCACTACTTGATTGGAGTCACTGTTATATTGTTTATCTGAGCCCCAGGGTCAGTGTCTCCATGGGACTGCAGCCTCACTTGTCCTGTGTGGCATAACCCAAGGCCACTCAGACATCAGGAGAAGCAGATGGATTTGTATCTGTCAGATTAAAACAGGTTGTTTGGGCCTGTGTGCCTGCGCAGGGTCACTTTGGGAGCTGCTTTCGACAGCATCAGGCACAGCAGAGTAGGTCACTGCTGACGCCGTCCCTGGGAGTTTTCCTGTCACAGGGCTGAGAATGACACACCCAACAGCCGATCACATCGTCAGCTGCAGCTGCCACTTGGCTTGAGCAGATCCTAGGATTGTTTGCCAAGTGGCGGTGCTAGACCGAAGAAACCAAGAGGATTCATTGTTCCCTCCCCAGATGCTAAGATTATTGCTGCAAAATCGGTGTGTCACATCCCAGGCCCTAGAATTCCACTCTTTCTCCAGTCATCCCCTACTCTCGCCTGGACCTTTCTTTCATCCAGGAGGGTCAGATGTGAATGGACAAGGGCATTTTTACATTTTCAGAGACCCATCGTACCTTCCATCTTGGGCCACATGGGCCACTGTCGGGATGTGGCAGGGAGCGTACTTAACCAAATGGTCATTATCCCAATGATTTCAGGACATACCATTCCAACAAGGGACTCCAGGCCGTCAAGCCAGAAATACAGAGTCCTCTGCTTAGTGCCCATCCATGGTGGCAAGTACATTGCCACAGCTGGTACAATGATATATTTAGATGGCAAAGCCACTTAACTGGGCAGTGTAGGCTTGATCAGCGTTTTGATTCTGGTTGATCTCATCAGAGAATGGACCTTATGATGGGCATCTAAACAAATGACCTGGAACGTTTAGTTGTCAACCATAGTTTGTTTCCAGACTTCATGGCCCCAAAGAGGAATGGCTGTCTTGGATCTGCCAGTCTGTGGTCTTGTGGCATAAATGGTTAGGACACTAACAACAGTCACTAGAAATATAATATGCATGGTGTTAGGAATATTATCTAGGCAAGGCCAGTGGCTTTTAATTCAGATCATTGTCTGACTGGCCTTGATGGCATTGTCACCGGTGCTGGATGGCTGCCACTGCCAATAGACAACACTGTCTAGGATTCCCAAAAGCATCCCTGGATTTGATGATTCGCTAGGAAGAATCACGGGAGTCAGTGTATAGTTGTGCTCATGGCTGTAGTTTATTATAGCAAAAGAATACAAAGCAAAATCAGGAAAGGGAAAAGGCTCACGGGGTGAAGTTTCAGGGAAACCAGGCATAGGCCTCCAAGAGTCTTCTCCCAATGGAGGCACCCAGGGCATACTTAATTTCCACAGCAATAAGATATGACATGTGAGAAGTTGTCCTGAGAGGAGGCCCATTAAAAACTCAGCGTCTAGAGTTTTTATTGGGAGCTGGTCATGTAAAGCTCCCTCTGCCCAGAGTTCCAGAGTCCCAGGAGGAAAGCAAGGTGTTCAGTATAAACCACATTGTTTGCACAGTTTAGGCTCAGTGAGTCACTCTTACCAATTAGGGTGGTGGGAGCCCTCCCAAAATCCAAGTTCCCAGACACCAGCTAGGATGCAACCCTAGAAACAGGCCTTTCAAAAGATAGCAGTCGGGCCGGCTGTGTTAACTCTTCTGCACAGTACCATTAGCTCTTAGTTTAGGCGAACAGTCAGTGAGCCAGGCCTGAGTGTTTAGGGGAACCTTTGAATCAAGGGCCCTTTGAAGCTGCGTCTTTGCTTCAGGCAGCAGAATGGGAGATAAGGGTTTCCCCACTAGGTTGCTGTCACCTCGTCATGTAATATCCCCCTCGAGGTTGCTTGCTGCAATCACAACCCTGATAAGTGGCCAATGTAAGAACAGTCAGGGCCTACCCAGCATGAATGCGAAAGGACACTCAAGGCCATGGCAAGTTTCCTTTCCCAGGGAGGAGCACCCACAGAGATGCTTTATTGCTGTGAGGCTGGCTCTCCCGGCCCTGCAGGTCATGAGGGCCCCTGACACGGGAGCAGGGTGAGCATGGGCCAGAGAGGATGGGTGTCAGGAGAGATGGAGTTTGGCTTTGTCATAATGTGCTCTGCTTAGAAATAACCGTACCAGCAACATGCTCTCCTTACTTCTCACTGGCTAGGGACGGTCTCAAGCGTTTACTCCCTTTTTAGCATCCAGCATGGACCCGTCCCACCAGCAGCCCAGGCTTGCTCAGCCCCCTTCATGCACTCTCCGTGCTAGTGAGTGTTCTGTACATAAGTACCTCTTATGCACCCATAACTAGAGCCAGCCTGTGTCAGGCTGTATGCTGGTCACGGTCCCTGCCCAGAGGGAGCTGGCCCTCTCCCTGCTCTTCATACGCTCACAGTCTGTTGGGGAAGGTGGCAGGGAAACAGTCCCGATGTAGCATGATCACCGCACCAGTGGAGGAGGGAAGTGGGATGAGCTGTGGAACCCCTAAGAGGGAGGCTGACCCTGCTTCAGCAGGTAGGTGGTGGGGGCTCTGGGGTAAGTAAGAGCTGCCGGGTGGACCGGCTTGGAGAAAACCCTGCAGGCCACGGCACTAGCTTGCACAGAGGCTCAGAGGCATAGCACATGCATTTATGTATCCTTTGGTGAGTGCCTACAGAATCCCAGCTACTAGAGAAGCAGAGTAGCCCTGCTCTCCTGGGAGTGCCATTCCAGTTGGAGGATATAGTCAATAAAAAGCATATAATCATGGGAGGTGATAACAAGGCTATGGAGAAAAAAGCAGGGGAATGTGCTTACGGAATCAGGGATAAGGTAGGGTACAACTGCTGTTGCATGTGAATTCGATGCAGAAGGTCTTACTAAAAAGACCTGAACAAGGTGAGGGAGCGGGTCATGGATCTGGGGGAAGAACATTCCATGCTGAAGGAGCAGCAAGTGCACAGGCCTTGAGTTGGAAGCATACTTGGAGGGGAGGGAGGTTCGGTGAGAAGATAAGGTCGGAGTAGGCCAGATCACAAGACCCTTGGGGGTCTTCTCCGGGGCTTTGGCATCTACTCTGAGACACATGGAGAACGGGGTGATGGGCTCTGGCTTTCCCTGTACAGGATCAGCCTGGCTGTTGTGTGGAGAGTTGTCTAGGGGGCCAGGGCGGGAACAAAGACACTGATGAGGAGACGGCTGGGCCGGTCCATTTGGGAGTTAATGGTGGTTTAAACCAAAACCAGGGTGACAACATTGAGGACAGTGAGATTCTGGTTGTTTAGAAGGTAGAGCCAGCTAAGGAAGCAGATGTGGCCTGAGAGGGACGCAGTAAGAAGGACTAGAAGACTTCTGGCCTGCGCACATGGAAGAACAGGGCTGCCATTTTCTAAAACGGGCACACTGTGGTAGGACCAGGTTGAGGCCTGGATCGGGGAGCAAGACTTTGTTTCTGGGCCTGGTGAGCATCCGGATGAAGATGTCATGGAGGTGATTGGAAATAGGACTCCAGATTTCAGGTTGAAGCTGGGGCTGCAAATGTGAGTCGTGCTTATGAAGGAAGGTGTGGGGAGCCGTGGCACAGGTCACGGTCCATCACCCCGGGGCAGGTAGGGTGTCAAGGCAGATAGAGCAGTGGTCAGGGCTGAGTCCTAGGATGCGCCTCCTGGTAGAGGTGGGAGGATGGGAAGGAACGAGCAAAGAAGCTCCAGAATGACGGTGTGAGAGTCGACGCCCAGGAGAGGATCATTTCACAGAGACCCTGTGAGAAACGGGCAGCAGAGGGAGTGAGCAGCTCATAGAATCTGCTGGAAGGCCAAGTAGCATGAGGCCTGAGAACCGGCCACTGGATTTAGCAACATGGACACTGGCCATCAGAGATTGTATTATAAGCTGTTTTGGTGGAGCCGTGGGGACAAAGATTGGATTTCGAGAGGGAGAGGCGAGGAAGTGGACGCCGCAAGGGCAGACTACCTTCGAAGAGCTGCCTTTTCAAAAGGAACAGACCAGTGGGAACATAGCCGGAGGGGGTGTGGATTCCAGGGGAGATTTTAGTCAGATGGGAGAGACTAGGCATGTTGGCATGCTGATGGGGACAGCCCATTAGGGGGAAAGAATCGATGGTGCGGGGGCATAAGAGTGGCTGGAGCCTCACCCCGAGGAAGGCAGGCAGGGGAGAAGATCTGGCACCCTGGGGGAAGAGTCCATCTTGTCTGGAAGAGCAGGCTGTGCACAGAGGCAGCTGGGTTGGCGGGTGTGGAGGTGGGAACTTGTGGAATTGTCCTGTGAGTGCTTCTGTTCTCTGAAATAAAGAGCTGGGTCATGGTCTGGGGGGAGGGGGGAGGATTGGGAGGCCCCAGGAGGTGTGCCTAGGAGAGCAGCTGCGGGAGCAGGCCAGGGAGACATGGATTGCCAGGCAGCATGAAGGGCCCGCCGGAGGTTAACACCAGGAATTTAAAGTAGGCATTAGTTAGGCCTAGTGGGGAAGCGGTCTGAGAAAGGGAGAGGCAGTGTTTCTCTTCTGACCCAGCTAGGTGTGGGCTCCTCTGGTGAGGCTCAGCCGGCTGCGGTTGGAAGGCCCCACATCTTCTGACTTGCTCTACCCCAGCCAGAGCCAGAGGGTGTGGGGTCTCTGTGACCTGGGGGGTCAGCTCCTCATTCCTCCCAAGAGGATATGGATTAAAGCCTAGCAATAGGAGGCAGAGTGTGGTAGGGGCAACACTGGTCAGGGAGGTGGGAGGCCCAGGGGCTGGTCCCAGTGTGCCTCCCACTTGCTGTGTGACTTAAGCATATCACCTACCCTCTCTGGGCCACACTTCTCTGATTTCACCCCATCTTCCAGACTCTCATAGTTCAATCTAACAGGGCAGGTAGATTTCTGCACAAGGTAGAGCTTCTAGTTTGTTTTTAATGCCTACCTTGATTACACATTTGTCACATTTGCCCTAAGAACAAATAAAACGGGCATATTTCACAGCATAGTTAACTTGAGTTTGGGGTACTATTATTGTATTTCATATTCTACTCGATTCATTTGTTCATTTAAAAAATACATACCGAGGGCCCTCTATAAGCCAGGCAGGTCCTGGGCTAGGGACTCGTGGTACGGTGAGCAACACAGGACCCTCCTGTCCTCGCGGAGAGTGTTTTCCAGTGGGCGCGACAGGCATGAAGCACGTGATCGCGAGGGAGAAGCACTGAGAAGGAGATGGAGGAGCCAGCCCCAACTGGGAGTCAGAGCAGGTCCCCCAGGATGGCAACAGCTGAGCAGGGGCCGGAAAGAGCATTCTGGGCCCGGACCACAGCACATGCAGAGGCCTGGGGGTGGAAGGGAACAGGGAATCCGAGAACCCAAAACGGGGAGTGTGAGGGTGGAGCACAGAGGTGGGCAGGGTGGGCCTGCAGATGGAGCGTGTGGAGCTTTATCCTGAGCGCCGTGCAGTCACAGAAGGGTTTCAGCAGGAGTGTGACACAGTCACATTTGCATTTTGAAAAGAGCTTCACTGCACTGAGGAGAAGGTCTGAGCGGCACCTTCTGCGTGGGGAGCGTGGGTGCGGAGAGCGTGGGGAGGCCCCGAGGCATGGGGAGAGGTGCGGGTGGTGACGAGGGTAGCCGTAGGGGAGACGGAGAGGAGGACCGGAGTTTGAGAGACACTGAGGAGTTAAAATGAGCCAGGCCTTGGTCAAGGAGGGAGGGCGGTGGGGGTGTGGGGCCCCACTGTTCATGACGACAGGGACGCTGCGAAAGGACTGGGTTTTGGGGAGATGGCGCCGGGCCAAGTTTGGGGCACGTCTGGGACATCCTAGTCGCATTTAGATGTGGAGATGCAGGTGTGAGGGGTAACTGACCTACACGCCTAATGCAAGCCGTGGGTTTAGATGAGCCAGTCTGGAGGGGGCAGAGGGAGAAGAGCAAAGGCCCCGGGGATTGCAGTCGAGGAATGCTTCCACTGAAGTCCTCCTCCGCCACCCTGGCCACCCTGGGTTCCTGTCTCCTCACCGGGCACCACCGTCTCCGTGCCGTGGAAGCCATGAACCTGGACACCACAGTCTTCTCCTTCGCCTCTTTCAAGGTCTGCCAGTTTGACCTCTGGCCCTCTGCTTCCCATGCACTCCCTCGCCTGGGCTTCTCTGCAGCTTGTTCATAAGCAGCTGGATGCCTGCGGTCTCCTGCTCTCACTGGCGGCCCTCCCCTCCTATGCGGCAGCCAGGGCCCTAGGGGTCTGGGTGTCTTGGGCACTCCGCCCCCTCACCCTGAGAGAGGCCTGCTTACGGTTTCTCAAATGCCCCGTGCAGGTTCCCACCTTAGCACTCATCCCTCCTTCCTGGAATGTCCTTTTCTTCCCTCATCCTGTGTGCTTGGGGAGCTCCTGGGTATTTCTCAAGACTCTCAGCAGTTTTCCCCGAGCTCATTGAACTGTCTCCTTGTCTGCGGGCTCCTTGAGGGCAGGGGCTGCGTCTAGGTGATCTTCCTGCTGCCGCAGGCCCACAGCAGCCTAGCCTCAGACAAACTCTCTGCTCCCCACAGACTAAACCACACTGTTCTTTTTTTTCTCTCAGTTCATTTCCAGCACTGACCCTTTCCAGAAGGCCCTGAGGGAGGAGGAGAAACGCAGGAAGAAAGAGGAGAAGCGGAAAGAGATCCGAAAAGGCCCGCGGATCTCGAGGTCCCAGTCTGAGTTATAGCCGGGAGTGGCCCAGGGCTCAAGGGGCCAGGAGGAGACCAGTCTGGAGGAAGAGGCAGAGGCATCAACTGGCGGTGAGAGCCAGCTCTGTGAAAGGGGAGGCGACGTTTGCTCAGCCCCCCTGGAGCCGGTTCTGTGCCCTAATTGAAGTGACTGGGCCACGGAAGGCTGGATTTCCTTCCTGGGGCCTTCCTGGAGGAGTGGGTGCCAAGGAGGCCTTCAGAGGATGCCATGCTGCAGATCAAGCCACGTTGAGATGCGGGGGGAGGCTGGAAGGATCCTGGGCTGGACCCTCCCTTTGAGTTAGGACCGCTGGCCAGCTGGCTGCCGCCTTTCACGAGGAGGCAGCAGAATCAGGCCCTGGGCCACTCGTGCAAGTGCCACGCGTGCTGCTGGCCCCACTGTGGCACTGAGCTGCTCAGCACCGGTCCCAGCCCCCTGCAGACACAGGAGAAGCCAGCAAGTCCTCTGGGCTAACCGAGGCTGATTTGGGCCCCAGGGTGCTGGGAGCCCTTTCATGGGGCAGGGGCCTGGGTGGGAGGGGGCGACGAGAGGTCCTCACAGACAGAGAGACTACCTTAGAGGGTGTTTCCACCTCATCAGGAGGAGCGCCAGGCCCTAGCAGGGCAGCGAAGCAGGGGCTTGGCTTAGGCCTCCTCGTCCCCTTCTCAGCACCGTCCTTCATGAAGGGAGTGTCCCGGGAGGGTGCTTAGCCAAAGACCTTAGAGCAACATGATCTCTGTCCTCAGAC
Organism: Crocuta crocuta; assembly: GCF_008692635.1. NCBI lineage: Eukaryota > Metazoa > Chordata > Mammalia > Carnivora > Hyaenidae > Crocuta > Crocuta crocuta. The sequence goes on from NW_027529175.1 coordinate 2,385,412, forward strand.
CTCTGGGGACGGTCCAAGAGCAGGTGCAGGGTGGACTCAACTTGTCCCCTCTGGCAACTCTAGGAGATCCCTGGCCTATGGGCAGGGGCTGCTGGGCGACGGGCTGTAGCTCTGCAGGAGGCTGTGCTTTGTAAAGGCAGAGCTGCCGCAGGCTGGATGGTGAGGCTGCGAGCTCCCCGTAGCAGAGAGCAGTGGCCACAGAGCAGGGGGGGCAGCTGCCCTTTAATAATGCTCCTCCCAGGCAGAGGAGGGAAAGGCTCTGGTGGGAAGTCTAGTTTCGTCTCTTTGACCTTGCCACGCCAGGTCTGCCCCCTTAAAAGGGGAGAGACACATGAGCATCCCAGAATCCCCCAGCCGCTCACCACTGACAGGGCTGTGAGGAGAGACCTGAGTCTTGTGTCAGCCCCTCAGACTCGCTGACTGACCCTGGCCCAGCCCGTCCCTGTGCTGTGGCTTCACTGGCAAAATGAATTTGATAATGTCTGAACCCTCCCCGGCCCTAAACTGCTTCTCTGAGGCTGGGTCTGGCTTCTCAGTGACCGATGCCCTTCCCTCATGGTTCCCCCACCATCCCACAGGTTTGCTGAGCACACCTGTACGCGCAGCTAAAGAGAAGGACCCAGTCTTACCTGTCTTCACCTCTGTCCCATCTGGCACCCCCATCCTCCTAGGCTCTTCCTTCTGCGTCTCCAGCCTCTTCATCTTGGTTGATTCCTTCCTCTCCATCCTCAGATGGGCCCAAGTTTTCCCATCTGACACCTTCAAAGAAACAGGCAGAGCCACTCTGCTCTCCCCCTCTCTCCTTCCCTTTGATGCCATTGTTGATTGTTGTTAACTTGTTCCTGGAATTCCACCTTGAGTCTTACAGCAGGCAGAGCCTTCCCACCCCAAGGCCCGAGGGCACTTGTTTGTCCAGCCTTCTCTCAAGCAAAGTGCCATCAACCAGATGCACCAGCCTGTGTGGGAGTTGTGCTGGTGAAGGTAGTGGCCACTGGGACCAGAGGTAGCGGGGGGTCAGGAGGTGGGGGCGTTCTAGTGGCCAGATCAACACCAAGGGTGCCCAGTGGTGACAACAGTGAAGTCTTCGGTGGTGTTTTCAGCACGGTCTAGGCTATTCCTGTCTGCTGAGCTTCCAAGTTCATCTCAGGCACCGCTGAAGAGTCTGGGAGCTAGCTCCTCTGTATCCTGTGAGGCAGGATTTCTCAGCAGTGGCACTATTTACATTTAGGGCCAGTGTGCTTATGAGGATGGCTGTCCTGTGTGCTGTGAGGACACTTAGCAGCGTTCTTAGCCCCTGCCTGCCAGGTGCTAGTAGCCGTCTCCAGACATTACCACGGGACCCCTGGCGACAAAATCTCCTTGGTCCACAGCACTTGTCCCTCCTTATCCAAGCCCTACATCTTTCTTGGCTGAGATGCTATTGGAAGCTCCTTGAGATGCTCCTTCCAGGCTTCTGGGCTGCTATGTTGTCCTGGTTCTCTGCCCTCGGTCTCCATCTGCTCTGTCTCTTCCGGATTCCTCTTTCCGTACCCACCCCGTAAGTGAAGAGTTTTAGCTTAGTCTCTCCTCTCTGCTCTTCTCTGCTGGGCACCTGCATCCTCTGAGAGACCCCAAAGCTGATTGACCCTCTTGCCACTGATAATCCTCAGTCCTCAGGTTTCAGCTTATCCAAAACCAAACTTGGCAATTTCCCATCCCCAGGCCTGATCTCTGTGTCAAACCGTGGGGTACATGTTCCTGCCTAACGCTGGAGGAAGTGACAACTAAATCCTGAAAGGTTGGGGGAGGAGGGAGAAGGTGACAAGGCACTGTGAGTGGGGGCCTGAAAGGGGAGGCATCAAAGGTACTCAGTGAAAAAGCACGTGCAAAGTTCTCTTCTGTGACCTGTAGTTACTGCCCAATCTGTGGTTGATCTCTGGCTATATGGTCGTCTGGTCCCTCCCTTTCCAGATGAAGAACCCAGGTCCTGAGGAGTGACTTGTCTAAGATTGCTCCACTCCCGAGAGCCAGTCTCTGTTCTCCCAGCCAGGGCAAGGTGCCAACTGGGAGAGACGTTCAGGTAGGTGGGATCCAGGGCCACAGGGACAATGCCAGTGTTTTGCTGGGGCTCGGTGCGGTGCAGCCACATTTTTTCTGCAGTTTCTACCGAGCCTTCATTTGCGCTCCCTCTGGCCACTTTATTAGGCCCCACAGCTTCTAGGCAAGTCCAATAGCGAGTTGTGGGGACAGCACGGAGTGGGAGGTGCTGTGCCTGACCTGCTACTTAGGTTGCCCTCTGCAGGGGGTTACTCGGGCTTTGGGTTGGGAAACCACTGGACCAAACTGAGTTATGGTAGGGCAGGAGACAGTCACCCCTCAGCGTGGGGAGCCCTGTGAGAGGCTGTGCGAGGTGCAGCCCAAGGTGGCACTGCCCAACTCCATGCCTGGTCCCGGGCAGGGCATCAGGATTTGGTGTTTTGTTTCAGGGTGAGACTGCTAGGTGTAGACCGCATGGAAAGTCTTGTGCATATAAACAGTGAAGAAACATTCTTGTCCTTTGTTCCCCCCAAAATAAGTCGCTGTTTTTTTCTTATGTTATACGTGTTCATTATAAGAAGTGACTTAAACAATAGTGAAACACCAAGAAGAAAATAAAATTCACCCTAAGTCCAACCACTCCCATAATCATGACTCACAACTCAGCTGTTGGGCCTTCCAGCCTTTTGCCCTTCATGTGAGCACATAGATCCCTATTTTCTCAATTACAGTGGCTACTTGTACGGCACGTACTATATGCCAGGCCTTATGAGACCGATGCAGCAGCCCCTCCTGCCTCAGAGCATTTGTCCATATCATCTGTTCCCCTGGCTACACCAGACATGATTCCTCAAAATTTTAGGTTTCATCTTAAATGTCAGAGTCATTTGACATTTTACTGACAACCTAAGTTAGGTCCTTTGTTAGTTTTGGCACACCCATTACTCTCTCTTGATTACCTGTACCTTATCTGCTTTCTATTTGTGTTTAATGTCTGTTCTCTTCACTAGACTGGAAGCTCTCAGAGGGCAGGAATTGCCTGTCGGGAGTGTTCAATAAATATGGTCAAATGAATGTGCAAATGAGCTCCTTTAATCTTCAAAACTATGAGAGGGCACTGTTTTCCCTGCATTTTAGAGATGACAAAACAGAGGCTTAGAGCAGTTAGTGAGCCAGCCCAAGGTCACACTGCATAGTGGATCCCTGTCTGCCTCCGCACAGCCTGCGTGCTCTCTTGACCTCAAAGCGACAGCTCTGTTAACATACTTTCCCTTTTTAACAATATATTGAGAGAGTCTTTGTCAATAGACATTTGTGCACATGATCTTTAATGATACCATTTAATTCCATTGTGTGGAGGTAATTTACTCATCCGGTCCTTTATTGGGCTTCCCAATACTTGCCCCAGTTACAGAGGACTTTGTGGTGAACGTCTTTGAACTTGCATATTTGCGCCCTTCTTTGAGCATTCATGCTTTCATTCCGTAGGATAAATTCCTACTAGTCTGCACATTTGGTTACGTGGAGACCAGCTGCAAGGTGGGGCAGTGAGGTGCTCGAAGCAGTGGGAGCTGGTGGGCGGGCCTGCAAGTCGGAATCCTTGCGGCGCGGTCAAAACGCTCAAGCCTAGGTCACACCTTAGGAGGCCTGCGGTGGGTCTCCGGCTGTAGCATTGCTTTAAAAGTCTGCAGGGGGTTCGGGGAGACCTAGGGTGAGGACCGTCGGAGTAAGCGCTTGGTCGCGGCAGGTGCAAAGGCGCAGAGGTAAGATGCGCTCCGCACTTGGGACAATTCACTGCCCACGCCAAACCTCCCATTTCCGCCTTCGCAAGCGGCTTGCTAGGAACGCTACTTGAGTGATCGAGACTCCTCCGGGCCCCGGCGTTGGGGGCCAGGTTTGATTCTACCCGCTCTCCCAGGCAGGCTGGGCGGGGGAAGCGGCTGAGAAGATGACGTAATGTGCTCACAGCGCGCTCAGGGGGCGACCCGCAAGCGGGGGTGGAGGCTGTTAACCCTTCCACCCCCAGCCGGTAGATGGACTAATTTGCAGAGGCAGACGCAACTGAAAACGGAGCGGCGCCTTTAAACAAAGGGAGGAAGGTTGGGCTGAGGACCGGGAGGCTTCTCTCCGCATTTGCTGCGAGCCCTCGCGGGGCGGGGCCTCACTATGCAAATCTGAGCTGCTGATCGATGACGCACCATCACCCCACGCGCCGCTTCGCGCGTTGATTGGCCACGACCACCCTGGTCCCATTGACAACAAACAAGGGGGCGCGCGGCCTGGAGGCGGGGCCGCGGAGGGCGCGGGGGGGGGCGGGGGAATCCNCCCCCCCCGCGTCTCCCTGAGCGGGACGGAAGGGGGGCCTCCGCGCCGAGCTGGGCGATGGACGAGAGCGGCGAGCTGGGAGGTCTGGAGACCATGGAGACGCTCACAGAGCTGGGCGACGAGCTGACCCTGGGGGACATCGACGGTGAGTGGTAGGTGGGTGGGTGGGAGTGCGGGGGCGCGCGGGGAGGAAGGGGTTACGGCAGCGCGCGGGTGCGCCTGCGCCCACCCCCCTCAGCCCTGGCTCGCGCGGGAAGAATCGGCACGCGCGGTCTGCCCGGCGGAACCCAACCGTTCGGAGCGCTGCGGGTTTGGGTCCCCACCCGGCCCCTCGGTTCTGCGGTGCCGCGTGTCCGGAAGCGGAGCGGGGGTCGTGGGGCCGGGAGCGCGTAGCTGGGGGCGTCGCGAGCGCCCAGCGGGAGCGGCCGGGGGAGGGCGCNTACACGCGCCGCCCGAGGTCCCGCACTCCAGTCGCCCGCAGCTCGGCGTCGCACCTGTCACTCCCCGCCCGGCCGCGGGGGCGGCTTTGGGATTACCGAAACAGGGTCCTCGGGTTCCGCGCTCTCATCTCTGGTCCCCCCAGGGCGTGACCCGCTGCCAGGTCTCCTGGTGCTCTGGGAAACTTTGGGCAGGGAGCGCCTGCGGAAGCAAGTTGCTGATGAAGCGAGCGGTGGCGGCAGAGTATGGACGCTTCTCTCCGGCGTGGAGACTCGGGCGCTCCTGCTATCGCGCTGCAAAGGGAATTGGGCAGCAAGAATTTTGAGTTGTGGCCCTTCGGGGACAGGCGGGGGAGCGGGTAGGGTAGCCTTTGTTCAGGCGACCTTAACAGCGGAGTGGAAGAGCTGGTTGGAGCCCAGGGATTCTCTCTTGCAATGCTCTCATTTTGTGACCATGGAAACCCAAAGTTTGGAGAGGGTCGTTACTTGCCCAAGGTCAACCAGCAAGAGAGCCCAGTTCCTGGGCAAAGTGTCGGTGTCTCTATAGCAGACTTTCACCTGACTCTTGGGGGTGAGGAGGCCAATAAATAGGTTAATGACCGCAATAATAACTCTCAATATTTGGGCCCTCTTGTTAGTCCCCAAATTCTTTACGTTGTTTCACTTATTCCCCACTACAATCCCATGGGAGACTGAGGTCAGATGTTTACTTGTCCAAGGTCACTCACCTTAAATTGTCCAGAACCCATGGTCTTAAGCAGTAACGAAACTGCATTGTGCTCATGAGTTTATAAAGTGCTATCAGGTCCAGGATTTCACTACAGTCTTGCAGGCAGGAACGGCGGCTCCATCCCTATTATACAGATGAAGAAACTGAGGCAGCAGAAGATTCTCTTCTAGGAGAAGAGATAAGTGGCAGCGGCTCATTGAAAAGAATGTTTCCCATTTTGCGTCTGTAACGTTTAACTCCTTGGCTTGTCCTTGCCTTCTGTTATTGATCATCCTGGCAGTGAGCTAAGACCCTTAATGGAAGCCCCAAGTCTTACCACAGATTTTTTTCCACTAAGTGCTGGAGATGTGTTAACACATGGAGGAGAGAGGTTTTTGAACTCAAGAAGGGCAGCTAACATGCTTTGAGCATTTATGTGCCAGGCACTGTGTTAAGCACTCATACACATTAATGTTCTCAATCCTTAACAACAGCTTCAATAGATAGAGACATCTGTTCTACTACTCTCATCCCCTTTCACAGATCCTGAAACACAGGCTCAAGGTGGTTCATTAACTTACCTAAGGTTACCCACCCAGTAAGAAGTATGCCTAAGGCTGCCTACCAACAAGCTTACATGAAGAAATTCATGTGCATTTTGCCTTCTCATTCCATAACCAGTTCCTGTTTCTCCAATTTGTAACGTGTTAATTATCTAGTAGTCAGGTATTAACCTTGGCCCCCTAGATTTCTGAGTAAAATATACATTCTAGAAACTACTGCAGTGGTTCAGTGGCTTCACAGGTCCCCATACCAGATTAGGGGACCTAAGTGGCTCCCTATCTCCAGTTGCTCAACAAGTATTCAAGTGTCAGCTGTGGTTTCTGAGCGGTAGGGAACGTGAAAGTTAGGAAAGAATTTATATTGCCTCATGGAGCCCAAGATGAATAACAATAAAAGTGTAATGCTAAGTATAGAATAGCTTATAGTTACTCTGAGTAATAAGTGAAGCTTGATTGAGGAAGCTTGATCAAGGCTGGCATACCAGGAAGACCGCTCCAAGGAGGTGGCCTTTGACCAGGGTCTTGGAGCTCAAGAAGGCTTGGGCAGGCTGAAGGCCAGTGGTCTGCAGTTACAAAAATTCCTGAATTCTTATGCATCCATTCCCCCTCCAGAAGGTCAGGTCCATGAGGGCCAGGTCCTTCTGTTTCCTTCATGCTGTATTCCTAGCACTTAGAACCAAGTATTTGTGAAATGCCTGAATGAATCTAATGACCTTGGTCTGGGCAGAATTCTACGTTGTTGAATCTTGGAGTTGGGTTAGATCGGGGTAACCTGCCCAGTTGTTTCTAGAGCCAGTCAGGTAAGGAAGAGACCATGAGAATGAATAAATATACTTTGTGCGTGTGTTGGGGGATGGTGTGCAGTTTGCACATCTTGCAACCTGGGGATTTCATATCTGGCCCAGGAAGACCAGTTGGGCAAGATCCTTCCCTGGGCAACCTCATCTGTGCTATAATCTGTGAGTGCCCTTCAAGGATGTGAGTCCATGGAGGCCGCATCCATTCATTTATTCAGCACACGTCTTGAGTGGCTCCTAAGTACCCCTGTGATGGACAGGGTGTTGAGGATAGCTTTGAACAAGACATCCACATTCTCCTCCCTCTCAGGGAAGGAATTCTGGAGGGAGGAAACACAAGAGGAACAAATAACTTAAAATGAACACTTCTGGCAGAACGCATGAAGAAAATAATACGGGCCCATGTTAATATAGAATGACTAGGGCAGACTAATTTAGACTAATTTAGGCGAGGGAGGCCTCTTGGAAAAGGAATCTGCCGTCTCTTTTTCAAGAGGTACCCACGTCAGGATTTTTATGTGAAACAGCCACATTTTTAAGTGTTGGCTCAAAGTGTAGGCCCAACAAAGCATGGTGTGTCAGTTGGTCTCCAGGGGCTCGTTCCCCTGAAGGATGCTCTGGTGTCCCAGGCCTCCGGTCCTCTGATGATAGAGTCTAGGGCACTTTCTTTTATGGTGGGTGACTGCGTTATGAGAAGTGCCTCACGTCCTGTGATAAACCTGCCCTTCTGCAAAGGCAGAGAGGGGAGATATTTTTCCACTGGGTTCAGGAAGGGCGCAATGACAGAAGTGTCCTTCCCCTAAGACCCAAAAGGATGGGTGGCAGAATCATGACAAGCACATGGCCAAGGAGGTGGCAGAATCATGACAAGCACATGGCCAAGGAGGATCGAGCTGCTTTAGAGATCAAAGATTACTAGTGAGTTCTTGGACCCACGTGGTATGTGTAAGGCAACGGTAGAAGATAAGATCTGAAAGGTGAGTTGGAGCCAAACTGGGGGGGTTCTTCATACCTGATGTGCATATTTGATGGAATGTCGAGAGGGACCTGCTCAGGATTTTTAACTAGGGAAATGATGCATCAGTCACGGGTTTCAGGAGACTTCAACTGTGGTGATGGGCAAGGAAGATTAGAGTCAGGGAGCCCAGTTTAGGAGGGAACTGCAGCTATCTGGGTGTGAGGTGATAATACTAAGAGGGTGATGGGGTCTCTATAGGAAGTGGCCATCATGCAAGATGGTGGACATAGCAGGCTGGGGCCTCAGTGGAGACCTTGCCCTGAAGGCAGAGTAGAGGTGGAATTCTGTGATCCTATCAAGACTTTGACCCTCGGGCATTGGGAGAGTTCTGAAGCGGGAAGAGCTGGTTTTGGGAGATGATAAACATTTGTCTTAAGTGTAGAGCAGTTGAGGTGCTGGTGGGTGGGAGGGGGTGGTCTTCCACTGGGAAATCAGGCCAGTTACTCAGGAAAAGGTCACAACTGGGGATGGAGATTGAAGAGTAGTCACTGGAGTTGAGGCTAGAGGTGAGAGAAGATAGAACTGGGAAGTCAGATCAGGTGGGGAAAGTGTAATAGAAAACTGAAGGAAGGTGAACTTTTCAAAGAGTGGCTAGTAGATGCCGGGGATCCTGCTGCAGAGGACAGCAGGGATGACAAGGCCATGAAAGGAGCCATGGGATTTGACGGCTAGGAGTTCGGCCTTTGACAGAGCAGTCAGATGAAGGGGTCCAAGTCTAGATAAGCCAGAAAGAGGTCGGGAGTGAGTAGATGATGGCAAGTAGAGGCAGCTGTTTTCTTTGGAGAAGGTTCAAGAAACTTTTCAATGAGCTAATTTCCTTTCTGTCCTTGAGGATTGGCCTGTTCTGAACACTTCACAGAAATGGAACATGTGGTCTCCTTCCCTTAGCCTGACGTTGAGGTTCATCTGTGTTGCAGCAGAGCGTTCTCTTGTGTGGAGATACACATCGTGTTGTATTTATCCATTCATCAGTTGACCGGTATTTAGGGTGTTTCTACTTTTCAGCTTTTATAAATGAAGCTGCTATGAACATTTGTGTGCAACTGTTTGGACATAGGCTTTCGTTTCTCTTGTATAGGTCCTCTACTTTTTTTTTTTTTAACATTTATTCTTTGAGAGACAGTGAGCAAGAGTGTGAGAGTAAGAACATGAGTGGGGGAGGGGCAGAGAGAGAGAGAGAAGGAGACACAGAAACTGAAGCAGGCTCCAGGCTCTGAGCTGTCAGCACAGAGCCCGACGTGGTACTCGAACCCACGAACCTTGTGATCATGCCCTGAGCCAAAGTCAGACACTTAACCGACTGAGCCACTCAGGTGCCCCAATCCTCTGCGTTGTTTGTTGCTGTTTGTATTTTCCCTAGGCCCTGTAATAGCACTGGTTATTCACTTGCTTACTTTCCATGTTCTTGCAATGAATTCTGCCCTAGTTCTTGTGACAGAAACTCTCAGTACGAAGTTAGTTCCTTTTATCCCCTGTCCTCTATTTGCCCCACCTGATGTCTGTCTAGCTCTGCTGTCGGGCACTTATCCTGGGATTACCTTAGCCATCTCCCTGGGGAGTGATCATTGAAGCCACTGTTCCTAGGTGGTGTTTTCTCACTCCCTCATTTTGCTGGAGCACATCCTCCAGCCGCTTCTTGAGAAAGAGTACATTAGAGGTACATTTAGGGTGGCGGGGGGGGGGGCCTTGTCTGTCTTAAAATATCTTGATTCTAACCTCACGTCAATTTGATAGTTTGGGTGACCTTAGCATTTTAGGTTGGATCTAATTTTATATCAGAAGTTTGATGGGGCGCCTGGGTGGCTCATTTGGTTAGACATCCGACTTCGGCTTGGGTCATGATCTTGTGGTTCACCAGTTCAAGCCTCCCATCTGGCTCTCTGCTGACGGCTCAGAGCCTGGAACCTGCTGTGGATTCTGTGTCCCCTTCTCTCTGCCCCTCCCCCGCTCACGCTTGGTTTCTCTCTCTCTCTCTCTCTCTCTCTCTCTCTCTCAAAAATAAATAAAATCATTTTTAAAAATTAAAAAGAAGTTTGAAGGTATTACCTAATTGTCTTCTAGTTTCTGGTCATTGATATCTGATACCAGGTGATTACTGGTCCTTCACAGCCAGCTGTTTTCTCCCCTGGAAGCTTGGAGGCTCGTGTCTTTATCCTTGGTGTTCTGAATTCTGTGGCGACACACACTGATGTGACTGAAGTGTCAGTCACTGTCTCTACTTAGTGGGCCCTGGCAGGGTCAGGGCAGAGCTCACTCTCTCAGATACCCGCCTCCGTGCAGCCCTCCTGCCCGTAGCGCACCCCGCGCCGGCCTGCGGAGGAACTTCCGGTTCTGGAGCCTCTGGGTGGCACTGCCTGTCCTCGCTGTCTTCCCCCTGCAGGCAGCTCCATCCTTGGCAGAGACCCCAACACCGCCCGGCCCTGCGAAGGTGTTGTGTGGGCCCCCAGCCAGGGCGCCCACGTCTGTGGGGAGCTTGGAGTGGCCAAGCCGGTGAGCCAGGGGCGGGTGTGGCAGGGCCTGGCCAGCACCGGGCTGGGAGGTGCGAGTTGCGGAAACCTTGCACGTTTCTCTCCGGTGAGTCATTCTGGGGGAAAACTGCTCAGTGAGGCGAAGCACAGATGTACGTTCTACCCCATGTGTGGCTTTTTCAAGAAGAAACTTTGCTCTGACACTTGAGTATACATCGCCGTGGCTCACGTCTGGGGTGAAAGTGCTGCTGTTGCTCACAGCTTATTTATTGTTTACCCGTTTTTAGCTTCTGATCCCGTTCCGTTTCCTGGGACAAAGTTTTTGGGGGTCGCTTGCACCACTGAACCAGCCTTCTTGGGTCTCTCCTCCCTCCCCAGTGTGTTTGGCTTTGCCCTTGACAAACATTGCCCTGCACTCACACCCAGGCCTTTGGCCTAATGTTCACGAACAGTCTATTCTGTCCTTCTGCCACTCAGCTCATGTGTTCGTATTTTTTAAAAAATACATTTTTGTATTTGTCTCCACTGGATCTTTTCTCTCCTGCATTTCATAATTTAAAAAGTTCTTAAACCACTTTACTCAAAGGAGCACTTTCTGATGATCAGATCGTCTGTATCCCCTGGATGCTGCCTGAGCTTGATTAATGGGTGCCTGAATTGTTACAACATCCTCACTGACAGGTTGCTAGATGTTGAAACAGTTGAGCTTTAATAGCTGGGTGATGCAGCATAACCTGCCCCCCCCCCCGTCCCCCCCAGCACAGACAGGCCCTTGCGTATCCATGTCCCTGCAGAACATAAACACTCTTGGCTCGAACATACACGAGCAAGTCACTCTGGAGTCAGTTCCCTGGTGTGTATTTCCCAGAGAGCACTCTGCGCAGGGAGGGTGGCGGCCCCTTCACCCTGGCAGCCGTAGCCCTTCCAGGTTTTAAACTCTCCGTTCACTGTCCATTACTGTGATTACTGTGGTGATTGGGGCTTAACCACTTGGAAAATATTTTTAGTTTTTCGAAAAGGGCAGTACATTCCTATGGCGAAATTTAAAAATGTGAGAGAGGACTGTGAAGTCATGTCCCAGCCCTGCCGGCATTTGCTTAGCGCCCACCAGCCCCGCCGCCTCTCAAGTAATTCATTCTGTAGTTTCTTTACCTTCTTCAAAACTTCCTTATGTGCAAATATAAGCAGATAAGCATGGCTTTTTTTTTTAACTTTTTTTAAATGTTTTATTTATTTCTGAGAGAGAGACAGCGTGAACAGGGGAGGGTCAGAGAGAGAGGGACACACAGAATCCAAAACAGGCTCCAGGCTCTGAGCTGGCTGTCAGCACAGAGCCCGACGCGGGGCTCGAACCCACGAACCATAGAGATCATGACCTGAGCCAAAGTCAGATGCTCAACCAACTGAGCCACCCAGGTGCCCCAGCATGGCTTTTAATATTTGCTCCCCTTTTTATCTCTACACAGATAGGGAGCATGCTACAAGCTTTGTTCTTCTGCACCTTGCCTTTGTTTTTGTTTGTTTTACTTAACTATGTATATCAGAGATCTTTCCTGTCTTCACTGCTGCATGGTTTTCCATTGCATACATGTACTGCTGTGCCTTCATTCATCCAGCCCTTTTCTGATTTGAGGGTGCTTCCGGTCCTACTATTAAAGACACCGCTGTGGTGACTAGCTTGTAAATTCATCATTGCACACACGTGCAGGTGTACGTGCGGGGTAAAGGACCAGAAGTGGGATTGCTGGGTCAGAGTGGGGCTGGTGATGATCTACATCACAGATGCCACAAGAATCAAATGATAGAAAACCTATAAATGGAAGGGGCAGGAACTAACATTCTGTTCTGGCTCCACGCGTTTGTGGTTTTGAGAGATCCTGTGAAACCACCATGCACAGAGGATGTGCCAATTTACGCCACCATCCGTGTGTAGGAGAGAGCCTTTTGCCGGTCAGCTTCCCGGCAGAGTCTAGGACTCTGGTCCCTTTATTCTGACTGTCTTTGTACATGCGTGCTGTTTAGAGCTCATGCCACCCCAGCCCCACCCCGAGCCCCCAATACACAGACCCCTCTGGCCTGGCCTCCCGGTGCCTCGCTTTCCTATATTTAGAACCACTGGACAGTGAGTAGTGGCCAGCATTCTGAACGATCCCTTCCTATGCCTCAGATGGTCCCTTCGCTTGCCCGGGACCCCCGTGGTTGGGACTGGCCATCACCTCTGCCACTTCAGTTTGGTTTGCTTGCTCTCTTTACTTAAAATTGCTCCTTTTTAAAAAAAAAATTCTTTTTAATGTTTGTTTATTTTTGAGACAGAGCACGAGCAGGGGAGGGGCAGAGAGAAAGGAAGACACAGAATCTGAAACAGGCGCTGAGCTGTCAGCACAGAGCCCAATGCAGGGCTCGAACCCACCAACCGTGAGATCATGACCTGAGCTGAAGTTGGACGCTTAATCGACTGAGCCACCCAAGCGTCCCTAAAATTTCTCCTTAACATAGAGCAGTTCCTACTTTCAGCTCTCTGCTTTGGGGGACTTGAAAACTAGTTTCTTGTTTTACATGGTTCTGTTGGGACTTTCTTCTCTGCCTGTGCTGTCTTTCATGTAGTTTCTTGGCAGCAGCCCTTGCTGCCCCAAAATTTCAGTGCGTCCTCTCTGAAAAACTTTTGGGGGCTTTCCGTCACTGTAAGTGGTATTCTGGAAGTTGCTTCCTTTCACCATAATTCTCTTAGGACTACTTTTCACCCAAATCGACAGGCATTTTAGGAAGTGCCCTTTGTTAAGAATAGTTCAGTCCTCATGATACTTCAAATACCTTCATTTGAACTTTAGGTTATTGGTGTTCCCTAGGAGAATATGATTCATCTTTTGCTTTATTAGTTATTGACTGTGCCTGCAGTTACCTCTACGTTTCCATCCGTCACCAGGTTTTGAAATCACTGTGTCTGCAGCACCAGCTGTGGGCCCAGCAGCGTCAGGCCTGCAGTTCCGACCTTTACTTAGGGCCTGTGTGGAACTGGGCTTTGGATGCCACGCTGGCAGGGTAAGCGAGGACCCTGCCCTCACACAGTGTGTATGGCCCTTTACCCATGTTGTCTCCTAAAACGTTGCTTTTAATCCTGTCTCCTGATTCTGTGGCCTGTACAGTTGAGAAACCGGGGCCCAGATCACACAACTGGTAAGGGGTAGAAAGGTGACCTCAGTCCAGACAGGCCTAACTCCCAAAACCCGTGTATCTTTCGCCAGCCCCATCTCTGTCTGATGTAAATGGGCTTCCAAGCTGCAAACATGAGATGGTATGGTGGGCTAGCGCCGGAGAGACCCGGGAGCCTCTGCTCAGAAGCACACTTAGTGACCCGTATTTACCAAGAGGGGTCTGCTCTGTGCTGGCGCTTCAAGTGACCTCCCCCGCGTCCTGCGACAGTTCTCTGAGCCTTGTCCCTGCTGTGTGGTGAGGACCGGGGACATCTATATCACAGGTACTACAAGAATCAAGTGAGCCAAAGCACATAAAGGGAAGAAGGCAGGAACTGACAAGCTGTTTTGATTCTATCTGAGAATGAATAAGGAAGTTCACTTTGCAAGTTGACTCTTAGGACCAAAGGGTCTTTTTATAGAATACAGTGTTTTTTTCTTTCGTAAGGGCTTTTGTAGGTGGGGTGGGTGGGACACAAAGGACTAGTCACAGAGTACAGAGTAAAGTGTTCCATTTCTGAAGCACAGGACTCAAGGGTTAAACTTGGTTGACTTGATGGAATTTTTTTTTAAGAGTAGCCGGCTCCCAGAGCCTGGGCCTCCAGGTAAGGCTCCCTTGGGAACCTCTGTTTAGAAACTAATCCTAAACCATTGAACCGTTTGGAAACTGGAAAAGCAGAACTCTTTCTGAATTACTTAGGCCTCTGGAATTGCTAATGAATATGTGTCTAATAAATGTCTTATAATCTGGCCTCTGGATCTGGCCTGTGAAACTGGTCTGTTGGGTTCAGAGTCTGGTTTGGACCAGTGATGAAATTCCGACGGCTGAGCCAGATGCGGAGCCACCTTGTGAAACTGGCCCTCACTGTTCCACAGCAACAGGGAAGTCCTGCTTCTTGCTAAGTGTGAAATTGATGGTGAAGCCTTACACTTTTACTAAAGTCCTTCTGATACATTTGTCTAACAGTGCTGTGAGGTCAATGCTTCGTTTTTCTTCCCATTTTGCAGATGAGACATTGAGACATAAAACAATTTGCCCAAGATTTCCCATGCTGATGGAGTCGGGAGTTGAATTTGGGCCTCCTAACATGGGATCCCATATACTTTTCTGCCCTGTGGGAATGCGGTGGGATGTGTCCTGACTCCGGAAACCTGTCACTATAAGTGGTGACCCTTCTGGGCAGAAGTTATTTTAAAAATGTTTAATATAATTTTAAAAATGTGTTTGAACCAATTCAGCATGGGTGAGTATCTATTATATTCCCAGCACAGTGTTAGAGCTCTTTAGGGTGTTGGAGGTGAGTGGAACAGTCCCCACCTTCAGGGAGCTGACATCTAAATAACGAGACATTATACGAAGTGAAATGCGACAGAGGCCATGACAGAGACTCCAACTCCACGTAGTTCAGTGAGCACTAAGGAAGGGAATCAGCAGTGTCTTCAACAGGGACTTTGGCATTTGAGCTGAGATGTGAGGGAAGAAAGAACAGAACTTTATAAGAAGGGAAAAGTATCAGGATGTTCTTTTTGGTAGAGCTGGACCAAACTTGGGAATCATTTGGCCTGTTCTGGGAACACGTGATTTATTGTGGGATCAAGGTTCTCAACCTGTAATGTGTCTAAGAGCCCACCAGGGTGCACCCCCTAAGATCTTGAGTGTGGGAAGTCTGGGATGGCGTCTGGGGGAGGGGGACACCTAACTAGTGGAAGGGTGGATCCGAGGAATTCTCTGTGGAGCACCTTGTAAGCGGAGGTCTTAACGGCTGAATAAAGGGGCAGGAGAGAGGAGTCATATTCTAGGCTGAGGGAACAGCCCTTTGGAAAGGCAGTTGAGTGTGTGGGCCATTTACAGACTATAATCTTGATAACTATCAGTTTGTTATCTTTCTCAAACACAGTTTTGCTCAGGTCCCTCCCTCCTGGGCTTCAGTGTGTCGGTCAGGAGGCTGGGTGGGGAGCAGCAGACACTGCCTCTGGCCTGAACAGAAAAGGAGTTTGTTGGAAGGACAGTGGTGACCGACTGACCAGCAAAGCTGCAGCGCCTGACTTGGAGAAGGGGCCCGAACCAAGGGAGGCTCCGGAGCAGAGCTCAGCTAAGGATGGTCCAGGGCACCTGGGTCAGATCCTCCCCTCACCGCAGTGAGGCCCGACAGGTTGTCGCTCTCGTGGGTCACCCCCACAAGAGTCACGCTCCCGGTGGGGGTGTGCATGAATCAGGGCTGACTGGAGGGAAGCCTCACCGCCCACCAGCACCGCTCATGGGGGTTCTCTGAAAGGAAGAGCAGGGTGCCGATGGGAGCGTCGGGTCGAATGATGGAAAAACTACGAAAGGCGCAAGCGTCCACTACGTTTTCTGTGCCTCTCCTTGCCTCCAAAGTAAGAGCCAACGCCTTGTGGCACCACCCCGGCCTTTTACAGCATGACTGGGAGCCGCTCCACTCTGTTCCATGCCTGCTCCCCTTCAGCAGCTCGCAGGGCATCTCCTTGGGGGGGGTGGGGAGGTTGCTCAGCCTGTTTCCTTTGTCTGCTGTGACCTTCCTTCTCTCTTAACTCCAAAAACTCTTCTTCCACTGCCTGCCAGAGGCTCAGTATTTCCTCTACTCTTATCACTCCTTCCTCTGCTCTCCGACAGCCTTTTCTTTCCTTTTTCTTTTTAACGTCTTTTTTATTTTTTTTAAAGTAAGCTCCACACCCAACGTTGGGGTCTGAACTCACGACCCTGAGAAAAAGAGTCAGATGCTCCACCAACTGAGCCAGCCAGGCGCCCCCTCCAACAGCCCTTTCTTTGTGAAGCACTCTGTTCTCGCCCGTGTCACAGTGGGTGGGGGTTGGTGGGGTTTCCCTATCTTTTCCCTTTGAGATAGGAAGGTTGGAGGGGGATGCGCCTGGGTGGCTCAGTCGGTTAAGCATCCGACTTCGGCTCAGGTCATGATCTCACATTCACGGGTCCGAGCCCCGTGTTGGGGCTGTGTGCTGACAGCTCAGAGCCTGGAGCCTGTTTCAGATTCTGTATTTCCCTCTCTCTCTGACCCTCCCCTGCTCACGCTCGTTCTCTCTCTCTCTCAGAAATAAATAAAACATTTTTAAAAAATTTTAAAAAAAAGAGAGAGATGAGAAGGTGGGAAGGGAGCCACGCCCCTTGGGAATCCTTGCCCTGGGCTTCCTCCACCTCCCAGCAACATAGTACCCAGTATCTGTGGGTGCTGGGTGGGTGCTTATAGCACGACTTACTAATCTGCTTTGCAATTTTTGTTTTGTCCCTAGTCTTAGAGAGGGGAGTGAGTGGAAGGGTGGGATGGTGGGCCGTTGGGGTCTTTCACCTTTGCCTGACTGGTTTTAGGACTGAACAAGGTTGAGATCCCCTGGTGTGGAGGCTCTGTCCCCAGGAGGGTCAGGAGAGTGGTTCAGCTTGCACCTGCCTTTGTTGACACTCGGTTGGTTACCTGGCACCGTACATGCGATGCCCTTGTCTTCTAGAACAGGACAGTGCAGGATTGGTTCTGCAGTCTCGCTCTCCACGTCTTGCTCACCTTTCAGTCTTGTTCCAGGAGAGTGAAAGAGCAGCGTGGTGCAGGGCGGGAGCAGGTGAAGACGGGAAATACAGAAAGACCTGAGATGACACTCCTGCCCTTCCCGAGTGGGGAGTATGGGCTCTCATTCGTGAGCGAGGCACTTAATGAGCATCTGCCCGATGCCAGGGTCTGTTTGGTAACATCCATTCAACCAATAATGGAGCCAAAGCAAGTGTACTGTGTGGTGGCTAAGACTTGACCGCAAAATCCAGCTCCACTACCTGCTGACGGGGTGACATAGGACAAGTTCCTTAACCTCACTGTACCTCATTTTCCTCGTCTGTGCAGTGGAGGTGATAATGGTATCTGCCTCAGAGTGTTGTGAGATTAAATGAGGAAACTATGCAAAGTGCTGAACGCCATCGCTGACGCACACTAAGAGCTTAGTAGGTGTTAACAATTAGTGTACTGGTTGTGTTATGGCTACTACTGATTGCCTCAAGTTCTTTCTTCTTAGTTCTCAGAGTCTACTCCTGACCTGTTTCTAAGAGCAGACATTGCAAAGTCCTAAATGGAAAAAGAGGGACAGCCTTTCAAATGTGGGGTGCCAACAATCTGATGCCTCTAACTTGCCTCCAGTTGGATTCTCTGAGGACTGGGAGGCCTGGTTTCACCGGCTGGGACCCAGGGTGGGGCTTTTACATGGGTGGTGTGCCTGGCCTGTTGAGTGCGGCGGTGTTGTGAGCCCTGGGCCACCTCGCGGGGTGTCCGCGAGGAAGGACATCCAGGGAGGGAGCCCCACGGTGTGGTTGTTGGGGCGGCTGCTGGTGCGGGGTACTTGCGAAAAGAGCACAGGCTCGGGAAGAGGTCACTGCCGCGCACTTGCCCACCTGCCTAAGGCTGTGTGCACATCACCCCCTCTTTGGACTTGGGCTTGTTTCTTCCTGTGTAACCACCACCGTCACTTTTCAAGAACTTGTGTGCTGGGCACTGTTCTAAAGTACTTTACATGCACTGACTCTTTTTTAAAAGAGTTTTTAAAAGAGTACTTGAAACTACCACTTCACAGGGTGATTTGAAGATTATATACCACAGTACATGTGAAAGTGCCAGCAAGGTGTTAAAGGCAAAAACAACTAGGAGACAGTGCTAATGAGGTGCTTTTGCAGTTAAGAAAAAAAAAATGTTTAAACTTTGCATATAAATATATACTCACACACAAACAGATAAATAGCAGTAAAAGTCAACAACAAAGCCTTTTTAAACAACATGCTCTACAGCTTCTTTATCTTAACACTTGGTGCCTGACCCTGACAGATGTTTGCACAGGGTTTCCGCTGTCAGAACATGTGCCTCCTGGGGCATCTGGGTGCTTTCTCTCTCCCCACCCCCCTCCCTCTACCCCTTGCTCACTCACTCTCAAAAAAAATAAGAAGAATAAAAATTAAAAAATCAATACTCAGAGAATCAAATACTCTTTATGTTCTGGATATATGGATAGGATATATATATATAATGTGTATGTGTAAGAGTTTGGATTATTCCCATATCTACAAGAAAATGAGCCTCAGAGAGATTTTTTTCCCCCCAAAGTCAGCACAGCAGTTACATTGACAGATTCATGGTCTGGTTTTGCTATTCGATAGCCAGATCTTCTTCATTCAGTACTCTTTGAACTTACGCTTGGGAATCCCTTTTCTCTTCGGCCTTCTAGTTAGTTCTTGGTTTAGCTTTTTGACATCCTGCTTTTTTCCCTTAATATGACTCCTTGCCACACTTCCTTCACACAGTCTCTAGGAGGTGGCCTGTTTCCCAGTGTGGACCATTTTTTAGAACCTCACATATAACCAGACCTTGTCTTTAATCAGTTTTCAGAAGATTGTCCTCATCAGTTGATGAAGTTATCCAAGATTTTGTTTCAGCTATTCTGCTATTATCCTCTCAAGTCAGAATTCAGCCCCGAGTTCGTGCTCAGAATGAACTTAAAGCGTTCAGGATGTTGGGGGGTTCTGGGGGGCCCAAGCCTCCTTGTACAAGCCAGTACGAGCAGCCGCTGACCCAGAGGGGTTTCCGAGAGCGCTGTTGGATAACTCACTGTTCCTTCCTTAATAAAGAGAAGGACCAAGTTCATCACCATGAGCTACAGAATAACCTGTCGTGATTTGACCCTGACTCCTGCCCAGCCCATGGCCCTGGCAGTTGCCTGTTCTCTTCAGCCCACTGTGCTAGCACTGTGGGTTCTGAGAAACCAGCCCTTGGCTTCTGAGATTCCCTGGGCCTCGAATCCCCTTTGTGTGCCCATCAGCCTTAGTCCAGCTCCCGCAAGAGGCCGTTCCACCAGCACCTTCCCCGTGTCCTCCTTGCTGCTGCGATTGTGAAGTTTTATTTTTTTTTTTACCATCTCTCTAGGCCAGCGCACAGTGGGTGCTCAGCACGTTTAAATCCTACTTTACATTTACATACCCACTTCACCAAAAGTAGAAGCTTTGCAGAAATAACAGATTTGTCCAGATTTCCCAGGATAACTTGAATTTCAGAAATATCTTGTCCCATTGTGAGGTGACATGTCCCTTCCAGTTTTGGTTCAGAAAGCGTAACTGCCATTTTTACGATTCCATGAAAGTTGCTTTGGGGAGCATTTCAGTGAATTGATGCCAGTTTTTTTTTTTTTTTAACTGCCAGAATGGTTAGTACTTGGAGAAGTTTAGGAGAGTGGAAGATTTTGTCCATGTGCTTGTGAAGCGTAATCTATGAGAAAAGCATTAAAAAATATAACTTTATGTAATGTGGCAAAATAAAATGTTTTGAATATTCAAAACCTACTGTGAGCTAACATATCATCAGCACATATCAGAGATTTGTTAACATTGTTAATGAGAATACCATCAGGACTACAAAGCTGGATCAAAAAGAAAATGTAAGAAACTGATACTTAACATAGTTTAGAAAGAAAAAAAGGATGCAGGAATAAGATTGCAAGTTTAGGTGCAGAACTGGTTAATGTCCTACAGGGAAATACAAACAAAGCCTTCAAGTTTATCTTTTTTATCAGAGAGAAATCATTTACCACTTAACAATTTTCTACAAATGAACATCTAACTTTACCTAACCCGTGGTAAATAGAAGTGAAACGAGTTTGTTTCCACAGAGCATTGGATGACCTTCAGTAGGCACAGCACATACTACTCCTTTAGCATGACTTTAAAGGGACACTATATGTACATATATTGCCTTGTTTTCCAAGTTTCAGATCATTTTTCTTAACACATAAATCATAATTGGGTTCAAGAGCTCAAAGATGGCTGGATCTGAGGTAGAGAAGAGTCCTTGTTGAAAGACATTTAAGTGCTTTTAAAATGGAATTGTGGAATTCAGAAAGGAAGAGGGTGGTGAGGAACATAAAAGGTGCGCTGTGGCAGTCACATTCCGGAATGATCTTCCCCCTCCCCCACAAAGGCATGTACAGATAAAAGGAGTGGGTATTTCCCCCCAGGTGGATGATGAGCAAAGGTGAGTGGGAAGGGAAATTCCTAGGAGTGGGAGGGAGCAGTTTGGCAGGAAGTTTTGAAGCTTGTGTTTAATAAGAGATTTGATTTGATTTGAAAGACTGTTGGACCAACAAGGTACTCACAGAAGACAATTGTCACTGGGTAGGAGGCTGCAGTTGAGTATGGAAGTGAAGCGAGGAGAGAACTGTGACACCACGAAAAGAGGCTTGCCAGGAGCTCATAGTAAACTTAGGGTAGCGGGAAGAAGAAGAAAGAGCAGTTGAGTTGAAGGTGGTGCTGAAGATCACTGTCCTGGTTGAAACTGGGAGCTGGCTCAGGTCCCCTGCTGGGTTGGACCAGAGAGTTCAGGGCTCACCAGCTGGGACTCTCAGAGGCTGCCCTTAACATCCAGCTGGGCAGATAGGGAGAGAGAGGTAGGAGAGGAGTCCAGAAGACCATGTGAGAATGGCATTGGCTTCCCTTTGTGTTTTCTTTTTCTCTTAGTTTTCAAATGTTTTATTTTATTATGTAATATTTAATACATGCAGTGACACATTTCTGTGTGTTATGAAACACAGGCATTTAAGAACCCCCACCTCCCTGCCCAATTTTCTTTTGTGGCTTCTTTGCCAGTAAAAAGGGTTTACTCATCCCTCGCTTAAAATATAAGATGCCTGAGTCACTAGTTTGCCATCCTGTGTCATTCAGCCCTCCTCCAGACTCCGTGTCCCCCAGGAAGGTGACCCAGAATTGCCTTGAAGTGCATGATGCTGCCCCTGTGCTCTGAGTGGCTTAGCAAATGTGCCCCCTGGTGTTTGAAGTGATTTTAGGCACCAGTTACCTGTGATGTGTCCCTATGTTCCTTATATTCTTGCATTTCAGGGTTTCTGTGTTGATGGGTTTAGTCGACAGCCCAGTTCCTTAAGTGCTCTTCTGGGTGACCTGAATGGAGGTAACTAATGTTTCATGTCCCGAGAACGCAGTGGTGATCACAGATAGCAAAATGGTGGAGGCAGGGAAAGTGATCTGTTGACCCTCAGGTGTGATACTGGTCTACATTTGATGTTATTTTGTTTTGTTTTCTTATTATCAGAAAAAAACAAAACAAAACCATCCTAGGAGGGGCAGTAGGGTCATCAGCTTGAAAGCAGGATACTTGTTTCTTAAGAAGCTCACAGTTGTGGGGGCGCCTGGGTGGCTTAGTCGGTTGGGCGTCCGACTTTCGCTTAGGTCATGATCTCGCGGTTCGTGGGTTCGGGCCCCGCGTCGGGCTCTGTGCTGACTGCCAGCTCAGAGCCTGGAGCCTGTTTCAGTCTGTGACTCCCTCTCTCTCTGACCCTCCCCTGCTCACGCTGTCTCTCTCTCTCCTAGAAATAAATAAAAAAACCTTAAAAAAAATTAAAAAAAAAAAAAAAAAGCTCACAGTTGTGGATTAACTTTCATGATACCCTCCCTCCCGCTCACTGGTTGTGGTCCATCTGATTCCCAGCAGCCTACCAACATCACACACTATACTTACTTCTGTGTCCTTATGCTTGTTGGCCAGATCTAATGTGAAAGATTAATGAACAACACTACATGAAGAAAATTTAGGTGAATATCCTTACAATCTTTGGGATGAGGGACTTTTTAAGTGTAACACAAAAACCATGTCATTTCATTACACAGTAGTAGCATTTGTGGGCCGCCTGGGTGGCTCAGTCGGCTAAGCGTCCAACTTTGGCTCAGGTCATGATCTTGCAGTTTGTGAGTTCGAGCCCCGCGTCAGGCTCTGAGCTACAGCTCAGAGCCTGGAGCTGCTTCAGATTCTGTGTCTCCCTCTCTCTCTGTCCCTCCCCCACTCATGCTCTGCCTTCTTTCTCTCAAAAACAAATAATAAAACATTTTTAAAAATTTAAAAAAAAAAGTAGCATTTGTATACAGTCAGTTCTGCCATAATGCAACATAGCCCTTCCTTTAAAATCACTGCACTAACCAAAACCGTGTAATGTAAACCATAGGGCTTGTGGGGAAAATGAGATTCGGGTCACAACACTCAAAATCTTCAGAAGTGACCAAAAAAAAGAGAAAAATAAAAAGACTAAAAGCAAGGAAGGATTCTAAAAAAACAGCTCTGTTTTACCGATACTAAGTGGCTAAGAAGTACATAAATACCATAATAAATAGGGCCCCTTATTAAAGGTTTGCTTGTGGAAGTGGGCGTTGGAAGTTACAGTCCCTGAGTTACTACGAAGTGATGGACAGAGGGCTGTGTGCCATCTGATGGGAAGTTCTCATCCAGGTGTTTAATGGTTATGGTTCATGGTACATGCAGAGACCTGATGAAGCTGGTGGATGTCTGAGGTGTGTGCCTGTGCTCATTTTGTGTACTCCCATGTGGCGTGTTTCAGCTGGGTATGTTTTTCCATTACCTACTGTTTCTGTCATGCATAAGGAAACACAAAATTCATGATGTGACCAAACTGTTCCCTAATATACCCAAATGCATTGGGACACATTCAAATCTTCAAAACAAAAGTCCAAGCAAAACTGTCAAAAAAAAAAAAAAGGCCACAAATAATATGCACTAATTAATACCAAGCATCAGGCTCTATGCCTGCTTTAGATTTTGTGCAGATTCTCTCAGCATCCGCATGAGGTGGGTATGATTTCAGCCCCAATATTATAGATGAGAAAACTGTGGCTCAGAGAAGTAAAACTTAGCCCAAGTTATAGCACTAGGGCATGATACCTTACTCATTATGCCATTATTTTTCCTCAAGAAATTTTTAAAAAGTTAATGTCAACTCAACTTCAATAAAAGAAAAACTAGCAGTGTGCAAACAGTTGCAAATGTATAAGAAGGAACAAATATCCATCATCTATGAATTTTTTTCAAATCAGTACAAAAAGACAAATCGCCCAGTGGAAAAGTGGGCAAAGGTCAAGAGCAGGCAATTTACGAAGAAAGAAATACAAATGGCCAATAAAATTGGCAGGGAGAAGTTCAGCCTCGTGTAGTACTTCATTCGTGCACCCTGACTGCTGTAGTTCTTTTCCCTGCTGTCTGAATGGCAGAAACAGTGGTGGGGAAATGCTGACAGAAGCATAGATTATTACAACTTTTCGAAAACACACATACCTTTCCTCTGATCCCAATTTCTAGAACTTTATCCCCCTGCCCCGTCAGATAAGTGGGACAAGAGTTTTTACAAGAGTTAATGCCAAAGAATTGAAAATAACCATTTGTCATCCCTAAGTGGTTAAATTCTTTTTTATTTTAATTTAAAAAAATTTTTAATATTTTATTTATTTTTGAGAGAGAGTGAGACAGCATGAGCAGGGGAGAGTTAGAGAGACAGATGCAGAATCTGAAGCAGGCTCCAGGCTCTGAGCTAGCTGTCAGCACAGAGCCCGATGTGGGGCTCGAACCCACAAACCATGAGATCATGACCTGAGCCGAAGTTGGACGCTTAACTGACTAAGCCACCCAGGCGCCCCATAGGTGGTTAAATTCTAATGCATTGATACAATATATGACACGGTACAATGCTATGGGACTCTCACAAACCCTCATGTTCTATCCATCATGGTTGACACAATACTTTTAATATTTTATTAAGTGAAAAGATCAGGGTACAAAATAGCATCTTCAGTGTGATCCCATTTTTGTAAAACTGTTCACACACACATGCATGCATGTACAGAAAGGACATATGAGAACATTGACAGTGGATGTCTCAGGGAGGTGGCATTGCTGGGTGATTTTTTTCTTCATTTAATTTTTTTCTGAATTTTTCTATAGTAAATGTTACTTTTACAATTTTATTCTATTTTTAATTTTTAAAGTTTATTTATATTGAGAGAGAGAGAGAGAAAGCACACGCACAAACAAGAAGGGCAGAGAGAAGGAGAGAAAGAATCCCAAGCAGGCTCCACATCATCAGCACAAAGCCCAATGTGGGGCTCAAACTCACAAGCCTGAAATCATAACGTGAGATGAGATCAAGGGTTCTACACTTAACCGACTGTGCCACCCAGGCGTCCCACTTTTACAATTTCAAAAAAAAAGAAAGTTACTTTAAAACATTATCTAACACAGGTGGATAATAAATACAAAATATAAGAATAAATGACCTACTTTGTAAAATTGTGCTCTCAGCACCTAACTGGGCTAAGTAGCAAATGGCCACTGAAGAATTGTTGACTGACTGCATTTTGGAGGCCACGTTACCTCATTGGGGTTTTAGGTTCTTTATTCCTGACCAGAGTTAATCTGCCCAGATTTCGGGTCACCTCACTCTCAGGTAGATGCTGCTGGCTGCTGGACAGAGTGATTTATGTTACCTTCAGGTTGCAAGCTCCATAAAGTGCATGTGAACTTGGGGCGTCTTTGGATGAGGCTCCAGAGTAGTTGCAATGCACAGGTGACAGCCACAGCCTCTGATTTTGGTCACCTGCTTTAAATTTTTTTTTTTTTTAACATTTATTTATTATTGAGAAACAGAGACAGAGCTTGAGCACGGGAGGGGCAGAGAGAGGGGGAGACACAGAATCCGAAGCAGGTTCCAGGCTCTGAGCTGTCAGCATAGAGCTCGATGCAGGGCTTGAACCCACGAGTGGAGAGACCATGACCTAAACTGAAACAGGGGAAGGGCAACTATTGCGGATGCTCAACTGACGGAGCCACCCCGGCACCCCGGTTATTTGCTTTTATTTATTTATTTATTTTTTTAATATTTTATTTATTTCTAGGAGAGAGAGAGAGACACAGCGTGAGCAGGGGAGGNTTTGCTTTTAAAGGGACCAAAGCCCAGGTGTAGTTTCTTGGGGCCCAGGTTACTTTAATTAAGCAAACTTATCCCTTTAAGAAGCACCTAAAAAACAAATATGGGGGCTCCTGGGTGGATCATTCAGTTAAGTGTCCGACTCTTGACTTAGGCTCAGGTCCAGACCTCACAGTTTGTGAATCTAAGCCCCGTGTTAGGCTCTGTGCTGGTAGCGCAGGGCTTGCATGGGATTCTCTCTTTCCCTCGGTCTTTCTGCCCCTCCCCTGCTCGTACGCTCGCTCTCTCTCTTTCTCTCTCTCTTAAAAATAAATAAATAAACTTAAAAAAAATGGGGGTTTATCTGGATGGCTCAGTCGGTTAAGTGTCTGACTTCGGCTCAGGTCATGATCTCATGGTTCATGAGTTTGAGCCCCACGTAGGGTCTCTGCTGTCAGTGCAGAGCCTTCTTCAGATCCTCTGTCCCCCCACCTCGCCCCTTCCCTGCTCTCTCTCTCAAAAAATAAATAAAACTTTAAAAAACTAAACTAAAACAATTGGACTGTGGCTTAGTCGGAGAGGGTAACCGCCAGGAGCATCCCTACCAGGTAAGCTACGGTTTGCAGAGCTGGCGGCTCCGAAGAGGCCCCAGTTGGCTGGCCCTCCACTCATCGTACATGTTCTGGAACTTCATTTTTCAAAGCCCCATAAAACCTGTGCCTTCTCCAGGCCTCCATTTTCTGGGTTTCATGGCTCTCGGCGGAAATGAGAGCCTGTGTGATTGCAGCGCTCCAGCGATTGGAGCAGGGAACATGACACATTAGGACGCTCCCACGGGGTATGGCTTGGAGCTTCAGTGCAAAACTGCACCCGGAGTGGGCCTCCTGTGCCGTGGTTCTCCAGGCCTCGTTCCAGCTGGCAGGGCCTCCCCGTCTCTGTCACTGCAGACCAGATGGGGTCTCGGGGAGGCCTGGTGTGCCCTGCTGGAGCGGGGGCTCAAAGAGCCTCTTCCCATTACTCCTTCCTTCAAACGCTTGGTCTTAACGGGCCCCTCTGCACCACTCAACCCTGCGCCTATCTGCCTGGCTGCGGGTAACACCACTGGAGCTTGTCGTGTGTGGGTTGAAAAGAATTTATTTTTTTAAATTTAAGCAGTTGCGTCCCATCTGCCTACACACTCTTAACCTGTTTGTGAACAAGCTTTGTGACCTTTGCAGGTTACTTCACTGTGCCAGCCCCTGCCTTTCTCCACGAAAGGCTTTGGAGAGCACTCATCCCGATGGGATCGGTGGAGCCAGGTGCCCAGGCAGGAGGGGCTCTGGAATGACCACTAATAGGGACCTTTGTAAGGGTGTGCCCTTTGCCAAGCACTTTGCACAAATTAGCTTTGTTAGTCCTCACAAAAAAGAAGCTGAATAAGGTTTTGTTTTGTTTTGTTTTTTAATTTTTAATGTTTATTTTTGAGAGAAAGAGACAGAGTGCAAGCAGGGGAAGGGCAAAGAGAGAGGGAGACACAGAATCCAAAGCAGGCTCCAGGCTCTGAGCTGTCAGCACAGAGCCTGATGCGGGGCTCGAACCCACAAACCGTGAGATCATGACCTGAGCTGAAGTCGGATGCTTCACCAACTGAGCCACCCAGGCGCCCCCGGGGTGAGTATTCTTAAGGCAGCCTCTTGTGGTGAGGGAAGCAGGAATTAAGAGAGGTGACTTGTCCACGTTCACACAGCTGGGTAGGTGGCCTCCTGAGACCCATCTAGTACCAAAGCTTGTGCCCATCTACCAGACCTCTGGCCTCTCGTGCCTCGTGCTACCTTAGCTTTCCGTGGATGTGATGTTCTTTGGGCTCACAAAGCAGGCCTCTGTGTTGATTTCCCAGAGTTGGGATTTTATGGGAACTCTGGGAAGTTCAGCAGATTACTAGGTTTCTCTTAATCATTTTATTAAAATGCTTTTATAAATCTTGTGTTGTACTTGGAATGTGTCAGCACTAAATCGTGTTTTGTTTAAATCTTGTGCTGAGTTTAAGGACATTTCTTAGTTTGATTCATGTACGAGGAATTGGAATTGGTTAGTACCAGTTACAGTGTGGCAATGTGCCCATTTCTCCCTCCCACATACAGCAGGCTGAGTGTGGAGGGGCCACGGCAGAGTGCTGAGGTGTTGGTAAATAATGCCGCTACATAGTTTATCTTACGAGATGCTGTTTTGGCAGCATCGAACTGCTAAGTATCAGTCCTACCTGGTCACCCTGGAAACCCCCAATAGCTTTCTGCTTGCCTAACATAAGATTCTTCTTAGCCCAGCCCCGCCACCTCCACATACGAGCGCGCGCACACACTGTTAAAGGCCTGGGAGGGCCTTGCTGGTGGACAGTTTGGGGGGAAAAAATGAAAAGAAGTGGTGCCTTTTTTTGGTTTGGGGAATTTTAGTGACTAAGTCGGAGCATCGTGTGGCCTTGAATGTTTAGAGAGGAGGGTGTACAGTTCAGGAACAAGCAGTAGCCACTTGGGAACATACTAGAAGGGGGAGGGGATGGAGAGTGTAAAGAACTGTAGGTCTGAAAATACCTGGGACAAAGCCGAGGCCCCAGACTTCTGATGGGGACCAGCCCATAGGGAGGAAGGAGTCATGAGAGATGACTTGTTAGCTGTGGATTATCTTGGGTTTTGGGCAATTCTGAGGAGGATGGATTAGGAGAAGAGGCCCTGGAGGCAGGCTTGAGGCCCCTTGGGCTAGGAACGTAGGGGTCCCGAGTACTTAGAGCGTCATCTAGAAGGGGGCCGTGGCCTTCAGGTGGACACATCCCCTTGGTCTCACAGACTCCTTGCCCGGAGAGAAGGGACACAACCAGGGGAGGGCCGGGGTGGGCGCCCTAGAGCATGGAGCCCAGGGCTGAGGTTGCTCTGCCCTGACCTTCCGGTAGTGCGTGCGCTGTGGTACAGTGGCAGATCATGAAGCGGGGAGGCAGAGAACTGGTCCTAACCCTCACTGTGCCCTGATGAGCCATGGGACCTTGGCCAAGTTATTTCCCCGTTACGGACTTTGTATATGATCTTTCCATCCACTCCACCCCTAACGATCCATGACTTGGAGGCCATCAACTCCATCATCCCTGAGTGTTCCTGTGGGTACCAGCAGCGCCCAGGGCTGTCTGTATGTACCTTTCTTGGAGAGAAGGCCCAGAGCCCACCTGTGGTGAGGGGCGAGGGCAGCCTGGGGTGAGAGCCTGACTCCCGCCTTTCTGCTCTGCCACGGAGAACAGTGCAGAGACTGGAGGTGGCCTCACACCTGAGGCTACTGAGCCTCAAAGCCTTAGGACAGCCACTACCCACTTCCTGCCCCAGTGTCCCTAACTGTAAGATGAGACCAGCAATAACCTGCACAAGCAATGCTCACTTAGCACAGAGGCAGCTCCTGTTCGGCCTGAAACCATCAAGAAAGTTGGTAGAAAGGGCCTGGAGGTAGGGTGGGGAAAGAGAACATCAAAGAGATGAAGTCTTGCCCTGTTGTCTCCTGGTTTGCCTCCTAAGAGGGAGAAAAAGGTTCGACCCATTTTTGCAATGGTCATGGGAAAACCTTTTGATTTGTGGGCCTCCGTTTCTTAAGCAAATTTGATAGTTACTAGATATTTTGGGTGGTAATAGAATGACTCCTTCTTATTTATCCACAGAGATGCTGCAGTTTGTCAGCAATCAAGTTGGAGAGTTCCCTGACTTGTTCTCCGAGCAGCTGTGTGGCTCCTTCCCTGGCGGCGGGGGTGGCGGCAGCAGTGGCAGCAGCGGCAATGGTGGAGGCAGCGGGGGCGGCACCGCAGACCCCTCCCTGCAGCGGTCCTTCAGCCAGGTCCCTCTGCCTTCCTTCTCCCCCTCGGCCGCCTCCCCCCAGGCTCCAGCCCTGCAGCTCAAAG
>NW_027529175.1:2414643-2437512 GCF_008692635.1 Crocuta crocuta
AGTTCTTCAGCCCCGCCCCCAGCCCCAGCCCCAGCCTCCAGCTCAGCTGCAGCAGCAGACGGTGATGATCACCCCGACATTCAGCACAGCTCCCCAGACGAGGATCATCCAGCAGCCTTTGATATACCAGAACGCGGCTACCAGCTTTCAAGGTGATCAGAAGTCAGATGCCGTAGTGACTGGTTATTCAAAAGTGTGTGTGCCAGTTTGCAGACCCTTCTGAGGCAAATGGTTCTATCCTGTTTGGGGATGATAGAATCCATCAGTTTGGTCCTTGTTTGAAGGAATTTTGGGTAACAGGCAGGAAGGACAGTGGGTACGGGAACCGTTCACATTCTGCCTCTTTAGTTACCTTAACATCTATTGTGCCTGCTTCAAGGACGCTTGGTCGGAGAATCTAACAAGCATAGTAGACACGACCCCGGTAACTAGGGCTACAGGCTTGAATAAAAGGAGTCTGGAAACTGACCCAAGCAACAGCCAGATCTTGGCACCTGTAGGTTGAGAACCATTCATTCAGCAGACATCTCCTGAGCACCCACTACAGAGAATATATGACTCCTAGCAGGTGCTGGGTCTCCGTGCAGCAGGCCTCATACTAGGCCCTGGGTGGGGGGTGAGTAGGGGAGGGGGAGTGAGTGGCTTTCTCTGCTGCGCTGTGCCCAGTGCCTTTGCATCAGATTTCCCTCTGACCCTTTAGGGAGCCCTGGGCAGGATTGGTATTACTCTGAATTTCAAAGCCTCTGACAGTTCTTCCGTGGGCTGTGGAGGGTTTAGGGGCCGCAGGGAGGCAGCAAAGCAAAAAGCTGAGACCGTCCTCCCAAAGTGCATTTTCCATTCTTTTCATGAGAGGAAGTGTAGCCCCGTGGCCTTGTTGGTTCTCGGTATCTATGAACGCCCTTGCTGGGTGCAGTCATTTGCTGATGAGTTCCCCTCATCTCAGCCCTAGCACCCAAAGCAACACTATCACCTGTTCTCGTTCCCTCAGCAACTGATGCAGCTCTCATGGAATGTTCTTGTTATCTAGACCAGCTTGTAAATGGCTGTGCACACCTCCTTCAGCAGCAGGTGGGGAGTCGGGAGCGGTCTGAGGCACTGCGTCCTCGGTTATTACCGCAGCTACAGTGACAAAAGAGTGCATTCCTCGTCCGTGTGACTTTTCCCTCCTCTTCTCCCAAGTCCTTCAGCCTCAAGTCCAAAGCCTAGTGACGTCCTCCCAGGTGCAGCCAGTCACCATCCAGCAGCAGGTGCAGACGGTGCAGGCCCAGCGGGTGCTGACGCAGACGGCCAATGGCACGCTGCAGACCCTCGCCCCGGCCACGGTGCAGACGGTTGCCGCCCCCCAGGTGCAGCAGGTCCCGGTAGGTGGCTGGTGACGACCCAGGGAGGCACTGGTTGGGACCGGTCTTTGGTTGAGCATGTGGCCCACAGACTCTGAAGGACCGGTGGAGTGTAAGGGAGCAGCATTTGGGGCGCCTGGGCCCTGTGAGGCTCCCGTGAGCTCGGGGTGGAGACCTGGCTGAGATCGCATCTGTAGGTGTACACTGGCCCTCACACAGACTCCGTAAATGCGGGCAGTTTGTGATATTTAAGCATCTCATGGGTATAAAACTGGAAAGAGGTGTGCTAAGATATTTCTAAGTCAGGTACCCTAGTGGACTGTATTTTCTTACTAACAAGGTCATTTATCTTTGGGGGAAAAAAATCCAAGTTTTTCCTTTCTGCTTCTCAGCCATGCTCCTGGCTTTCCAGAGTTTGTCCAAAATCAGACCTCCCTCCCCTCCACCACACCCCCCAGCTTGGCCCCTGCCAGGTGCTGGCACTGCTGTCCTCAAAGCCTTTCATCCTTAAAACCCAGGACCCTCTTTAGCCATGCTCTTTCTCCGTCTCAACCCAGTAATCAAGTTGTGTTCTCGGTTTTAGGAAAATGTTTTTTTTTTTTTTTCCCCATTCTTTCCCGGAGGGAGTCTGTGTGGTAAGAAGCTAAAGCAAAATAGAAAAATAATTCTGCCTTCCTTTTCCTTTTCTTCCTTCTCCATCCAGGTCCTCGTACAGCCTCAGATCATCAAGACAGATTCCCTTGTTTTGACCACACTCAAGACAGATGGCAGCCCCGTCATGGCTGCAGTCCAGAACCCAGCCCTCACTGCCCTCACCACCCCCATCCAGACAGCCGCCCTTCAAGTACCAGTAAGAGCCGCCTTCCTCCCTGCCTCCCCCTCTCCCCTCTCCTCCTCCTTCCTTGGAGGTCTTAGGCCTCAGAGATGCTAACAGAGCCTCTACACGGTGGGTAGGTACAGAAGCTCCATGGACTGTGTCGCATTGCAGATATACCCCCTTTGTGATTTTTAGCCCCCAGTTCATGGGCAGCACCTCCACACAGGGCCATCGGTGTGGAGGACTCTTAGGTCCTGCTGATGGTGGTTTGGCTTCTGAAGGACCCCGGGTCCACCAGGTGGGGGGTGCCTCCAAGGTGAGGGACATGGAAGGCACCCATCCTTGGGCTGTCAAGTCACAGCCGTTTTCAGCATCTTGTGGCAAGAGAGTCCAATCTAGTAAAAGGCGATCAGAATTTGAAACGAAGTTTTCTTCATAGAAGCCAAGAACGGGAAGTAGCCCACACATCCAAAAAGAACTATTGATACATACAGCTGCTAAACCTCAAAAACAGCGTGTGGAGCTAAAGATGGCCTGTCACAGAAAAGTTCATGCTGGTGATTCCATGTATATGAAGTTCAAGAAGAGGCAAAACTAAGCTGTGGTGATAGAGATCAGAGCAGTGACCACAAGAGGGTGAAGGGACAGGAGTAATTGAAAAGAGGCACAAGACAACTTTCTGAGGGGATAGAAATGGTCTGTGCCTTGGTCTGGGTTGTCTTGGTTACACACATTGTATCCAAACATAAAACTCCGTCAAGCTGTCCACTTAAAATATGTTTTTTATTATGTGTGAATTATTTCTCAATGACTGGTGAAGTTGAGTGGCTTTTTATTTGTTCATTGGCCGTTTGGATATTAAGATCATTTTGTGAAGAAGATAAAACTAAAATTAGTAAAAATAGAAATGGGGGAAGGCAGAGTTGAGGGGGGAAGGGGAAGCCTCTGGAGTTGGCCTGCTTATCTAATAGAATGGCTCCATCAGTTCTGCCCTTGTGCATTTTGATGGCCAGATTATATAAGGCAGTGCAGCAAGTGGCTGCCCCGTCTGATGAAAGGAAAAGATGTATCCCACACCAGGAGTAAGTTTTCCTTGGAGCCAAAATGACATGGTACATTGTGTGCGAGCTCAGAGGTGGTTAATGGTTTACCAGCAAAGCAGAAATCATAGGGCTTGTTTCGGGTACCCCTAGATCCAAGCTTAAAACCTATGTATCCATGTTAATCTTATTGTGGGATGATTTGGTGACAGTGGTTCTGAAAGGGGCATAGTAACTAAGGTACCATGGCTCCTGCAGCTTCCTGGGGCCTGACTTAATGAAGCAAGGAGAGGTGCCGCATGGCCAAGGCCAATATATTTGTGTTGTGAGGTTGCTTTACTCACACTGACCCCAGGATAACTCTGCCCTGTGTCTGTGCCTGTTCTAGACTCTGGTGGGCAGCAATGGGACCATTTTGACCACCATGCCTGTGATGATGGGGCAAGAGAAAGTGCCCATTAAGCAGGTACCTGGGGGAGTCAAGCAGTTGGAGCCCCCCAAAGAAGGAGAAAGGCGGACGACACACAACATCATTGAGAAGCGGTATCGCTCCTCTATCAATGACAAAATCATCGAGTTGAAGGACCTGGTCATGGGGACGGATGCCAAGGTAGGTGCCAAGCAAAATGGCATTTCATGGCCCACCCT
The DNA here is from genome assembly GCF_008692635.1 of Crocuta crocuta. NCBI lineage: Eukaryota > Metazoa > Chordata > Mammalia > Carnivora > Hyaenidae > Crocuta > Crocuta crocuta. The sequence continues at coordinate 2,418,489 of NW_027529175.1, forward strand.
TTCCCCTCCGCTGGTCTTTACCGTAGGGACTCTGGAAGACCCAGGTCTAGTGAGTGAACATAAGAATGGTTGAGATTTGCTTTCTTACTAATTAAAGCATCTTGGGATTTTTTCAAGATTATAAAATATTAACATAAGCGAACTGTTGGGGGTCAGAAAGGCAGTGACCCGCCTGGACCTTTGAGACTGCTCTGCAGTGATCGCAGGTCCCCATAGCCCAGGCAGAGGGTTACCTCCTGCTCGCCAGCAGCCGGGTGCAGGACTGTGTGTCCCGTGGAGTCAGCTGGTGGCGTTGCCACCATATATTTAATCATGCTCAGGGGTGGTTAGCAGTGCTGTTACCCTTGAGGGAAGAGACAAAATGGAGACAGGATCTTTAACAGTAAATAGAGGAAATAGATTTTTCAATATTTCTGATGTTTCAGTGAATGTGTCTTCTATCATGTAGGTTTTTTTTTTTTACTTGTTATCTGTTTATCTTCATCTCTGTTTTTTAAATTATTTTTCTTGTTGTTTATTTATTTTTGTGCTTCCTCATCTCTGTTTTTGAAAGAAAATTTTATTTTCCTTGTAGCCTATAGATTTGAAATGTACTAATATAACTTTACTTAAGGTGCCTATCCAACAATGCTCTGGTCTTTTGTCATTTGTTTTCTTTAAAGTTTGTTTTGGTGGGTTCAGGGCACCTGGGTGGCTCAGTCGGTTAAGCGTCTGACTTTGGCCCAGGTCATGATCTCAGGGTTCATGAGTTCCTGCCCTGTGTTGGGCTCTGTGCTGACAGCTCAGAGCCTAGAGCCTGCTTCCAAGTCTGTGTCTCCTTCTCTCTCTGCCCCTCCCCTGCTCATACTTTGTGTGTCTGTCTCTCTCTCTCCCAAAATAAACATTTAAAAACTTTTTAAAAATAAAATAAAGTTTGTTTTAGTTCTAGGATTATAATAAGAAATGTGAGTACTAACTAATTTTTATTTATCGAGTATCACTATGCACCATATCACTGGCTCCTCTCTTTACATGTATTATCTCATTTTTCCCTCACTGCAAGCCTGTGATTCATGTATTATCATTATCCCCATTTTAAGGAGGAGGAAAGTGAGGCTCAGAGATGTTGGATAACTTGTCCTAGGTTGCACAGCTAACCAGTGAGTGAGGCAGCATCTGAACCTGGAGCTATGCCTTCACCCCACGAGCTCTGGGTCTCTCCCCTCTCGCTCTGCAGCCTGCAGTGATGCCACTGCGTTTTCACCCATCTTCCTTCCCAGATGCACAAGTCTGGCGTCCTGAGGAAGGCCATTGACTACATCAAATACTTGCAGCAGGTCAATCATAAACTGCGCCAGGAGAACATGGTGCTAAAGCTGGCAAATCAGAAAAACAGTGAGTGAGCTCATTTGCGGTTGTAGAAGTCCTGTGCTGAGCACTGGGGAGGGCCCACTGATGTGTACAGGGTGCCTTCAGGGGTGAAGCAAGAGCAAGGACCATGTGCCCCTCACCCAGCCCAGCCCTGGCCCAGGCAGGGCTCTGTAGAAACAGACCATTTACAAGATGTGGTTTTCTTTGCAGAGCTCCTGAAGGGCATCGACCTAGGCAGTTTGGTGGACAATGATGTGGAGCTAAAGATCGATGACTTTAATCAGAATGTCCTTCTCATGTCCCCTCCGGCCTCTGACTCAGGGTCGCAGGCTGGCTTCTCCCCCTATTCCATTGACTCTGAGCCAGGAAGCCCTCTGTTGGATGATGCAAAGGTATGAGCTTCTGAAATCCCCCGGTTCTCGGAATCTCCCCCCTTCCCCCGCCCCATCTCTCCTGAATTCACTGTGGAAAAGGCTGCGAGCAGGGGCCGGGCCAGGTGTTCAGAGGACCAGGGCTGGAGAAGACTAGGAATTCCGTGAATTAGTCAGGTCCTACTGTGTCCCCCACAGAATCTGCTTAACTGGTTCAGTGTAGTCTGGTCTTAACCGGTCCTTGCTGACAGAGCCCATCTGAGAGGGATGAGGGCCAGATCCAGCACGGGAACACACAACAGCTGTCACGCCAGCGCGAGGAATTGCCGGAGGCGCCTCATTACATCCTTCGCCCGTAATGGGCCTGGCAAGACCACTTTTTGAGGTGGTTCAGTTAGTTCAGGGTAAGGCTGCCTCTGGGTCCTCTTCTGGAAATGATTACAATTTGTAGTCTAACAAAAAACATTCCAACCCAGGGCCTTTAATTGTCAAAGAAAGCCCCTGGCAATTGTTGTTTAATGGAATTAGCCAAAAGAGGCTGGAGCCTAATGATATAGCCTGGGGAATCTGCAGAGACCACTGGCAGTTTCTGACTTCGAGAGCACAAACTTCCCTTGTAGCCTAAGTTTTTGATCAAACTGTTTGTAGTATCGTGTACGTGATTTTACTGACGGAGCTCTAGTTTTGAAATATTTCATAAATGTGATTCTGTTTGGTAACAAAAGACCACACAATAGATATGTTGAATTAGTTAGGAATCTGCCCTCAGAGGACATTTTCAGATGGCTTTCAAATACTGAAAAGGAGTGGCGCAGTGTGTGCACTCCGGAGCCGGGGAGATCTGGCTCTAGGCTCCCTCCCTCCCTCTGTGGGCTCCCCGGGCAGCGGGCCTTCTGCCTCCAGTTGTCCCTCTGTGAAATGGGGAGGGAAGAAAAGCAACACGATGGTTTTACAACAGGCAAAGCAGACCCATCCTGAAGTTGGAGGTCTTTAATCAGCTCTACTGATGTTTCATTTACACGCGATAAACACACCTATCTTAACAGTAGCAAGCGGTACTACCGGCATGCGGTTTATGGAGTTTTAACGAGTGTAGACGCTTATGTAACTGTCACTACAGTCAAGATGTTCCCATCACCCTCAAAACCCCTTCATATGCCATGGCAAGTAGTTCACACCCCCTCCAGCCTCAGCTGCCGATCTGCTTTCTGTCACTTCATATGACCTTTTCCGTTGTGGGATGCTACAAAGTCATGCATAATGTTCTCTTGTGACAGAGCTCTGTTTGATAAGCAGGACTCCTCTAACTTTGGTCCTTGTGTCCGGGAGCCAGAGGGTGAGCGTGCCGGGGTGGGAGAAGCAGTGGGAGAGCCGTGGACTTCGTTGCCTGCTGCCTCTATTCCTGTCCGACTCGGCGGGCTTAAATTGAATCTCCCAGTCTGACTCCAATACATATGTTAGTAAAATGCTGCAAAAAAACATGTGATACTCATTCCAACCTCTCTGCCCTGTCTTAAAGGTCAAAGATGAGCCAGACTCTCCTCCTGTAGCCCTGGGCATGGTGGACCGCTCTCGAATTCTGCTGTGTGTCCTCACCTTCCTGTGCCTCTCCTTTAACCCCCTGACGGCCCTGCTGCGATGGGGCAGGGCCCCCAGCTCTGACCAGCACCCATACTCAGGCTCCGGCCGCAGCATACTGTCCCTTGAGTCAGGTAGGCAGAAGGCCCTTCGTGCCACCCAAGCAGTGGTGGGCTGCCGTGGCAGGGGACGGATCCTGCGTGTGCTGAATGCACTGCTTGTCCACGGGGTCCCGAAGGGCTTTTGTCGCAGGCATGGTAGGGACCGGCATAAGTCCCATTTTGGAGGTAGCAGGGCAAGCCCGAGTTCAGTCGGTACGAAGAGAGCAAATCAGCAACCACACTGCTGCTGTTGTGGGGACGGGGCTGCGGGAATGGGGGGTATACCTACTGGAGGGGAGATGCGATATTTTTGCCCGAGTCATGAAACCAGTAGCCTGACCTCACCGTGACTAACACAGACTTGCGGCACCCAGCTCCATACTGACACGGGCTGCGGGGTTCCTGCTGAGGCTACAGGACTGTCCCGGACCTGCCGATAGTGCAGATTAAGGTTATATATTATCCCTACCGAAAGCATTTAGACGCTGTTACGAAATGAAGCAGTCTTGTCATCCACGCTTCTGAAAAGGAGGTAGAAGGCTCTTCCCTGTCAAACGCTGGGGGTCATGAGGTGCCCTGCGGTCCCCTGCGGCTGCTTAGGGAGGCCTTTCCTTCTGGCTCAGCTGAGACATTGCTCCTTAGGCTCTGGGGGCTGGTTTGACTGGATGATGCCAACGCTCCTCTTATGGCTGGTGAATGGTGTGATTGTCCTGAGCGTCTTTGTGAAGCTGCTGGTCCACGGGGAGCCTGTGATCCGGCCACATTCACGTTCCTCGATCACCTTCTGGAGGCACCGAAAGCAGGCCGACCTGGACCTCGCCAGGGTGAGTCCTGCTGTCTGCCTCTCCCCGTCCTCCCCCAGGAGCAGCTTGTAACTCAGTGACTGACATTGAGTACCCCTGCGTATGAAGTCCTGTGGTGGGTGCTTGGGGGCGGTGAGCGCAGGAAGGGACCCTGTCCCCGACAGTCACCGGGCAGCAGGTGAGAGGACACCTACATGTCAGTGATTCCTTGGACACGGGATGATCACTAGTCTGTGCTGTGACAGAGGAAGAAGAAAGTGCCGCGGGAGTTGGGGCAGGAGGGACAAGTTCTGGCCGAGGGAATGGGACTCAAGCAGAGTGGGCAAGGGCAGGGAGGACCTTCCGGGTAGAGAAGTCTTGAATAGATGGGATATTTGGGGACCAGCAGGTAGATCGGTATGTCTGGAGTATAGGGTATGTCCGGGACGGGCGAGGGCTAAGGCAGGAAGTGTATCTAGGGCCCATATTAGAGAGGTCTTTGACTAGTAACTGATTTGGGGCTTTTTTCCCAAGGAGAACCAAGAAGGTTTTTGAGCAGGAAAATTAGCTAAATGTTTTCTTTTGAAATCAGCAAAGGAGGGGCACCTGGGTGGCTCAGTCAGTTCAGCATCCAACTTCGGCTCAGGTTATGATCTCACAGTTTGTGGGTTCGAGCCCTGCATTAGGCTCTGTGCTGACAGCTCGGAGCCTGGAGCCTGCTTCGGGTTCTGTGTCTCCCTCTCTCTGCTCCTCCCCCGCTCAAACTCTTTCTCTTTCTCTCTCTCAAAAGTAAATAAACATTTTAAAAAATAAGAAAAAATAGAAATCAGGGGCCCCTGGGTGGCTCAATTGGTTAAGTGTCCGACTTTGGCTCAGGTCATGATCTCGCGGTTCGTGGGTTTGAGCCTTGCATCGGGTTCTGTGCTGGCAGTTCAGAACCTGGAGCCTGTTTCGGATTCTGTGTCTTCCTCTCTCTCTCTCTCTCTCTCTCTCTCTCTGCCCCTCTCCCGCTCATGCTCTATCTCTCTCTGTCTCAAAAATAAATAAAAAACTTAAAAAAAAGTGGTTCTCAGAGAGCGGCTCTGATTCGATAGGTGGGGGAGGGGTGGGGCAGGAGGATCAAGAAGTTGCATTTCTAACAAGATCCCAGGGGCTGATGCTACTTGGTCTAGGCACCACATTTTGAGAGCCTAAAAGCCTAAAAGATCACCTAACTCCATTCTGTCATCTTATGCATAAAACTACTGTGGGAATTTGTGAATAGTATTTGATCATAGACCACGGTACAATCCCAATTTAGTAAAAAAAAGCCAGGAGAACACATGAAAATGTCAACATTTCTGGGGGATAAGGTTCCTGGTGATTTTTACTCTGATGATCTAGGGAGTGAAGGGAGAGTAAACGTTTTCATTAAAGCAAAATAAAAAGGCCACAGTGAGGCCACCGGACATTCCACCTCTTGCCGCTTTCCAGGGGGATTTTGCGGCCGCCGCGGCCAATCTGCAGACCTGCCTGTCGGTGCTGGGCCGGGCGCTGCCCACCTCCCGCCTGGACCTGGCCTGCAGCCTCTCCTGGAATGTGATCCGCTACAGCCTGCAGAAGCTGCGCCTGGTGCGCTGGCTGCTCAAGAAGGTCTTCCAGCGCCGGCGGGCCACCCCGGCCGCCACGGCAGGCTTTGAGGACGAAGCTAAGGCCAGCGCCCGGGACGCGGCCCTGGCCTATCACAGGCTGCACCAGCTGCACATCACAGGTGAGCGGGGCCACCACCACCGGCTGGCCTTAGGGGCCCCGTGCCGACTGCGCCCCGGCTGGGGTTGCCAGTTATTTGTCCCAGCGGAAGCCCTGATGGCAGGTGGAAGGTGGACGGAGAGGGTTAAGGCTCGCACCGGGGAGGCTGGACAGGACCTAACGCAGCTGAAGATGCGCGGTGGGGTGGGGAGGACAGGCGGAGGGAGAGTAGGAGCTGGGACTGATGGGACCCGGGGACCCGTGCGACGTGCGGTAAGGAAAGGAGCGACGAAGATGGTTCCCTGGTCTCTTGCTTGAGAGTTTGGGTGAATGTCGTTGCTGCCAGCAGAGGTGAGGGAACCCAGTGGAAGAGCCGTTCTCCAGGGCGAAGGTGGGGAGTTCTGTTAGGGCTCCTGCCTGTGAGGGCTGGAGTGGGCAGTGAGCTTGCTGTATCTGCGGCCCACGAAAGGAGCTGGGTCTTTGGCCTCCAGCGTAAATGAAAGCCAAGGTTGCTGTGAGAGGCCTTTGGTGGAGGGGACGCTCCAGGGACCCAGAAGAACACCACATGTCACAAGCAGGCCAGCGGCAGGAGTCAGGAGGAGGCTGCCCGAGAGGTTTGGTGTTGGGGGAGCAAAGTTGGAGGCTTCAAAAGGGAGGTTGCTGCAGGGACATCTGATGAAGGTCAGAAAGCAGTGGCGGGATGTGGTGACGGGAAGGTGATGGGAACGCGCAGGTGGCTCAGGGAGCTTCAGCCCAACAGTGGGGCCAGCCGTGGGGTTTTAACACCGTCGTCATGATGGCGTTCCCACAGAGGGGCCCTGTCTGCAGATCCTCCTTCATTCTCTGCCCCCTCTGTGTGCCCTTGGGGGATGGGACCAGCTCCCTCCCAGGTCTCTGATCAAGAGGCTGCGTCCTCCCACTGTCATGTTCTGGAGAATTCCAGCTGGGATAGTTCCCATCTCTCATTCTCTCCACATTTGCTGAACCGTTCAGCTCAGTGCACCTGGCTTTCTGCAAGGCACCGAGAGGACAGGTGACTAAAGCCTGGTCCCCACATCGCCTCCACCCTCCCTCCCCTGAAAAGAGAAAGCCACATGGTGCCTCCTGGGGGAGACTGACCCCCAGCGCCTGTGCAGAACAAAGTGTAGGGGCTGGTAAAAAGGTGGGGGAGGCAGGGTGGCCACGTGGGAAGAACCTGGGGCTGATGAGGTCAGGAGGCCTGGCTTGGCCACCATCTGGAACTTTGACATGGGGCCACCCCGGACGCTGAGCCTCCTTTAGCAAAGCGAGAGGACTGCTCGCCCTGACCACCTCCTAGCCCTGTACTGAGGACCAAAGCGAGCAACAGCACGGAAGCCTAGCAGCCTCGATGAGCCCCCGTGCCTGTGCGAGGGCTCTTTGGCCCATGCCTTCAGGGTGGCACCACGTGAGCCGTGCGGCCCCCATACAAGAGGCGCATAGTAAGCCTTTCCTAGCCTTCCACTACCAACCCATGATGTGTCCAGCTGTCTTTCTGTTGTGTTACTTCCCCCTCAGAAAGATGTGTGCTTACATACTATAGCTTCTTTTAAATGAAAATAAATTAATGGCATTTTTTTTTTTCCTGTTTGGTTTTTTAATTTTATCACCTCTTCCGAGATTTGGAGATGCAGGATGTGTTAGCGGAACATGGTTGTGCTGTTGGCACTGCTGTGGGAAACGTTGCAGTGCGCATCTCCGAGTCCCACACACAACCTGCAGTCACAGGGCTCCCGTTTACACACCCTGCGTGCCGGGCGCTTGACACGCGTTTTCTCTGGTCCCCAACAACCCCCGAGGTAGAAAGGAACACACAGCTACTGAGTCGCAGAGCCCAGCCTCCCATCCAGGACTGTCTGATGACAGAGTTCAAGTACTGTCTCCAGTCCTTCTGCTCTCGCTCTGACTGCACTAGAGAAAACGGAAAAAAACTTGGGCTGGAGGAGTGTGTTAACATCCGCATCTGTTTCTGCCTGCGGCAGGGAAGCTTCCTGCAGGATCTGCCTGTTCAGACGTGCACATGGCTTTGTGCGCCGTGAACCTGGCTGAGTGCGCAGAAGAGAAAGTCCCACCCAGCACATTGGTTGAGATCCATCTGACTGCCGCCATGGGGCTCAAGACCCGCTGTGGGGGACGGCTGGGCTTCCTGGCGGTGAGTACCCTTCCGGTCCCTTCTGCGAACTTGCACTAAGCGCCCTTCCCCAGCTAGGAGATAAGATGCAAAAACAGGTGTGGGGCCCGCCTTTGGGTGCCGACTGCCTAGAGGGGCAGATATTTATTCAGTAGGCCATAGTTCTGTCACTGAACAAAACAGAGCCCCCACCCCCCAAAAAAGACAAAAAACAAAACAGAACAAAAAAGCCCAAACCCTTGTGGCCCTTATAAGCATAAGCAGGACATTTTGGTGCCTGAAGTAAGACTGACACAGTGATAGAGTGACCTGGCTCCAAGGGCTTAAATATATGACTTCTGCTCTCCAAGAGGTCATAAACAAAATTTTAAGTTTATTTTTGAGAGAGAAAGCGCAGGTAGGGAGTGGCACAGAGAGAGGGGGAGAGAGAGGATACCAAGTGGGCTCCACACTGTCCATGCAGAGCCCAACATGGGCTCAAACCCACGAACCGTTAGATCACGATCTGAGCCGCAATCAAGAGTCAGACGCTTAACTGACTGAGCCCCCCGGGCACCCCATTGTGGTCATAAAGATTTTTGAAATTTTTGGTTGTGTCCTGGTGTTTTTATTCACAAAAAAAGGTCGTGGTTACATACCTTAACCACAGCACTGTGGGTCCAGAAATGGAAAACAGTACACGTCTTCAAGGAACTCGGGTCAGGCCCGGGGCAGGAACTGCTGTTACCAGACGCCTCCATTGTGCCCGGCGCGAGGCCAGCCTTGGGAATTCACAGTCGGCTAATTCACAGTCCTTGTTATCAGCTAGCTCACAGCGTCTGCTGACCTCAGGCTTTCTCTTACTGCAGCAGAAACTGGCATGTTTTATTGGGCGCCTGCTTTGAGTAGGCTGCCGTGCTCAGAACAGAACGATCACATCTCCGTTTGTTGGCATATCTCAGTAATGACAGTGATGAGCTGATGAATAGGAATGTGCCCTGTGGTGGCACTGATGTTTCCTGATGTGTGTCACCACAGTTTAGGTGACAGAGGGCATGGGAAAGCCCAGTGTACTTTCTGTGCCTCAGCCCTGTTTCACTGACCCTGCATAACATGTTCATTCAGCAACGTTACTGAGTCCCTGCTCTAGGCCAGGCGTCCTTTGCAGTGGAATTGCAGCGGTGAGCAGGACATTTGCCCTGTCCTCAGGGAGCACAGGGCCCGGCAGGGGATTTAGACAAGGAACAGACCTTAAGGACAGTAGGTGAGTGCAAGGCTGGGGCTCATTTGGCTGCCCAGAGAACACGCTGGACTCTTGACCCAGTCTGCAGGGAAGTCAAGGTGGCATTTCTGGGCAAGGCCATTCTAGGCTGAGATCAGGAGGCATCAGCCGGGCTGATTCCCTGTTTTATTCCTTTGTCCTCATGTTCTGATAACATCGGCATGTTATCACACTTGTAACTTCAGCGCCCCCCAAATGTGTTTTGAAGACCTTAATTTTATCGAAATACAATGCACGTACGGAAAAATGTGCACATTTTAATTAACAGCTTGTAACAACCACCTAGAGCAAGAAGTAGGACTTCTGGGGCGCCCCGCTGGGTGTAGAGATTCCTTAAAAATAAAATCTTTGAAAAAATAGAAGAAGAGGGGCACCTGGGTGGCTCAGTCAGTTAAGTACCTGGCTCTTGATTTCAGGTCATGATCTCACAGTTTGTGAGATTGAGCCCTGCATTGGGCTCTGCGCTGACAGTGTGGAGACTGCTTGGGATTCCCTCCCTCCCTCCCTCTCTGCTCCTCCTCCGCTCACACTTGTTTGATCTCTCTCTGTCTGTCTCTGTGTCTCAAAAAAAAAAGAAGAAGTAGGACTTCCCATCACGCCCAGAAGTTTTTCAGGCTTCCATTCACAGTGTCCCCTACAAAGATAACCATTATTCTGAATTCTGTCACCATAGGTTGATTTGCCTCTTACTTGTTATCTCTATGAACTTTTTTTAAAGTTTATTTATTTGTTTTTGAGAGAGAGTCTATGAGCAGGAGAGGGGCAGAGAGAGAGGAGGGGAGAGAGAATCCCAAGCAGGCCCCACACTGTCAGCACAGAGCCCAACTTGGGGCTTGATCTCTGTCAGCACAGAGCCCAACTTGGGGCTGATCTCATGAACTGTGAGATCATAACCTGAGCCAAAATCAAGAGTTGGATGCTTAACCGACTGAGCCACCCAGGCGCCCCTTTATAAACTATTCGTTGAAGTGTAATATGCATGTAGAAAAGTACACAAATCGTAAGTGCACAGTTCGGTGACTTCATAGAGTGAACACACTCATATAACTAGCAGGCAGATCAAGAACAGAACATGACCAGGACCCCAGAAGTGTCCCTTGGGCCCCTTGCACTTAGCAAAGTGCCCCTACCCCCTCTCTCTCTCCGGCCAGGGCCACCAGCACCCTGACCACCTCAGATGTTTTGCCTCTGCTGGAACTTGACGTCAGGGGAGTCGAACAGTATGTACTGTATGTCCAGCTGCTTCTGCTCAGTGTCACGTGTGAGATTCATTTGTGTTGTCGCATATAGTTATGGGTGGTCTATTCTCCTTGCTTTATAGTATTCCATTCTATGACTAGACTTACAGATGGACTGTTGAGTCATTTCCTGTTCTTAGTTATCGGGAATCGTGCTGCCGTGAACATCCTCGTTCATCTTTTGGTGAGCATGAGACCGCATTTCTAGGCCTGGTGTTGCGCGATCAGCGGTTACGCGGATGTTCAGCTTCGGTAGACACTGCATGATGGTTTTCCAAAGCAGGTGCACCTGTTGCCACTCCGCCGGCAGTGTGTGAAGGAAAGTTCCAGCTCCACATCCCCACCAAACAGAGGATAGTGCTATTTCTGGCCCTTCTGGGGGTGTCTGATAGTTTTTGTTTGTAATTCCCAGGGGATTCGTGATGTCAAGCACCTTTTCATTGGCCATTTGGATCTTCTCTTTTGTGAAAACCACAAAAGAGTCCTACCTATTTATTTAGGATGCTGGTCTTTTTATTGATTCAAGGAGTTCTTTATTCTGGTTCTGACCCCTTTGTGGGATCTCTCTCCCTCCGGGGCTTGCCTGGTCTCTCTTAATGGTGTCAGCTGATGAGCACAGCTTCTTAGTATTTCTGAAATCAGATGAAATCAGTCTTTTCTGTTACAGTTCGACACTCTGTGTCCCGGTCAGTGACGCTCTTCCCTGTCTCGGTTGTGGAGACGCCCTCCCCTGTCGTCTGAGAGACAATGGACTTTTTGTTTCCACGCCCGAGTCCCTGTCTACCGGGAGTGGATTTTTGGTATGAGGTGGAGGTGGGGATGCAAGAGCTACTTTTTTGTGCCACCTGGATGTCTCCGTGCCCCAGACTCTATGATTAAAAGGACTGTCCGTTCCCCACTGCACCAAGTGGTACAGTCCATGTGTAACAAGGCTGCCTCTGGATGCTCTAGTCTGTTCCATTGCACACCGCCACACACCCCTAATGGTCGAGTCTTCTGATACTTCCTGGTATCTGTAATTGCCAGCCCTCTAGCGTTAGTGACTAGTTTTTGCTCTTTACCTCCCCCTGTACATTTTAGGATCATCCTGTCATCCCAGAAGTCCCACTGGGGTTTTGATTGTCCTTATTGCCAAGACGCGGCCACCCTTCAGAGGAACGCAGTCCGTCTGAGGAAGGTATATGTGTGGCAGCTCAGGAACAGGAGAATGGTTCCTTTAAAACTGTCCCTGTCCGTGAGCCCCCCACCCCCCAAATATTTGATATGCGGACAAGCAGTGAACAGTGTGATGTGGACTTCCTCAGAATGTTCTTCTTATGTGTACTAATATATATGCATTGTAATCTGTTTAGTGTGATCATGCCAGAAACCCTGGGTTTCCACTTGCTTTTTTCAACCAAACGATGTCTTTGGCCTCTTTCTTTGTTGCCTCCTTACTCTGCAGAGGTACTTGGTACCCCGGCATGGTTGCTGGCGGGCCCTGGGGTTGTCGCCAGGATCTGCGGTCCTGATGCTGCAGAGAGAGTCATCACACACTCTCCTCGGCCACTTGTAGAAATGTCTCTTGAGGGGCGCCTGGGTGGCTTAGTCAGTTAAGCGTCCGACTTTCGCTTAGGTCATGATCTCGCGGTTCGTGGGTTCGTGCCCCGCGTCGGGCTCTGTGCTGACTGCCAGCTCGGAGCCTGGAGCCTGTTTCAGAGTCTGTGATTCCCTCTCTCTCTGACCCTCCCCTGCTCACGCTGTCTCTCTCTCTCCTAGAAATAAATAAAAAAACATTAAAAAAAAAAGTGTCTCTTGAGGTTAAATCTCTAGAGGTGGTGACACTCGCTCAAAGGCCAAAAATATCTGGAACACTTGATGGTATTGCCAAATTTGCATGTTCAGCAAGGTGGGCGAAGGAGAGGAACTGATTCCTAGGAAAGTCACTGCCCCTTTCATCTATTTGCTTCTCTTGGGAGGGGACAGACTAGGAGACCCCGATAGTACTTTGCTAAAGAGGAAGAAGCTTTGAATTCAATCAAATATATTTAGCTAGCAAACGAGTCAGACTTTGAGGGCACATGGAGGGTTGGCCTCTGTGAAAATGGTTTAAAGCAGAGGTTCACAACCTTTCTCAGTTTCAGTTCAGTCTCAGTTCTGAGACTTTGTATCTCAGTAATTTTTTCATGGTTCCCTGGGCTGAAAGAAAGACCTAACAGTTCTGTTTCATTTTTTTAATGTTTATTTATTTCGAGAGGGCGTGCACAAGTGGTGGAGGGGCAGAGAGAGAGGGAGAGAGAAGCCCAAGCCGGTTCCACACTCTGCACAGAGCCCGCCGTGGGGCTCAAGCCCATGAACCATGAGATGATGACCTAAGCGGAAATCAAGAGTCTGACACTTAACCAGCTAAGCCACCCAGGCACCCCAGAAATACCTATCAGTTCCGTTCAGTTAGGTACAGACATCTTGATATCTTGATACATATTTATCTCTTAACAATTTAGTAGCTGTTAAAAACTATACACAGAATTGAAAGAAGAAATAATATTTTTTATCCCTGATAACCACCGTTACTTACTACTGGGGCACATGTGTCTGTTGGGTACCACATACCCTCTCAGACTTTGAAATCAGAGTCACACACCAGCTTCATCTCCTGTCTCACAGTGGTTTTCCTATAGCGCTTGCTTTTTATTACAACAGCCTCTAAAAACTCAGCTTCATAAAGATATGACATCATCCAAAGGAAGGTCACGCAGTCTCACATTGAGACTTCAAACTACCCTCATTTAGTAGTTTACTTGGAGTCTGCCTTGTGTTGAGCATGGCTATATTTACCTCAGAAAATATCCCTTGTAAAATATCCGGTGGCACCCCTCCCAAGTTCACGGTGATGCTTTCGGGGTGCCTTGCAGCACAGTTTGAGAACCTTAGGCTAAGCCTGGTGTGGGAGGACAGTGTTGGAATTGGGACCGGCTGGGCAGTATAGGGTGACTTTCGGGATCTAAGCAGTTCTGAGGCTCCTGCCACAGCTGCTCAGTTTGGCAGTTAGCAGATGACTTAGGGGAGGGGGCTCATAGGCTGCAGCTTGGATAGAATCTGGTGTCTGTAAAATTTAGGGAAATTATCACAGGGTAATAATGCCAAGAAAATTAAAAGATCAACAGACTTTTTTTTTTTAGTTTTCCTCCTAGAAATTATACTGTGGATGACTGTATCCCAGGATTTATATTTCTTATTAATTCAAACCACCAAATTCCAGCTCACGCACGCGCTGAGATTTCTTACAACTAAGGTTTTTCTCAAGAATTAAGCTTAGGGGCACCTGGGTGGCTCAGTCGGTTAAGCGTCTGACTTCAGTTCAGGTCATGATATCGCAGTTTGTAAGTTCGAGCTCCACATCAGACTCTGTGCTGACAGCTCAGAGCCTGAAGCTTGGAGTTGTATGTCCCTCTCTGTGCCCCTCCTCCACTCATGCGCCCGCACACGTTCTGTCTCTCTCTCTCTCAAAAATAAATAATCATTTGAAAATTTTTTTAAAGAATTAAACTTAAAAGTGTATTTTAACTTAATGATTTTCTAAATGGCTTCTCTGGGTTCCTCTTGCAAAACCATGTGACCAGGCTTTGTTTCTGCTGCTTTTGCTGATGTTGGGGCCCTTCTCAGGAACCAGTTGTTTTCTGTTTTGCCTGGAGCAGCTCTCGTCCTCCCTTGCTTATCAGGCAAATGTTAGAAATTTCCTTGATTTCAGAGGTGCTGGTACTGCTGCCACCCCACCCCCAGCCTCTGTCCCATTCAAGCTCCTCCACTGCGGTTACAAGTTCAGATTCAGCAAGCACTTGGTGGGGGGTCAGGAGAAGGTCATGTGGGTGCCTCTGCATGTGCTCTCCAGTCTCCCGTCTCAAATACGGCGGCCAGCAAAGAGGAGGAAAGGCCAGCAGTGCTGCTGGCCCCGTGAACTAAGTGCTGCGATCATCTTCGAGTGTATTGTAGAGCAGCTGGGCCAGGTCACTTTCCCCAGATTCAGACAGCAACCTCCAGATTCCCCCCCAAGAGAGTCCATCATCTCAGTCTGTGTTCCCTGAGTGGCACTTCGGTGGTGCTATTTCTGACCCTGGCATTCAAGTCTTCTGAAGCCGTTATGTTCGCTGATGGCTACTTAGAGCCCCGTAAAGGTCAGAACCGTCAGACCGAAGCAGACAAGGAGGCGCTGCCCTCATTGTGGAGGCTGGGGCGGAAGTGTGAACGTTTCCGTCTGCGAGCCTGTCCCAGTGGCCTCTTGCCCAGGTTCCCTGAGCTCTGGCTCTTAGGCTTCTCCCTCCTTCCCGTCCTTCTCTGCTCAGCTCCTCATTCAGATTAGCCCGCACTGAGTGGTTTTGGGGGTTGGAAATCATGGGTTTTAGAATAAAAATAGCCTCACTCAGTAAGGGACAGAATTTCTGAAAACACGGGTAGACAGCCTGATGCCCGCAGCTCTTCCTCCTGGGGGCCTCAAGCCACGTTCCCCTGCAGCAGAGGTCGGGCTGGGGAGACGAGGGCACTGACTTCGAATGGCCCGGCAAAGCCGCTTTCAAAGTCTTTCTTGGTCATTTCCTCACCGGCTGGTGTTCACATCAGAGGGTCGTCTAGGGCTGGGATGGAGGTCTCTTGAGGGGATTAGATGCAGCCCTTGAAAGGCCGGCTTTGGGGGGAGAGGCATCACCCGCAGGCGTGCCTGCCTGCACAGGTCCTGGGACAAGCCGCGGGGCTACCCGTTCACTCTCGCACTTTCCAGTGTGACGATGATGTTAACTAACAGTTACTAGCCACTTGCTGTGTGCCTTTTCTATACTCTTCATACTCAGAGGTAAAAGAGATGAAAAATTAGAGCAGAACACGGTTTTGCCTAAAAATATCATAAAAGGTAAGTAATTAAAATGACCGATAAGAAAAAGACCCAGGAAAGAAAAAGACCCAGGATGCAAGGGGCCGCCTGGCTTGGACACAGGCGCTCACAGGGCCGAGGGTGGCCGTGCAGCCAGGAGGCCTCCGCAACCCCTCCTCGACAAAGCACCCCCTCGCCGCCTCTGCAGGTTTATGCCAGCAGGGCCAGAGGGAGATTCCAGGAAGGTTAGGCAGACCCGGCAGGGAGGGTGCAGTGGGGGCCCCAAAGGAGCCCAAAGCCCTGTCCACCCCCCCCTGCTGGAGGTTGGACCTGGTCACCAAGTCCAGCCGGCTCCCCCAGGGCCACTTGCCCCAGTTACAGTGGTGGCATTTACCTCCGGGTCTATGAGCGTCCCAGCCCTCCTGTTGACCTCCTTTCCCCAGCCTTCCTCCACCACGGTGGCGCTTTCTGGTGGCCCCGTGGTGGCCGTAGCCAGCGTTCCACCACCCTGATATTACCCCTGGTCCATGTCCTTCCACAGAGCTACTTCCTCAGCAGAGCCCAGAGCCTGTGTGGCCCTGAGCGCAGCGCTGTCCCTGACTCGCTACGCTGGCTCTGCCACCCCCTGGGCCAGAAGTTTTTCATGGAGCGGAGCTGGTCGGTGAAGTCGGCTGCCAAGGAGAGTCTGTACTGTGCCCAGAGGAACCCAGGTGAGAACACCTTTGCAGCCACTGGGGAGTGGGAGCGCCATGAAAGGCGCCAGCACTTCAGGGGGACTGTGCTCCAAATGCATGGGGACATAGGTGGTCTCGGTCTTGTTTTCCCCAAAGCCCAGGGAGGTCCCAAGCCTGGTGAGCAGCGGCTCCGTCTGCGGCTCGCCTCTCTCGCGCGTGCAGAGCCCCGTGTCCTCACATCAGTCACACCGTTCTTGCCCTTGTTCTGGGTGTTTTGAACACAAAAGATGTGTGGGGCTGCTGCTCGCTGGCCCCAGCCTCCTGGTCCCACTGGCGAGCAGGTGTGTACGGAGCAGTTAGAGAACAATAGGCGACAGGCGGTCTGCAAGTGCTTAGAGTGGTGGCAGGGACAGGGCTCCAGGCATCAGAGGAGACGCTGGCTTGCTGTCCCTGGTGTTTGACAGTGATTCGAGGTGACTCGCCCAGCTCTGACTTGAGCGGTCAGCTTTCCGCGCGCTTTCCCCTCTCTCTGCAGCGGGGGCCTGGGGAGAGCGCGGCGAGTTCTGCAGGTACGGCGTGTGTGAGCTTCTATCCTCTTTTAAAAAACAACTTAATTGTGTGATATAAGAAGTTTCGGTGCACGACACCAAAAAGGGAGAATAAAAGTAAAAGCAACCCTAAGGCTCAGCCCCATCCTCACAATGTGCTCGGTCTACACCACAGACTTCCAGTGGCTTTGTCACCTCGTGCAGGCTCTGCTTCTACGCCTGGCTGCCCAGAATGTGCTCAGAAGCGTCCTGCCTCCCGGTCCTGGTCGGATAGAGGGCCCCGCGTCTGCACGTGTGAGGGGAGGGCGGGGCTGGTGTCGCCCCGCTTTGGGCCTGCCAGTGGGGACTCGGCCGTGACTGCCATGGCAAGCTTTGCAAGGCCACTTGTTTAATCAGCGCAGCCAGACCATCACGGGCTGCGGAAGTCTGGAAAATAGGTGCAGGGCTTCCGTGTCACATCAGAGCAGCGGCCACCACTTTGTCCCCCTCAGCTGACCATCCTCCTGCCCATTTTCTGTTTTCTGATAAGGCTTGCAGCCCCAGCCTTGAAGGGAAGTACTTAATACTGTGCACCCAGCACCCCTCGCACACACCTCCCTGGCCCCCACCTTCCAGCTGTCTGACAAGGTGGTTCTGGGCTTTGGTTGAGAAGGGGTTTGATCCCCATTCAGAGGGGATAGCTGTTTCTCGGGGTCGTCTTAGTACCCTCTGTTTTCTCTGCAAAGACAAAGAGGGGCTCAAGATTAGACCATCTGACCCTTCCCCTCTCCCCTCTTCTTCAGCGGACCCCATTGCCCAGGTGCACCAGGCCTTCTGCAAGAACCTGCTGGAAAGAGCTGTTGAGTCATTGGTGAAGCCTCAGGCCAAGAAGAAGGCTGGAGAACAGGAAGAAGAGAGCTGGTAATGTCCCCAGGATGGGCCCCTCCCTCGGGCGTCTGCCCAGGAAGCTTGGCGGCGGCTGCAAGGCCCACCTTGTTCCTGGAAGCAAACAACCCCTAGTGTAGGATCTGTAGGGAAATCGAATGATTCCTAGGTATTTCTCAAACCTGGCAGCCTCATCAGAGTCCCGTGTGAACTCTGACCTGACCTCTGCACCCTTTCCCCCCACACCACTGCTTCCCTCCCCCATTCTTTCCCCCATCCCTTCACCAAGCGGAGGCATTTCTCGCAGCAGATCAGAGATGTGATCAGGTTGCTTTGCTTTTGGGGTGGGGAGGGGTGGCCTGTCGAGGGCATGAGGAACAGAATGCAGAGGGCTGAGCAGAAGGCAGACATCTGGGGGCCCAGACCTTTATACAGCGTGCCGAGAGTAAGAGCTGAGGGGCGGACAGGTGCCAGAGTCCCTCTCCTACAAGGCCCAGGTCCTGAGTGGATTGCACCTGAGCGGGGAAGGGAGGGCAGCTCTGCCGGGGAGATCAGCGAACTTGTGGGAGGAGATGACATTTGAACTAGGCCTCAAGGGGAGGAGTCTGGTTTTGCTGGACAAGGAATGGAGGAGAAAGGCTGGAGCATCCGGAACAGCCCGGGAACGTGTAAAGAAGGAAGGCCTGTGGAATCTGTGGATGGTGTCGGGGACGAGGATGAGGGTGTGCCTGGTGTGATTGGGGTGGGGGGCGCGGGGGCCAATGTGGCCACTGAGTCTTGGAACGGGAGCGCTGAAGCCAGGCACGAGCGTGGTCCTTCTGTACATTCTGATGTACCGTGGAACCGTTTCTTTCCTTTCTAGCGAGTTCTCTAACGCTCTGGAGTACCTGAAATTACTTAATTCTTTTGTGGACTCTGTGGGGATTGTGACGCCACCCTTCTCCAGCCACTCCGTGCTCAAGTCAGCCCTTGGTAAGCACCTTGCAGGGTGGCTCTTCAGGCCTCACGTTGCTTAATCCCTTTTGTCCGAGAGGGTCCAGGTCAGTTATGAGTGTGCACTTGAGAATCTTCTCTGGATCTGAGGTGTGTGTATCTATGGCCCCCATGTAGCTCCAACCCACAGTTACCCCCTACTAGGTGGCATTCTGGGGACAGGAAATAACGATTCTCCTGGAAGTGGGACCACGAGCAGTGAATATCTTTCCTTGGAACTTTTCCCAAACACCCAGACTGGGCAACAAGTGGTCTGGACACCAGGAGCTCGCTGGTTGATGCATGGTGGCCCTGAGGCTGTTTTTGTGTCTGACAGTCAGTCTCTGCTGAAGGGACTTTCTCATCCGGGTATCGTTAACTGCTCCGCGGCTGCCCATTGGGTGAGCCAGTGCAGCCTGCTGACTGAATTGGCGCCAGGACATTCTTTGCTTCTGTCCCCAGACTGTCTTCAGGGTGATAGCACAGCAGCTGTTTCTGAGGCTGCTGGGAGAGGGGGCCGTCAGGCTTTCCCCAGGCCTCCCCCCCCCCGCCCCCCGCCCCCCGC
>NW_027529175.1:2437530-2452916 GCF_008692635.1 Crocuta crocuta
TGGCTGTCTTCAGAAAAACCCAGGCTCTTCTGCCTTTTATCTTCCGCTCCCACCCCCCGCCCCAGCCCTGGCGTTGCGAGAGCACTAGTGCTGTGATTCTGCCGCTGAGGAAACTGAGCCTCTGACAGGAAAACACTGCAGATTCTAACCAGAGCCTCTTTCTAGAAACACTTGGGAAACTCCATTTTTCATGACTTCATTGGAGATTCATGTTGTTTCCAGCATTTTACTGAAAAATTATATGCCAGTGGACCTCTTTGATGTACTTTTTTTCCCTGGGCCATTTTTTTTGGTGACAGACTGCCCAAAATGAGATTAGTAGAGTTACTAAAGTAATAAGAGTGAGCATCTTTAAGGCTTTCGATACAGATTGCTAGTCTTTCCAAAAGGTTGTGCTGGTTCACGCTCCCACCAGAATCTCAGTGAGAGGGTGACGCAGAGGCCCCGAGCCCATCGCCGGAGGGTAAAGAGGGCCCAGGCACAGGCAGCCGGGCTGCGCTCCGCAGGTGTGTGGCTGCTGCAGTGACGTTTGGTACTGTCCCATTGTAGGTCCAGATGTCATCTGTCGGTGGTGGACGTCCGCCATCACTATGGCCATCGGCTGGCTCCAGGGAGATGACGCGGCCGTGCGCGCTCATTTTACTGAAGTAGAGCGTGTCCCCAAGGCCCTGGAAGTGACAGAGTGCGTAAGCCTCCCTGACCACTCACTAGCTTCTCTCCAGGGGAATGCCAGGTGCCAGGTGTCAAGCTTGCTTCTGTGTGTCAGCAGAGTGGCAATGGGGGTGAAAGGTCGTGCAGCTTGGGGATGCCATGATAGAGGGAGGGAGAGGTGAAGCCAGAGGGAGGAAGAGGGCAGCAGGAGAAACCGAGCATGGCAGGCAAGCCCGCGGGTGCATGTGTCGTCCCAGCAGCTGTCCGCGCCACTTCCGGGGCCGCCTCCCCCATTCTCACGGAGCCACAGGCTAATGGGGAGGGAGAGCAATGTGGCTCCTGGCATCTTGGGAAGCTCATGGTGAAGCCAGGCAGATTGGTGATGGCTCACAATCAGCCCAGGGCTTGTGAGGACCTGAAGGTCCTTCTCTCGTGTGCCAGCATTGTACCCCATTTCCTTTCAGCTGTCCGTTACCACACCCCCTCCCCCGCCATTTGCCCTGTCACTAAAAGGCTTTAGCATGAGAGCTTGTGACATTCCTCTTTGGGGACCCAAGGCCTGCCTCTTGGGGGCATTTGGCCCATAGTGCCATGCAGCCCTGCCTGCTGACACCCTGTCTGAGCTGAGTGCCCCTAACATCATCTGCAACCCCAGAGAAAGTATACAGTGCTCCAAGACAGAAAGGTCCTGTCTTCAGACCCAAGGCTGGAACATTTCCTTGTCACGCAAACTCTCAACCAGGAGAACAGGAAAGAAAAGCTGAGAAAAGTAGGTCTAGGCAGGTTCTCTAAGGTAGGTCCCACACCCCAATTTCATTTAAGTAACCCAGTTTTAAGCACCCTGACCAAGGAGTACCCACCTTACACTCTCCCAGCCAGCGCCTGAGGACATGGAGGTAGAGTGTCCAGAGTCCCCTCATTTGTGAGCAGCAGAGCCCTGGAATCAGCTAGGACCCTCAGCACACATCCCTCCCCCTGAATTCAGTCACTCTGAGGACCCTTTGCTCTTTGGGGATAACAACGCCATAGGACCCCTCCCCCATCCCCAGCCTCCCCAACCCCTCCACGATCGGCTCCATGAAAAGAAGCTACATTTCTCTAGAAAGCTGCACAGCCAGCTTTGGGGGAGATGGCCCCTCAGAGAACAGGCACAAATAATGGCGCCCATACTCCATGTCACCTTAGGTGGCAGCAAATAGGATTATGGCCACTTTACAGATGAGGAAACTGAGACACAGATTGTTTGAATGACTATTTTAGGTGGCTCCTTAGTGGCAGTCCTGGTGGTTGAGCTGGGTCTCTGGTCCCTTCCTCTCGGCCACATGCCCTGTTCCCGGGTCTCCTACACCCCTTCCATGATTCCATTGTTTATTTAGTAGATACTTAAATGAGGGCCCTCTTGGTGACAGCTGCGTTCTAGGCTGAGAGGCAGCAGCGAACAAGAGAGCAAGTTGCGGCCACAGGCAGATAGATGGTGGCCCGACCTGCACAGGTGCTCTCTTCCGTGGGCAGCTGGTGTCATCGCCTTTGCCAGGCCAGTGGTGGCTTCTGGAAGCAGCCCACACATCTCTTTGCTGGGAGGGGGCCGGAGGGAGGGAGGCCCATAAACCACAGGTTGGTAATGAGGGGAGCAGAGGTGGGTACAAAGGGCCTGAGCCGGTGGGCAGCCTGAGGAGGCTTGCGGGGGGCAGGACAGGAGAAGGCAGGCCTGGGACACAGCAGGTGGAGTAAGTCTCAGGAGGCAAGCTGGTGACACAGGGCACTCCTATGCACCCACGTCACCAGAGGCACAGGAGGGGGAAGACCAGGCCTTTGCATGTGTTGCTCCTCTGCCTGGAGCCCTCCCAGAATGCCACACAGCTCACTCCCCTGTCCCTTCAGCTCTCTGCCCAAATGTCACTTTTGCAGCGAGGACCTCCTTGACCACCATCTCTTATAAGATGCCACCTTCTTCCTTTGCCTGACTTTCCTTCACGGCGCTCGCACCTCCTGCCGTTACGTGTTCAGGATTATCTGACTCCTGCGCTCGAAAGTGAGCGGGGCGGGGACTCATGCCCACTGCTGCATCGCCAGGCCTGGGGCTCCGTCAGTTCTTCCTGGACGAAGGAGGCTGTAGGGTGGGAAGCCCACCCTCATTCAGGGCCAGCATCTCAGACCTGGAGCCATCATGGTGGCGCATGAGCGGACAGACCCATGTGTCACCGGCTCAGGCTCTTCCTCTCGCTGCCAGGGGCGGTCACTGACCTCTTGCTCTCCCCTCCCTCTCACTGTCCAGGAGCCCCCTGGTGAAGGCCGTCTTCCACACCTGCAGAGCCATGCACACCTCACTCTCTGGGAAGGCGGATGGGCAGCAAAGCTCCTTCTGCCACTGCGAGAGGGCCAGCGGCCACCTTTGGAGCAGCCTCAACGTTAGCGGGGCCACCTGCGACCTCACCCTCAACCACGTGAGTGGGGGCAGATCCGGCCCCTCGGGGAGATGCCCAGCTGCGGTGGGTGGGAACACTCCGACCCTCCCTTCCCCCAGACGTCGCCCCTTGGCCCAGTTAGGCTCCCTTGTAGTCCTCGGGGTGAGCGAGTTTGCACCTGCGCTTTTGCTGGGTTCCCCGAGTCCCGGGGCCTGCTGGTCCTCAGCCCTGCCAGCCCCAGGTGGACCAGGGTCCCCCAGGGCTCCGCATTTGCTCCAGGCGGTTCGCACAACTCCCCCAGACGGCCGCAGGCCAGCCTTAGAAGAGAGAGGCCCCCAGTCGCATGCACACCCCCAGCCGACTGACCACCTGTGCACCTCCAAGGCCAGGTGCACGCCTCCTAGCGGGCAGCTGTGGTGCATTGTAGTTGCATTGCATGTTCTGGCGGTACCCGTGCAATGTTTCCACAGTGCATCACAGAGGCCTGCCTGGCCCTCGAGAGACTTCTCACCCGTGCCCTGGCAGAGGGCACTGCCGTCGCTGTTGGATCGCACGGCACGGCCGACCTGGGAGGGAGGAGGGGCGGGGTGCGCACAGCTAAAAGTGGAGCACGGTGTGCCCGTTCAGGAGGAGCTGAGTTTCCCTCCATAAAGGGAAGGACAAGCTGTGGCCTGGAGGGTCAGACTCTGAGCCCCTCGCTGGGGTTTGGTCCCAGGTAGCTAGGCTGGCACTTCTGGCTAGAGGTGGTATCAGTCCCAGAGACGGGTGAGCCCAGCGTGCCGCCCTGCAGGACAAGCACCGTGCCGACGGGGCGCAAGTACCAGCCCACGGCGGAGCCACGTCTCACTTCGTGCCTTTCCTCTGCTGGCCACCTGCGGTGTTTGTCTCCGCGAGAGTCACGTAGTCTCAGCCAAGTTTGGGGAATGAGAGAGAGGCTGGCACACGTTGGGGCTGGGGTTCCCGGGCAGCAGTTCTATACGGGGGAGTGGGCCGAGCGAGACCCCGTGGAGCCCGGCATCTGTCAAAGGGCAGAATCCAGCCCCGGGCCACTCCCCCCACCCAAAGGTGCTCCCCCAGCGCTCACCTCTTAGAAATGCCAGGCTTGGTTTGAAGAGGGAGGCTTCATCTGTGTCCCCTTGAGGCCATCATCAGCCAGAAAACAGTGTGGCAAAGGGTCAGGACAACGGGCAGGCACGGGGCAGGGTCCAGGGTGGTTCCAGTGCCCTGGTGAAGGGGCACGAAGAGGAATGTCCTGGGGGAGTCCATCAGAGCCTGAGGGCCCTGGGGGACCCCTATCACGAGGAACTCTGCTTTGTCCTCACTCTCACGGCTCCCGGTACTGATGGGAGCCAGGCAGGCAGCCCAGCCTCGCGGGTGCCGTGCGGACAACAGTAGGCACGTCCCCAAATCGTGCGGCACCCATGCCTGGTAAGCGGCTGGTGCTGACAGCGCTTCCAAAGGCCAGGTGCGGTGCACACACCCAGCGCTCTCCTGTAACGCAGTAGCCTTGTGGTGCCCGTCTCACAGATGAGAAAACGGAGGCTGAGAGAGGGGCAGTTGTGTGCCAGTTGGCGGTAAAACCACAGTTGATGTAGGTCAGTGGGTCTAAACCCAAGTATTGAACTGCTCCCTGGTTCCGCCTTCTTGGAAACCCCAGAGACCACCTGGGCCGAGCCTCGGCTGCCTGCTGTTGAAGTGAGCCTCGCCTCCTTCCCTTCCTCCAGCTCCTGCTGTGCTGCCGCTTCAGGCCCTCCGATCCTACTTGGGGGGGCAGGGCCATGGCACCTTTGGGGTATCTCAGCGTCCGGGCCAGCCGCGAGGCGGCTCCTGTGAGGTGGGCTTCCTGCCCCGGCCACACATCTCCTACAGAAGCTCCTGCCCTCTCTGGGCCTCACTCCCCACCCACAGACTGGGAGACACAGATCTCCCACCTGGGGCCGGAGAAGGGACTAGACGCTGTGAGCCCGGGTTTGCCCTTCGCCTGCTCTCTTGCCGTCTGTGGAGCGTTTCCCAGGCTCCCCCCTCTGGGACTCTCCACTTTCTCCCTGAGCTGCCGCTGCCGAGGGCTGGGCTGGGGAGGGCCTGATACCTGCTGGGATCTCTGCTCCGGCCATAGGCCAGTCACCGGTCTCCTCCCTTGTGGCTCGTCCCACAGGTGGTCCAGCTGCTGACCTGTGACCTGCTGCTGTCGCTGAGGACAGCACTCTGGCAAAAGCAGGCAGGAGCCAGCCAGGCCCTGGGCGAGACGTACCACGCGTCCGGCGCCGAACTGGCCGGCTTCCAGCGGGACCTGGGCAGCCTCCGCAGGCTGGCGCACAGCTTCCGCCCAGCGTACCGCAAGGTGAGACCCAGCCGGCTGGCGGGGGAGGGCATGCGGGGTTCTGGAAGCTCCGGTGGGGGTTGCAGAGTTGGCCCTCAGAGGTCAGCCAGCTAATGTGTCTAGCACGGGGGTGGCTGCCATGTACCCCTTTCTTCTGCTTGTGTAGGTGAGTACCTGCCGCGTGCCCAGCCCTGCAGCGTGGCGCACACAGGGCACGGGCCCACCAGCAGGGGCCCGCACCGCCTGCACCTTCCGTGTCACCCGTGGGGACGGGAGGGGCTCCTGGCCCTGGGAGGGGTGGGAAGGGCATGGAGAGAGCGCCACTCTCTTTTTTCCTAACCGGTGTCAGAATGACGGAATCTCCCAGCACTTCACTTCATTCTTGTTCTGAGCCGCTGGGGGCTTGGGCCCTGCTGCCTGGCTGCACATGGCATCCCTGTGGCCACGGCCACAGAATCTGAGAAGTCTCTCAGGCAGTTGTATAACTGGGCTGATTGGACCCAAATCATTTCTTTGCATGTTTTATTGTTATTGCTAATTAGTTATGTAATCAACATGTTTTTGCCTGAATTATTTTCTAAAACTTCAAGTGAGAAAGCCCTTAGTGTCCTCAAGGGGCAAGGGACTCAGTGAGGCTGCGGGCCCTCCCAGGGTCACACTGTGGCCACTGTGCACAGTGAGCCAGGACAGACGGTGGATAAAACTTACCTAATCACCAGTGAACCACCCTCCACTGGGGAAAAGAGGAAATGTGCCCCAAGGCGCGGGGCCCTCTGGCTCCGGGCACAGCTGGCATCAGAGGCCTCCCCCGAGACACCGTTTCCACACTGCCTCTCCCCTGCCGAAACTCTTTAGCGGCTCCCCGGGCCCCACTGCCTTCCCGGGCGGCACTCGAGACCCTCCCCACAGGTGGAGACATGGAGGGGTAGAAAGGAGCCTTGGGATTTAAGGAATTAGAGACCTAGGCCTCGCCTGCCATTCCCCAGTGACTCATACTTACAGAAGAGCCGCACTTTCCCCTGACCACGTTCTGGTCTCTATTTCTTTCTGAAGAAATTGAAGGAAACAGAACCGAGCCTCCCTGGTGCCAGCCCCGCTGGCTGTCCACTATCCGCCCCCTCGCCTCACCTCTGCCTGTCTTCAAGCTGGAGGCAGGCCCCCAAGACCTGAGGCTGCACCCCGGGCCGGGCCGCTTGCGTTCCAGCCCCCGCAGGCGTGTCTGGGCTCTTTGTCTCCTGCAGAGGAAGGTCCAGCCGGCCTGCACTGTGCTCCCCATTCCGGCTGCTCCTCCAGGTGTCTGGCTCCTTCGGAGCTCCGAGTGAGGACGGAGGTTGCTTCCAAGGGGAAAGCAGGGCAGGGTAGTGCAGAGAGAAGGGCCCGTGTTGGGTGGCAGATGAGATGCCTCATGGAGAGGCATCCATCCACTGGGGCACAGACAAGTGCGTCCCCCCTGCACCACCCCCAGGTGTTCCTGCACGAAGCCACGGTGCGCCTGATGGCGGGAGCCAGCCCCACCCGCACCCACCAGCTGCTGGAGCACAGTCTGCGCCGACGGACCGCCCAGAACACCAAGCACGGTGAGAGTCTCCCTGAACCCCGGCTCCGGGCCTGGTGTGGACCCCGCCTGAGCAGGGGAGGAGAGGGGAGGGGAGGAGGGTCTCGGCCCGCACTTAACCCTGGCAGAGCCCCAGTGGGTGTCCTCATCTGCGCTGTTCTCAGAGCTGTTGCAAGAATAGCAGTGGCCCGAGGCTGGTTCTGAGTGGCTGGGGAGGACCCCTGAGCCCGCTGTGGGGCCAGGGTTTGGCCGGGTTGTGGGTCCAGCCTCGGGGGTGGGGAGGGGCGGGCTGCTGGGCCCAGGGAGAAGCACAGCCCCGCCACGGGGTGATAGCCGCGGGGTGCTGGCGTGTTCCCCCTGCCGTCCCGTGCAGACCCTGCCACACTGGCTGGGTCCAGGCTTAAATAAACGAGCCCGGGGTGAGCCCTCGGACAGCTCCGCCAGCAGCCGCTCCACGCATCTCCTCACCGTTCCCGCAGGAGAGGTGGACGCCTGGCCCGGCCAGCGAGAGCGGGCCACCGCCATCCTGCTGGCCTGCCGCCACCTGCCCCTGTCCTTCCTGTCCTCCCCGGGCCAGCGGGCCGTGCTGCTGGCCGAGGCTGCCCGCACCCTGGAGAAGGCGGGCGACCGGCGCTCCTGCAACGACTGCCAGCAGATGATTGTCAAGTTGGGGGGCGGCACTGCCATCGCCGCCTCCTGACCCCTGGGCTCTGCCCACCTCAGCCCCTGCCTCCCTCCCACTCTTCCCTCTGTCCCTCGGTCTCTCTCCCTCTTGCCTGTCTCTCGGTCTCTCTGCTCCCTCTGGGAGTTGTGGGATGAGCCTTGTCTTCTGAGCTGTCGCCTGCTGAGGTTTGTGGACCACCTCAGCCCGGCTGGCCTCCGGGGCAGAGCCCCAAAAGCTGCTGTGGATAGATGCCCGTGGTCCAGGGCCCCGTGGGCCTGAGAGCGGGAAGAGCAGGGCAGAAAGTGGGGCGTCCCTGACTGAAGCGGCAGGGGGCCCCCAAGCTGCCTGGCCCCTGCCTCCCACCCTCAGCCCTCCCCAGCTTTTCTCTCTTCTGAACACCCCCGCCCCATTCCTGCTTCCTGTTTTTTATCAGGCTTGCCCTTGGGGGGACATCGGTCTCGGGCACAAAGCCCTTCACCCTTGGCACTGTGCCCAGCGTGCCCGTCCCCCTTTTTATACAGATGTTTTTATACCCGTGGGCTTGGGTTTGCCGTGATGCAGGGCTGAGGTGCTGTGGCATCTTCCTCTCTCTCCTTGGGTCTGTGTCCCCTCCCCGGTGCCTGACAAAGCCAGTTCATTGTTTTCTCTTCATTACACAGGACAGCCAGGGGCGGAGCAGAGCCCAGCTCTGGGGCGGCACGTGGGAGGCAGGGGGCAGGCCTGGGGTTGGCTGAAATAATGTCGGCATTATTTTTTAATTTTTTAAAAAATAAATGGTATCTTATTTAATTGTCCTGTTCCTTCCCACTGCCCCGCCCCCTGGGATGCCAGCACAGGCATCGGGTAGGCTCAGGGGCTGGAGCGATGGAGCCACCCATTGGGACTGGGGACCAGGGGCCTTCCGTGTGGGTTCTCAGTTCCCTCCCACCCCAACTCCTACCTCCATAATCTATTTTTATCCCGAATTCTTGACCTGAAAATAAGCCAGGATGGCAGGGACCCAGTCTCTCCCCAGTGACAATCCTCTTTTCGGGGTAAACGCTAGGAATAAGGGCCCCTGCCTGGATGAGGGTCCTTGAAGGAAAAGTGGTCCCACTCTTCTGGATCCCCTGGCTCAGTGCCCCCTCCCTGGGGCCGTTTCTACCAGGACCTGAGGACTCCCTGGGACCCCAGCACCAGCTGGGAGGCCGAGGGGGGCCGCCTTCCCTCCCTTCCTGCCTGTGTTCTCAGGCCTCAGGCTAGCTGGGGTAGAGAATGGGCAGCCCCCCGCCCCCATGCGAGTACAGGCTGGAATGGCTCCGCTCGGACCTTACCCGCTTGCTTTCTCTGCTGCCCCTCCCCCCACACTGTAAGTCCTGGCCCTGCCCACTGGGTGAGCCAGCCCCTGTGTCACGTGTATATACCGTGCCTTTTCTCGTTAACTGTTCTGGGGTGGGAGGGGGTGGTTTTTCACGGAGAAGGGGATACACCGATGGCTTCCTTGATATGGAATCATTCACTATGTCCTGGATGTAGGCTATTCAATAAACACAGATTGGTACCACCCAGCATGAGGTGTGTGAGGGTCTGTAGTGTGACCACTGTGGCGGTGTAGCCAGGGGGCTGCAAGGCTTGGCCTCTGGTGGGTCAGGGACTGAGAACGGCCCCTTCTCTGCCGAGAGGCTCCTGGAAGGTTTCGTTTGGAAGGGTCTTCCTCACCCACCCACCTGCTTCCTTCCACTGCCAGCCGCTGGCATGGAGTCTGGGATAAAAGGGCAGCCCGAGGTGCTGCGTGGGTCAGAGGTCACTGTATCCAGCACCCCACTGGCCGATCACAGCAGCGGCTGTTTCAGATTTGGGGTGCCAAGCCCATGTGTGTTCACCCCTCGGAGAGAAGTCTGCCCCCTACTGAGTGTTTCCCCATCCTCCCGGGGGGCTCACCGCCCACAGATCACATCCGAGTCCCGCTCCTGTACTTCCCAGCCGGGTCACCTGGGGCAGGACATCACCTCCGCCTCCACTTCACGTGTGCACCACAGGGATGACAGTCCCTGCCTTTAACTGAATGCCCACAGACGTGTTGGCCAGGTTCAGCGACATGACACACACAAAGTACCATGTACAGTTAAGTGCGTCGTGAGGCTGGTGAGGGGCAAGACCACGGGCAGCAGTGGGCGGGAAGCGGAAGAGTCCGGAGTGACCTGGGGATGAGCCTGGAGCGTGGAGAGCAAGCTCTGTGGCCTGGCCTGGCCTGGCGGGGAATAAGCCTTCGCTGAAGGGCGGTCACAGCCGGCCACGCTGGCTGAGAATGAGCAAGGCATTGCACCCACCTCCCAGCAAAGCCCCGTCAGGGCCTGTGTCACCAGGGTGGGTGGCTGTGGGTGGCCGATGTGTCCAGGAACCTGATCCTTTTAAGTCTTGGCAGGCTCCATGACTCAGCACTTACCCACNCTGCAGGCAGTAGACTCCTGGCTCGGTTTTGTCCGGGGGCTTCTGGGCCTTGGTTTCCTCAAAAGTCAGAAGAGCTAGTGAGGGTGGGCCCTGCTACAGGCGAAGAGCTGGGGGGGTTGGGGGCCTCAGGGCGGCCCTGTCCAGCAGGAGGGAAGGTCTGAGAGCACGGACCTCCGGAGCAGGGCCCCTCCCTGCCAGTGCACGCCTTCAGACCTTTCCTCTGCCGTTCATCAGGTCCACAGTGGCAGAGGACAGGAGTCCTAAACTAATCAGTGGCATGACCTTGGCAAGTTACTTAGGTCCCCAAACCTCAATTTCCCTGTCTGTAAAGCACACACCCATGGGGCTTTTGTGAGGATTAAATAAAAGAAACAGCAACAGATGGTGGCCATTGTTATTAGAACAGTATACCGTGCCCAGGGCACACAGGAGGGAAACTGAGGCCCAACTGGTTGGCTTCGTTGAGGTCACACAGTGAGGGGCATAACCCAGACAACCTCCCAACCACCCGGGGCACCAAGGAACTCGATGCACCCAGGCTGCTGGCAGTGCCCGGAGCCTCAGCGAGTTATGCCCGGAGCCCACCTGGCAGGAAGGGGGGGGTGGCAGTGCCAAGCATGTGTGAGCACCCTGGTGGGGGCACTGCCAAGGCTCCGCGTCCAGCATCCCCATCCCCTTTCCCCCCACAGCAGCTACTGGGAGGAGGCTCCCCCATCCTGAGCACCAGCTGTCCACTTGGCCCACTGCCCACACCCATTAGGGGGGGTGGCCCTGGACCAAGCTGGCCAAGCGGCCTGCAAGCCAGGTGCCGGCTCAGAGCCAGACTCTGTCAGTGAGAATCAGCCAGGTCCAACCAACTCAAGATGTAGAAGGACTGGCTGGAAGGGGCTCACCTCCAGTAAGGGGGCCCCAGGCTCCCCGCAGCCCTCTCCCCCTGTGCTCTGGAGCCTCCAGGTGGCTAGGGCCCAGGTGCCCCGTCTCCTCTGGCTCCCACTGGTGTGGACATTAAGCTTGGCATTCACCCTGACTACCGTCTCCAGTCCCCTCTCCCTGGCCCCTGGGACACTTGCCTGCCAGCTCTCAGGAGCAGTCCTTTGCTCTCACACATGCTGTGCCCTCTGCCCGCACTGCCGTCTGTCCAGTCAATGACCAATGCTTCCACCATCGGTGCCTCTCAGCCAAGATGGGGCTCCTTTATTCTCAGGGACGGGAGCCACAGAAAAGGCTTTATATTTACATGAGGAACCCTGGCCCCAAGGCCCCGAGGACAGAACCACCGGCCTTCCCCAGTGGGCCCCTTCTTAGCCCTGCAGGCTCCAAAGCCCGGGTCCAGCTTGGGGAGGCATAAGGGCGGGGCTGGCCTTCCACGGCCGGCGCCTCTCTTCCCCGCGGCGTGGGCGCTGGGAACCGGCCCATGGCGTCCCCCAGGCGGACGAGGCGCCCCTCCCGGAGGCTGCGTTGATTCGGGAGAACCAGCGGCCCAGTCTTCACACGGTGACCTCGGCTTTGCTGTTGGTGCTCAGGTGCCGGGGGCCGCGGCCCGCGCTGCCGTAAAGGCCAGGGGGCTGCGGGCCGAAGGTCTCGGGCAGCTTCTCCACGCTGAACTGGCGCCGGGGCGCGTGGCCAGGCCGCCGGGGTGCGGGGGAAGCCTGAGCCGCCAGGTGGCCGCGGGGGGCGGGCCGGGCCTGGCGGCCGGCGATCCAGGCCTTGTAGTGGCCCGATGGAGCAAGGCCGGCAGGGGCCGCGTAGCCCGGCGGGGCCCAGGGGCAGGCGTTGAGCAGCGCCGGCAAGTCCTCGCGGGGCCGCTGGGGCCGCGCCGGGAGGGTCAGCGGGGCGGGTTCGGGAGCGGNGGTGGGGTGACGGCCTGGTGGCCCGGCGAGGGGCGCGACACTGCCGAGGCGCGGGAGCCGATTGGCGGCGTAGGCGCGATACAATAGTTGGCTGGAGCGCTGACCCGGAAGGCTGGGAACTGCGGGACTCTAAACGGGACCCCGAGCCTTCTCATCTAGGGGGTGCGGCGCCGGGCTCTCCCCGCACAGACCCCGCCACTCACCTGCGGCCTTGAGCGCGGCTGCTTTGAGGGTGGCTGCCTTGAGGGTGGCGTACTTGGCGTAGTCCGGCTGCAGCGTCATGCTGCCACCGCCCTGCAGCCTGGGACCACGCAGGGGGCCTGGTGTCGCTGACCCCAGGGGTGCGTTGTTGGGGCGTTTCTTGTCTGGAGCGGGGAGGGGGAGAGGAGACCCGGCCTGCTGCCTGGAGGACATTCCCCACCTGCACTACCACCTCTTCGCCGCCCCCTCCCTGATGAGAACTTGGGGGATGGTTACTTGGGGGGGACTGAGAGCCAGACCTAACTTCCAGGCAGAATCGCCAATGCCTGGAGCCAGGCCTGGCTCAGAATAACGAGATGAGGAGCAGCCCTGAGGGGCTGCTAGCCTAACGGGTGACTCCTCGGCATGTTCAACTTGGGCCAGGCACTGGGTCTCAGGACCTGCTTCTCTGGAGACGGCGTTAACGTCTGAGAATTAGAACCATATAGGGAGGTGAGGGGTGTTGCTGTGAAGACCACCTCACCAGCAAGAGCCCAAGAGGGAGGCTCCAACTTGAGGGAAAGGCCCACGGGCATCCACAGGCTGGTGCCAGGCTCACCCCCGAGGCACTGAGCCAAGGCCTAGACCCACAGCCTGATTCCAGATCCCTGATTCGAGCCTTCCTCACAGAGTGCCCTTGACCAGAAGCTGCGGGACACCTCAGAGGGTCTCTCTCCACCCAGGCGAGCTGACCGGCTTGCCCAGCCCCCACTCACACACCTGCAGAGGCAGGCAGCTCGTTCAGCCAAGAGCCTCTCCCCCCCTCGCACACCCCTTCCTCTGCTCCCAGGCCCACTTCAGGCAAGGGGCGCCCAGTGCTGTAGACCGAATGTGCCGGCCCAGCAGCTTGCACACCTGTGTTGTTGGGGGAGCCCCGGGGGAGGCCGTCCCCCACCTGCACCTGGACACAGCTGCCCAGCGGTGGGCCCAGAGGTGGAGGCAGCGGCTCCTGGGGGTCCGGCTGCTTCAGAAGTTCTGTCAGTGTCCTGTGGGGAAAGAGTGAGGAGAGGCAGCCCTCTCAACCTCCTGCCCCCCCACTGGCCAGGCCCCGGGCCTACCCAAGGCCAGTCATCCGGCCACTGTCCCCCGCTCAACCTCTCCGGGCCCCCCTTCTGCCCTGTGATTGTTCTCACACATCCAGTTTCTACCCTCGGTCGTGACCTGTGGCCCAACACATGGCCACTTCCAGAGCAGGTCAGGAAACTCTACAGGGGTCACGTGTCACCAGGGCTACCTTGTTTTCCAAAGACTCCCCAGCTCCCAGAGGCCATTCCTCATCTCCCAAAGAAAGCTCTGCAAGTGCATCAGCCTCCCGGACTTTGCTTACTCTGCTGCTCCCCATGCCAACAATCTTTACCTCCATCTCCTCCCACAAAACCCCTACTCATTCTTCAAACCCCACCAGAATCCCTCCTCTTCCAGGAAGCCTTCCTTATCTGCCTAACGTAACTCCCTTCCTGCAGCAGGGGCTTCTGCTGAGTCCCGGGGCAACGCTGCCACACAGGCACGGAGGGGAGAACAGACCAGACGTAAGGGGAGGGAGGAGCCAGGAGAGCCCAAGGTGGAAGCCCAGCACCGAAGACTATGCGACCTTGGGCAGCCACCTCCCTGGTACCAGGACGCCCGGCCCTACCCAGCTGTGACAGTGTCTGACTGAGCCTTCCCTGCAGACAGCGAGACCCAGCCTTCAGCCCAGCTGCTTTGTGGTGCCCAGAATCCATGATTTTCTTCTGGCTCACTCTGACCTTCTCACCTTCGCGGGTGGGGGGGTGGAGGTGCTGAGGACTCACGGCTGATTCACGAAGAAGCACACTAGAGGCGGGAAGCCTAGGGTAGGTGCTGTTCGGCCCAAAGGCTTCTAGTGCCTGCTAACCTGACCTTCAGGCCCTGCTCACGCCTCAGCTGCCCAGCCCTGTGGCCTCATCTCTATGACAGGCTCCCCCAGCCAGCCCTCCCAGACACCTGCGTACTTTCCATGCCTCTGGGCCTCTGCACAAACCTTCTCTAGGGACAGACTCCAGCTCCCTTCCAAGCCCTCTGAGCTAGAGGGGCACTGACCGCCGACCTCAACACGGCAGAATGAAGGGTGAGACTTGGGGAGAGGGCAGGGGCCCCGCACACACCCACACATGAGCTCGGGTTGCGCTCCAGGTCTCCCCGGAGAACAAAGGGGGCACATGGGAGCTGAAGCCCAGACAGAGGAAGGGACTGGCCTAGGCCACACAGCACATGGGGGGTGGGCCAGCTCTTCCTGAGGCATCACCAGACCTGCTTCACCGTCCCCTGTGGATGAAGTGGCTTCTAGGTGAATGCATCAGCTAGACTGCCCCAGCCGCCCCCTCTACGCCATCACGGCCCTCAGCTCCTGCTCCCCGTCCTAGTCAAGGGCATGCCCTGTCTTCTCCTGGTCCTGCATACGGGACTCCAAGCTCCGGGCATCCAGAACGCAGGATCAGAGCCCCCCACATCGCCCGAGGCAGCGCGGTAGCTGAGCCCAGCACCCCCTAGCTCTGCGCTGCAGCTAGGAGGGGGTGGGCTACGTGGTCTGGGAGACAGGGGTGCTGTGGAGTGCCTAGGAAGCCCTCATCCCCTGCCCCTCAAGTCTCCGAGGCAGAAGCATCCATACCTGGTGCACTCAGGCCTGGGGGCTTCTCTCTATTGTCACCTCTGAACACCAGCCTGTCGCACACCCAAGGGAGCCCAGATATGGGTAGGTGAGGAGAGCAGAGGCCCCAAGACATGCACCGAATCCCGGAGTCCCCATTCTAGCTGACAAAGGGAACCTGGGTCCTGTAGAGCCCACTCCTCGCAAAGCTCAGACTCAAGCAGCACCTGTCCTGGCCTCAGCAACAGCTAAACTGTGTCTGCCACGTTTCGGCTCTTTCTACACAGGGAGAGACCCTGACCCTTGCTGGGGTGGGGTGGGGGGGCGTGTACTGAGTAGGGCGGGTTGGGGAGACCTTCTCCCCAGGGAAAGAAGGTCAGGCCTGAGTCACAGCTATGGGGGTGGGAAGGAAGTGGAAGGAGAGGCGGAAAAGTGGGGAGAGAAGCAGGAGGAGGGAGACCTAAGAGAGCGACAGAAAATGCCCTACTCTGGGGGCCCAAGACGCCCTAAGCTCATCAGCCCACGCCCCCAC
This sequence comes from Crocuta crocuta, assembly GCF_008692635.1. Classification (NCBI taxonomy): domain Eukaryota; kingdom Metazoa; phylum Chordata; class Mammalia; order Carnivora; family Hyaenidae; genus Crocuta; species Crocuta crocuta. The sequence continues at coordinate 2,452,783 of NW_027529175.1, forward strand.
CCGGTACCCAGACTCCCTTTCTTGGGTGTGGTCATTGTGCCCTCTGTCCGGGCGACCAGTCCTCGGGCCCACTCCAGCTCACGCCTCAGCACCCAGCTCCCTCCGGAAGGTCAAGGGGAGAAGGTATCATCTGT
>NW_027529175.1:2453014-2469892 GCF_008692635.1 Crocuta crocuta
AATAAACCTGAGACTGAGCCCGGAAGGAAAGCCCAGGAGGAGGGCGCTGCTGAGAGGACCAGAATTTACGGACGGGCAGGAAGGATGAAGGCTGCCGAGGGGGCGCCCACCCTTCGGGAAGCACCGTCCGGTAGGGACCGGCGGNCCCGCCGGGGACCCTCCCCGAAGGCCTCCCCGAAACATCCCCCCGGAGCTAGGAGCTCCAGACCCTTCAGTTTATGACTCTCGGGTCTGTCACTTCGGACGCAGGCCCGCGTGAGCGCGCCTCTGTTTCACAGGTGCGGGGACTTAGGGGACGGAGGGGCCCCGGGAGGGTCGTTGCTGCCCGCGCCCCTCTTCCTCCTTCCCGTTCTGTCAGTTCTGACCGCGACACAAGTGTGACATGTGGCATGCCCCGGCCCTCTCTGCGCCTCGATGTTCCCGCCTCTCAAATGGGAAAGAAGCCCCAAGCAGAGCCACTGCAGAAGGACAAGTATTCGTTTCCTACGTGCCGCCTGGGGCCCCGCGTTAACCCCGGGGCGCGCGCCCGGGTCCCAGAACCTCCTGGGCCTCGGGTTGGAGTCCTGGGGTGTCCCCCCTTCTATGGCGATGGACGTGGCCTGGGCCGCGTTCTCCCGGGACTTCTTCGCTACCCGAGTGTGAAGGGGAGCAGATTGTGCAGGACTTGGACCCCGAAGAGGAGGGCGGGGCCGGGTCAGGGGTCACCGGCGGCCCCTCCGCGCCGCCCCCCGAAGGAAGCTCTGGTCCTCTGGCCCGCGAGGGGAGAAGGGGGTGGAAGGCGGTCCGGAACTTGGACCTGTCACGGAGCCGTGCCTTGGTGTTTTCCAAGTTGGGTTTAACAGGAAAATGTGCCCGGGCCGGGGCTTCTCTCTGCCTCAGTTTCTCATCTTAACATCAAAAACTTTTCCTGGGGCGGAAGGGGGGGCGCAGATTCATAATCCTGTTCCATAAATCCATAAAGCCTGTTCCAGGAGGCAAGGATCAATATGGTGCCTCCTACTGTCCAGACGAGAGCGTCAGGAGACCGAGGGCTGGGCGTCCACCTCCGCCCAGTGTGCACACACAGGCCGATCTGCTGAGCGAATGGATGAAGTGGCTTCAGTCTCCAGTTTTTATGAAATGAAGACTTCGGGCTCCTAGGGCGTCTCTTGCTCCCCTTTGCATCGTGTCTTCGCTCAGCGACTGGGATCAGCTTATAAAAGTGGAGGAAGGGGAGGGAGGAAGAGGGAGAAGGATTTACATTTAAAGGAGGATCAGGTCCTTGTGTAGCAGAGATGAGGGGCTGACAGGCTAATTTCAGGTATTAGTAGCGGAGATGCCCTCCCGGCGAAAGGCATTCCTTGCGCCCTGTCCAAAGATCGCCTGCTTCCTCCCCCCGCCCACAACACACTTCTGATCCAGTTCGGAAGACCCNCAATTTTAGAGATACAGAAAGTAGACAAGCAAAGGAATGAAATGAAATTGCCTTAATCACATCACCAGGGGCGGCTCATGCTAAAATATGCCCCATTTTTACATACTGTTTTTCAGTGACTGGTTTTTAGTTTACTTTTTGCTGTCAAACTTTCCGTTTATTATTCAGCTTAGAACTTAGTCGCTGTATTTTCTGGTGCAGACTTTTCCTGCTTCCTCTGGGGGTGGGAGTCCTAGAAAGGCACAGACTGTCAGATTTGTGTCAGCGCCCCCACCGCACACTGCTAAGCTGCCCTCTGGGTTACTGGGCCTTTGAGGATGACTGTTTACTCCCCCTTTCCCACCCTCTTGCTGGGCACTAGGTTACAAAGGCTTGTCACTGCCACCCCCCTCCCCCCGGCACTGTGGCCTCTTCCCAGGTAGGGTGATTCCACTTGGCCCAGAGCTCCTAATGCTCTTCCCTGAATTATGTCCCCTGCCTGGGTCCCTCATATATATATAAAATCTTCATTTGACCAGTGAAGGAGCTGGCTGGCTGGTGTATTCCATTCCCCCACCCCCGGGAACTGAGGTCCAACCCCCAGCTCCTCCCCACACCCATGGCTTCTTCTCTATCTCAGTCTGGTTCAGGGTCACCCAGCAACCATAGGTGCCTACATCTACGAGACCCATGTCAGGCACTTAATGCCCTCTTCATATGAACGCACAGCCTGGGGTTGGGTGGCAGAGGGGGAACAGGGGAAGAAGACAAATGCAGACACAGACCGCGGCTGACTGGCTGAGTCTTGGGGTCTGGCGATTCATTCACATGGCACTACCCCTCAGGTGCCCAGACATTTGCCGGGTGAGGGGATCTAGAAATGGAGCAGCTCGGCAGAGGAGTGGCCCCTTTGCCCAGGCGGTCCTCTCTGGACTCCGGGGGTCTCTCTCCACAGCAGGGCGCCAGAGCACCTGCCTCTTGTTTCCTCTGCCTGCCCCCCCCCCCAAGCCTGTGTCACCAAAAATCGCCCATTGATCCAGGCTTAAAATAACCCCTGGCATCTGCAGCGAGCCCCGCGGGGCGGGCAGAGGAGCCGTGTGTCTTCCGTGCCTGAAGGGCACCCGCCCCGCCCCCAGCTCTGAGTTCTGGCAGCGTGAGTGTGAGGGTGTCTAAATGTGCTCGTGAACGTGAGCCAGAGTGCATGTCTGGTGCTAGCGTGATTCTGAGGGCCTTCCCTCCACCACGGGCATGTGCACACACATGTGTGTCAGGGCCGAGGCGCCTGTGCACACGTGTTCTTCCTGCACTGTTGAGCCCTGCCTGGTGCCCAGCTCTGGCCGTGCAAGGCTCAACGTCCTGAGAGGTCATGGACATCAGGGAAAGCCCAGGATGGGCCTCGCTGTCTCCATTTTATTTTATTTTATTTTATTTTAANCGCTCAACCGACTAAGCCACCCAGGCGCCCCATCGCTGTCTCCATTTTAGATTGTGGGTCCGTGACCAGTCTGCCCAGCCGTGGGCCAGGGAATTTGAGATTTCCTAGACACAGACCCAAGACCCAGAGCAGGGAAATGATTTGCCGTGACTGGCACGCAGCCCAGAAGGGCAGGGTCTCGCTTGACACCTGCGCTGTGAGTCCCAAACCTACCTTCTGGCCAGGTTAGTACAAAAAGGAAGAGCAGCTGGTAGGACCCCAGCCCGGAGCCCAGGGAAGTGTTCCTGCACCCTGATAACACACTCAGTGCTGGTGTGCCCGGACTCCTACGGGAGACCCCAAGCCTTCCACAGGCTCTTCTCCGTTCCTGCAATGCCTTTCCAGCCCCTCACACAGCTCCTATTTATCTACTTCATTTTGGAGCCAGACTAATGTGGCTCCAATAGGGCCATTCAGGCTTTCTAGGCCTCAGTTGTCTCATCTGCAGGATGGGCTGCTAGCACCTCTTCAGCAGGGCTGCAGGGAGAAGCCAACGGGCCCCAGATGGAGAAACACAGGAGAACATACAGTCTGGCGGGAGCTTCCCCCGCCGCCGCCGTGCTGAGGTGGTGATGGCCGCTATGGGTGCCATCCACAAGCCTCAAAGGCCACATTCCCAAGCCCATTTTGTTTCCATTTCTTCCATGAAGGAGGGTTACCCAAAAAGCAGAGATTCTAGAGAACTATGGACTCCCTGCTGGCACAGATGCCTATGCCAGTACCGGGAGGGGGTCGGGAGGGGAGGGCCCGTGGCTCCTTTGTCTCTCAAGAGGCAGCTCGTGACTCAGGCTCCAGCTGCCTGTGAGAGGGAGGGGGCGCCCAGGCTGAGGTCGCGAGGGAGCGGCATGGGGGAGGGAAGCGGTGCCGGGAGCTGGGGTGTAGCCTCTGGACCCCGCGCACCTTCTCCCTGACCCTCCCCTCCCCCTGCCGCAGGGAGTCGTGCTCCGGACATCACAGCTGGAATTACCTGAACTACCCGCATTAGTCGCCCCTTCAGGACCCTCGAAAGGCCCCAGTGAACAGGCAAATCCGGAGCTGGGCACTAAGGACAGGGCTCAGCGGAGGCCACACAGTGCGTCCACCCACCTGGAACAGGCTGGCCCTGTCCCACCTGCCTGCCGGGTCCTGGACACAATTTTGAGGTCGGCTCCTAGCCCGGGGTTGGGGGGGAGAGCTTTGCCCCCCTCGACATAGACACTTCGTCCCAGAGTCGGGGGCATGTCCTGCATCCAGGGTCTCTCCTGGCACGGAACGCACGCGAGGACGGGAGCCCCGCGGGAGCCCCGCGGGAGCGTGGAGGTGCGGGGTTTGGAGAGGGCGCTGCTCCCGGGGCCGCGGCTCACCAGGCGCCGCCCTTTCTCCCCGGCCTTGAGCCCACGCCTTCTACTTGCCCTGGCCCCGCCCCTGTCCTGCTCCGCTGAGACTTGGGGTCCCCCAGCCCGGCCGCCCTTCCTGGCCCCGCCCTCAGCCCCGCCTCTCGTCCGGGTCCCACCCAGCGCGTCCCCGCAGCTCTGCCCCCCGCGCGCGCCGGGCGGCGGCAGTCGAGGGGCCACCTGCTGGACTGGCCGCAGGGCTTGCGGAGAGAGACTTTCACCTGCCCCGGAGGGGTCGGCATCTTCCTGGATCCCAGACTCTCTGCAGCTCAAGGGACGGAGGAGACGTTCAGAGGCCCCCTGGGCCCCGGGACCCCTGTAGCGTCTCCAGGGCAGCTCCCCCGCCCTACAGAGTCCCGGGAAAGAGCATGGGCGGGGGACGTGGGCATCTGCGTCTTCCTGGCTCCTCCCGGACCCTCTCTTCGCGTGACCTTGGGTAGTCGGTCCTACCCCACCCCCACCCTTAGCGCCAGGCCAGGACCAGGCAGCTGCGGAGCAGGCACAGATTGGAGGGAGGTCAGATTTCAGCCCTGGGTGAGGAAGAATGTGGCCTGAGCCACCCAGAAAAGAGCACATGGGGGTGAGTCCCCACCCTGTGCCCAGAGGAGCGCCAGGGGGGTCTTGCAGGCTCTCAGAGGGGACGGGACAGGGAAAGGTAAGACACTAAATGGTGAGGCTGGAGAAGCACCTGGGTTCCCTGAGGATGGGTGCCCTTATGTATCAAGAAGATTCTGGCACAGCCTCACCAGGCACTCAGAGGCCATGGTGCCCAACTCTGCAGCCCCTCCCCTTGTGGTTTGCTTCTCCACCCCTTCTGTGCCCTCTCCTCTGTACCTTTGCCTGCACTCCCCTGGGCCAGGAGCGCCCGTTCTCTGCTCCATTCCAGCAGGAAAACTGGGCAAGACTCAGGGCATACCTCCTATGGTCCAAAGAATGCTCTAGATGCTGGATTCGTGACCTCCCTGCTTGGGGCCCTCCCTGTGCTGTCACTGTGTCTCGCTCCATCTCTCCCACTGGACTAGGGCCTGATGGCGGGGCCTGAAGCCGCGCTCCACGTATTGCCCAGGACAGCCTGGGCACAGAGCGGGTGCGTTCGGATCTGGCGTGATCGGTGGGGCAGTAAATGGACGAGTGATGGAGTGTTAACTGCTGAGCCTAGAGCCTCAGACCAGCTCTGGGAAACTCGCTTTCCAGGAGAATTTCTGAGGGTTGGGGGCTCTGGGCAGGAAGTGTCTGCACCCCAGGGAAAGGTGGAGATGGAGGCACTCCAGGGTGAAGACCCTACTTGCCACATGACCTCTTTAATCTCGGACAGCTGGTTGGCCCTTGGGCTCCATTTTGAAGATGAGACGGGCTCAGAGTGATGCCACCAGCTTCTAAAGGCAAGGGCTGTGTGGGGCCATCCTTGCTGAGAGGTGGGAGGTAAGGGGTCAAGCCCTTGGCCTCCCCAGCTGGGCCTCCCCACCCCCATCAGGAGCCCAGAGCCCAGGGCTGCTGGGCAGGAAGTGAAAAGTGCCTGCAGGAAGCCCCAGGAGGAACTGAGACTTGAGCCAGCCCCGCCTCCACCTGCCCGGGGCCCTGGGCCCTGGGGACCTCGGGGAAACCAGACCCTCCTTCAGGAAAAACTGGCCAGAAACACAGGCTTGGGGGAGGGGAAGCTGCTTCCCTCGGTTCCCACTCCAACAAGCGGTTTTTCCAAAGTCTGTCTCGGGCCCCTCTTCCAGGAAGAAGAGACCAGCTGGGGAAGAGAAATCTGAGTAGTGATGAAAACAAGACGGAAAGCCTGGAATCGATCTCTGGAGTCCGCACTCGCAAGCAGGGCGCCTGGGCCACCAACCGTCTGGGCAGGCGAGCTGGGCATGGGCAGGAGTGTGGATCTAGCCCAGCTCTTAGTGTGGCTGGGCCACATCCCTTCATCTCCTGGGCCTCTTTTTTCCTATCTGCAAAATGGGACACCTAATCCCTGTTCACGGACATGAACAGAATTTAGATTTTCAGGAAATCAGATTCTCAGGAAATCGATTCAACCAACAGGGACCATAAAAAAAAAACTTGGGCAAAAACTTATGTCAAGGAGGTACTCCCGCCTCAGCTACAATAGTAAAAACCAAAATCAACCAAAGGCTTAAGCAGAAAACTTTACAAATACTGAAAGCCTTGTTTGCGAAGTATTTAAAGAGAAAACTCACCAAATATGACAGCCAAGATATGAATTTCTGTGTGTGGAATGCTGATAATTATGTAGAGAAGCCACCTCAGGGGCCTGATGTTACTGGGTTATGGGTCACTTCTCCATAGACTCCACCCTGGATTACTCTCCTGAACTTTCCAAAATATCAACAAATCATATGTCTCGATTTTTTTAAGGCTTATTTATTTATTTATTTACTTAGAGAGAGAGAGACAGAGAAAGAGAGCAGGGGGAGGGCCAGAGAGGAGGGGAGGAGAGAGAGAATCCCAAGCAGGCTCCACGCTGTCAGCATGGAGCCCGCTGTGGGGCTCGAACCCATGAACTATGAGATCGTGACCTTAGCAGAAACCAAGAGTCAGACACTTAACCGACTGAGCCACCCAGGCGTCCCTCGATTTTTTTTTCTAATAACAAAAAAACAACAAAACTTTTTTAAGGCAAACAAATACCCACGCTCCTCCCCCAAGTGCTGTCATTAAGACCAAATGCAGTAACATCATGAAGGCTCCTTAGAAAGCACTGCCTAGGACAGACAGCCAGAGACTGGAGGCCCCTGGGTGGTGGGGTCCCTTACTGAGGCCTGGGGGAGACTGGTCCCCTCTTTGCCAACCTCTCCCCCTGCCTCTGCTCCTGGTTCTCACCCAAGGAAGCCTGTTTCTTCTGGGCCTCAATTTCCTCATCTATAACATGGAGGGGGGTGTGGTAAGGACTCTAAGGTTCTTTCCAGTCCTTCCCCTCTGAGGGCCATAAGCCCAGAGGAGCACCCTGCATCCAGCCCCCATTTTTAAGAAATGGAAACCAAGACCAGAGGGGAAGCTGGGGTTTGGCCGGGACACAGTGGTGCCAGAGGTTTGCATGTCTGGACCCCAGAGGGGTTTTACCCACGTGTTTTACCTCCAGAGCCCAGTCCCCGACTGTGGTGGAAACGATGAGTGGGAGGTAAGAGCGGCCAGAAGGAACAGCGCAGACGCCCCAGTCCTGAGTTGAAGGGGATGGGATGTCGGGGCCTCCTTCCTACCCTCCTGCCTCCCGCCAGCCACCTGACCTCACCCCAGCCTCCGGGCAGCCCGCGGGGTAGGGGCCCTTGGGATGCATTCAGGGAGGGAGTGGCTAGGAAGACTTCACTGTGGGTGTCAGGGTCCCGGGGGCTCCGGACCATCTTCTGGGCTGAGGAGGGGGTGGGCAGGAAGGGGGGGTGTCTGCCGGGAAAGTCAGGGAGAGGTGGGCAGAAAGCGTCTGATGCGTGGAACAGAATACGGCCAAGGCCCTCCAGTGAGACAAAATGGTACCCAAAGCCCCGTCTCCTGACTCCTAGTCCATGCTCCTTGTGAGGATGCTAGGCTGTGACAAGGTCCAAGGACTGTCCAGGACAGAATCCGAGTCCGGAGTTCCTAACTCTGTGTAGGAGGGCCGGTAGGAGAGGCAGCGCCTGACCAAGTGTAACGTGGTCCACAGCTAGAGGAGACGGTCTCAGCCCCAGGCCCCAGAGCAAGGGCACTGCTGTCAGAGGAGCAATTCCCCTGGGATGATGGGTGATCCCAGGACCTGGCATAGAATGGCCAAGTGACCCCAGCACCCGGGGCCTAGCTTGAGGAGGGTGGACCAGAGACAGAGGGGAGCTCAAGGGACGTCAGGTCCAGCTGGTTCAAGGCCACGGCCTGCTCTGACTTCTGAACAAAGGAACCTCTTGCGGGTCCTGGGCCTTTCCCTCTGCACAGCTGAGTGGGCCCTAGAGGCAGCTGGGACCCCAGGTGGTCTCTGAGGGACAGGTGAGTTTGCAGTCCAGCCCCAGAGGGGCCAGACACTTCCTCTCACGGTGCAAACCGGGGGCTCTGGAAGCTGCTCCCAGGGTGAAAAAGGCATCATAGGTCTTAGAAGACAGGGCCAGGCGCAGGGTTGTCCCTGGGGTACAGATATCCGAGAATTAGCACAATCCAGGCTATTTGTTAAAATCACCTTATATTAAACCCTAAAGCAAACCACTCAGTTGGTTACTCATCGCTGCCATTTGCATCAGCTTTAAAGCAGGACAGCTCCGAGAGCAAGTATTAAAGAAATACAACACCCAGCTGTAAATTAAGCATCCTCCCACTCCATCATTTTCCTAGATTCATTCTGGCTTATGGTGGCTTCCCTGCACTTAAAGAAAAACCTCCTACGCAGAGTGCCCCAGCCACTCAAAGGCACGGGAGCTTAGCCACCACCTCCGACGGCTGCCAGAGATGGTCTGGTTTTATGCCACATGCTAACGAGCTGGACGCCATGCCGGCTGAGCCCTGTGGTCTGCGGTCCGTGGTTCTGCAGGGTTAGCTGGGAGCGGCCAGCTTCCCAGAAAAGGGGCAGGTGGGCACTGCAGTGAAGAGCCGCATCCAACCTCCAAGCCCCTGGCTGACATCTCGCAGAGAGGACAGGGGCCGCCTCCTGCCCCCTCCGTCGCTACTGTTGCTCAGGGCCAGTAGTCTTGGTGGTCACCAGCTCAGTGGAGCCCAGCTCTGTGGCTGGCACAGGGACGCTGTGGGCAGGTGGGGTGTTGGCTGGGTCTTCTCTGGGTGGAGGCCAGACAGGAGCTGTGGCATCAAGGGATTTCGGGGGGTGGATGATGACATTGTCCAGGGGCTCTGGTGGGGTTGGGCAGGAAATGCAAGATCAGGGTTGCATCACAGCCTTTCCCCACCCCTGTTCTGGAAGCTGCACTGGAGGGACACCCTGGACTGAGAGATAAGTCATGAAGCCCCTCTTGCAGGGGTGGGGAGGGGTGGCACGTGATGGGCCCTCAGGACAGGAAGTGCAGAGGGCGCTGGCAAAATGGGGAGAGCAGGCGGAAGGGAGAAGTGTGGGAGCCCTGAGTCTCCTGCTCAGAGGGCCCTGGGAAGCTAGAGCTGTGTCCCTCGCTCAGACTCAGCCTGAGGTCGTCAGAGGCCGCCCTAGTGCCCCGNCTAGGGCTGCGCTGCTGACCGTCTGGCCGAGTGTGTCGACTCTTACCCGGTCCCAGTTCTGGCGTCCGGAGGAGCTTGCAGTCCACGCACTTTCGGACCAGAGGGTCAAAGCACGTGTCCGCCGCACACTTGGTGGGGCCCGGCCCCTCCCTGCCCCGCAGGCTCCTGGCGCCTCTCCTCTTGCTGCCCATGCTGCCTGCCGCGCCGGGACTGAGTCTGGCCCCAGCAGCCAGGGGAGGAAACCAGGAGGGGCCGCCACCCACTGCGCCCCGCCCTCCTGCCTGCTGGGGTGGGACCACTCTCAGCCAGGGCCCCAAGGCCCCGCACCCCACACCTTCTCTTTCTACCTGTGGTTCCTCCACTCAACCACTCAACCATCACCCCCAGATGCCCACTGGGCGGGCCCTCTGCTGGGCGCTGGGCCGGCGCTGGGGCTCAGATGGGGGCCTTCTCCTGGGGAGCGAAGGATGGTCCCCTGTAGCCAGGACACAGACCTCTGGGTGGCCTCCCCCGTCCTTCTCCCCAAGGCCAGCCACAGCCCCAGACCGTCCCCAGCGCCGTGACCCCCTCACCTCACCCGCCTCATCTTCTGGGGAAACTTCCTGCCCTTCCACCAGGGCAGTTCTTCGAAGGCAGGGAAAGACTGCTTCACAGCAGCAGCAGACATGGATGGGGGAGGGAGGCGATGAGGGGGCGTTTGCCGGGTAGAGGGAGGCCAAGGGGAGCATGACAGGGGAGGGGCCCAGAGAGTGCTGGGCTAGAGGACTGGGCCGGGCTCTCAACGGAGGGTTAAGGGGCTTTGTTTGGCTGGGCGCTGGGGAGCCGTGCAGGGCTTTAAGCAGAGAGTGTCAGAGTCAGATCTGCGTGACAGTGGGGACCCTCTGGCTGGAGTAGAGAGCACAGTCAGGGGAGGGGGAGGGTAGCCGAGGGTTCAAGGACAGACAGCTCAGTCTCCAGATCCTAGGCAGGAGGGAAACTCAGACCAACAGATGAACAGACAGACCAAGACCCAGCGGGTGGCCTGCCCGTCCCAGCTCCTGGTTCCCAGGGCTGCCGTGTGTCCTGGCCTGCTGGCCACTGTGTCTCACTGAGGTCCCTCTGTCTGTCTCTACTCTCCAGTGTTTGGGTTCCCCCCACCCGGCTGTCATCCACGTCTCTCTCAGATTGAGTCTCAGACATATAGACAGGCCCCCTCTGCCTTCCTTGACATCTGCTGCCCCTCCCTGGGGACAGGGGCTAGACATGGTGAGCCATCCCAGACCCCTAAGCACTCAGGACTCGGGGGGGGGGGTGGTGCACAGAGGCAGGAGTTACTGTCCAGGGGATGGGGCAAGGGCTTGGGGACAGCAGTAGATCTTTTGCTGTGCAAGGTGGTAGGGAAAGCTTCTGGGCAGAGAGACTGGCCAGGGCAAAGGCAAAGAGAGGTGAGAGGGGATGGCCATGGCCATGGCCTCCGCGGATGCTGAGGAGGAGGGAAGGCAGGTGGGTCTGGCCTCGGCCTCAGGCTCCTGGGCAGTGAGGAGCCCCAGAAGGAGCCTGAGTGCAGGGAGGGATTCTCTGAGCTCTGCTTTAGAAAGGACCCCCTCTCTGGCTGCTGCAGAATTGGTGACAGGATGCCATGGACCAGGGAGGGGAACCACCTGGAAGTTTCCTAGGAGCTGGGAGCCTGGGTGGCTCAGTAGGTTGAGCATCCAACTCTTGATTTCGGCTCAGATCATGATCTCACGGTTTGGGACATCCAGCCGCATGGAGCCTGCTTGGGATTCTCTCTCTCTCTCTCTCTCTCTCTCTCTCTCTCCCCCTCCCCTGCGCGCTCTCTCTTCTCAAAATAAACTTTAAACAAATTTTAAATATAAAAATTATAGAAGATGTTTAGGAGCAAAGAGTGATGCTGTGGCGTGAGGGAGCAAGTCTGGTCCCCAGCTTTCTGGCTCAGGGGACCCTGAGGACTCAGCGGACCCCTGAGTTGGCTGGCCCCAGCGCACTGCCTCCCCGTCCCCTGCCCACGGGCCAGCAACTCCAATGCAGGAAGGTGTAGGCGGCAGGGCAGCTGCAAAGGAGAAGTGGGTCTGGGATGGTGGGTGTGGGTGTGAGTGTGGGTGTGTGGTGAGGGGGTGGGGGAGTCAGGGGCCTGGGNAGTCGTGCCTGTTACTAGTTTTTGCCCTCAGGACCGCAGAGCCCTTACATCGGACGGGGCACCTTATTTAAACCTCAGGCCTTCAGGCGGAGAGGATGGGGTCTCGCAGGAACCTGGTGTGAGGACCCCGTCCCTGGGAGAGGGTGGGCCAGTGGGGCCGGTCTGAGTTCACTTCCATGAGCCACTTCTGCACAGGCTGCGTGGACCTCTGTTTCACTGTGGCTGCACTGGCTCCAGCAGAACGCAGGGGAGCTGGCCCTCAGGGGCCCAAGCCAGACAAGAAGAGTGACCGTTTACTCGCTGCCTCCTCTGTGCCCGAACAGAGCACGTGCCCAGGACAAAGCAGGTGACAGCGAGAGGCGTGTGCGATCTGACCCTGGACAAACCTCTTCACTTGTGGCTCCTGAATGGGGAAGGGGTGGGAGGCCTTGAATCTCGACTTTGCAGTTAAGAGAAATTTCCCCAACAGACCAATATGGTAAATATTATGTTAAATCCTCAACGTAGTCCTTATTTTGGGGTTTACCAATCTCTTAAGTCAAGATTATGAATTTCTTTTTCTTTTTAATTTTGTGGGGGGGGGGCGGGGGCAGAGAATCCCAAGCAGGCTCCATGCTATCAGCACAGAGCCTGATGTGGGGCTCGAACTCATGAATAGTGAGATCATGCCCTGAGCTGAAATCAAGAGTCAGATGCTTAACTGACTGAGCCACCCAGGTGCCCCTAGATTATGAATTTCTTTATTCAAGTCTTCTACATCACTTCTTGAGTGAGGTGACTGAGAGAGGCGTTAATTTCACAAATCAATATGGTTTTTGCAAATTTTTCTTGTTCTTTTGGTCGTTTTTACTTACTCATTTAAGATTTTTATTTTTTAAAAAGTGTTTTCATGTTTATTTATTTATTTTGAGAGAGAAAGAGACAGAGCACAAGCAGGGAAGGAGCAGAGAGAGACACACACACACACAGAATCCCAAGCAGGCTCCGTGCTGTCAGGGCAGAGCCCAATATGGGGCTCAATCTCACAAACCATAAGATCATGACCTGAGCCGAAATCAAGAGCCGAGCTGGGCACTTAACCGACTGAGCCGCTCAGGAGCCCCAAGATTTTTATTTACTTTTAAGTTAATTTACTTATTTAAAAATCTCTGCACCTAACGTGGGGCTTGAACTCACAACCCCAAGATCAAGAGTCACATGCTCCAGTGGCCGAGCCAGCCAGGCGCCCCGATAGGTTTTACTTTAAATAATTTGATATCATCACCTCATAGGTACTGAATAGAAAATAAGGGACTTTGTAGCTGAAAAAAACCTACCGAACCGAATGTCTCTTAAGCATTCTCACGTTTTCATTCACTGATGCATTGCTTAAAAAAATAATTAATTTGGGGTCAGGGGAAAAAAGGAGTCTCCAATGCTCTTTGTCCCTCAAATTCCCCCCAAAACACCCTCCCAATGGCTCTCACACAGGCGATATTATAACGTCCATTTTCCAGATGGGGAAACAGGGGCTCCGGGGGGCAAAGGGATGCCCCAGTGTGAGCAGGGAGCCTGGACAGCGTCTGTGCCCACCCGGCCGTGAAGCGTGGCCGGTGCCCTTCATGCCTCGGGGACGTGGTGGGGGAAAGGAGGAAACTGCCAGCTGGACCGGCTCAGCGTCGAGCGGGGGCAGTCCCCGGGGGGCAGAGACGCCCAGCCCCCTAGATCTCGATGTGAAAGTACTCCGAGACCCAGGATGCGCTCCTTACGTCAAAATTGCTTTTATTTGTAATTCTGTGAGTAATACCTGAACGCGTTCTCATGAAAAAACCCTCAAACAATACAGAAGAGTGTGAGTAAGAAGGGGCATTTCCCTGCTGTCCCCGGAGGGGGCCTGTGGACTTTTTCATCCTGGTCTGCTTTGTGCCTTTTAAATTCTCATGGAGACACCTGCGGAAAAGCCGGGTCCGTGATTCATAAAGGGGGCCACGCAGTGTGAGCTGCTCTGTTGGCTTCTGTGCTCTCCTCGGCCCGGTGGGCTCGCTCGTATCTCGTATTGCGTCGCAGGAGCGGCCGGGGTCCCCAGGGTAGATTCCCTTTGCCTTTCTCGTGTGTTTGTCTCCGACAAACAGGACACTGCCAGAAAGTCCCTCTCGTTGGGGACAGAGGGAAGAATGTGGCCCTGGGTCTCTGGACACTAGGACAAGGGGCAGGAGAGGCAGAGGATCGATACGAAGTCCTCGTGGGGCCGAATAGCCCCCGGCCCTTCTCCCCGACTCCAAGCTGTGTGAGGGCAGTTACACGCCCTCCCATGATGCAGTTAACAAAACCCTCGTCCAGATCTTCACAGGCCCAAGCTGCCGGTCTTCCAGCCCTCATGCCCACCTCCGCACACACGCACACACAGGCACACGCACACACATGCGCGCAGTCTAACCCTCCTCGGGGTTGCTGGCCAGGGCAGCCCCGTTCTCACATGGCCCTGAGATGGAGGACACAGCCCTCTAAGGGAGGTCAGAATGGAGACCCCAGCTCATTAGCGTCTCAGCTGCAGGGAGGAGAGTCCCCATCTCCTGGGCGCCAGGCCAGCAGGTGGAAGGCTGCTGTAAGGTAGGGGTGGGGAGGTGAGAGCACAGGGAGCCTCCCCAGGGGCTGTCCTTCCCTCAGGCCTCATTCAAGGCACCACCCAGGGGGACAAGGGCCGCTGGCTCTGGGCCCCCTTGCAGGCTTTTGGTCCCGTATGAGTGATGCACAGGCCGACTCTGTGGGCAGACACCTCCATTCATTCACCAAGTACGGACTGAGATCCACTACGTCCCAGGCCCTGGTCTAAGTTCTGGGGAGACGGCGGCAGCCGCAAAGAATGGTGAAACCATATAGTAGGTAAGGGGCCGGGGAGAAAATTTCAGGAGGGAAGGGTGTCAGGGGGAGGGGGGGGGTGATGGAGGAAGGCCTGCTGAGACCTTGCAGAGGGATGGAGGGAAAATGAACTCCCCCAGGATGTCTGGGGGGGAAACACAAGGCCCGGGAACAGCACAGCAACCAGGAAAATGGTGGTGGCCCTTACCGACTGCCCTGCGTGAATCCACAGTGCTCGCCTCAACCCTGTAGGGGAAGTGGCATCGTGAATAACACTTTACCAAGAGGAAAGCAGGGTTAGAAGGATGAGGGACGAGCCAGGCAGCCCCTCGGTCCTGAGCCTTGAGGAGCCTGTTGGCTGAACACAGCAGAGGATGATCAGGTCCTGGGAGCCCTCTGGGCCTGGCTTTGCGGGGCCATCATACAGCCAGACAGGCATCTACTGAGTGTTACCTCCCAGGGACCCCCAAATGCCTTTCGATTTTCTTAAGATGTAAGAGCGCTGCCTCCAAGGCAGGCTGCCTCCTGTCCAGGTCAGGGGCCCTGGGTCAGCCCACCCCCTCTCCCTTCCAGAGCTGGTCCTCAGCAGCCCTCAGGCCACAGGGTCAGGTGGGACTCAGATCTGGGTAGGGCCTGACCACCCATCACCTTGTCCCCACCCTCCACCCCTCTGTCCCTTGAGTCTCCAGGGATTTATGAGAACTCTTTCCACACTGATTCTCCGCCAGCATCCTGATGGCCCCAGGGGAGACTGAGGAAAGGTCAGGCCAGCAGGTACTTCGTGGAAAGGGTACCTTTCTGCTGGGGTCCTGTCGGGTAGGCCTGGCCCAGCACCAAGTATGTGGGGGTGGGGCAGGCCCTCATCTCAAGAACTCCCCAGCGCTCCCTTGCCCACCACACCCTTGGGCACAAGCAGCCTGTGGCGGGCATACACCGGGCAAGCACAGCTGAGCCGCACAAGAACCTCAAGAGGCTGTGGGGACGGGAAGACAGGAAGTGAGCTGCCCCAGGTCACACTGCAGGTTGGCCACAGACCCCGAGACAGTGAGACTCGGAGGCTGGGTCCTTTCCCACTGCATCACTTCCCCTCTGTGACCAGGTTGCCCTGTCTGAGCCCCAGTCCCAGGCTGCCCCCGCCTCTGCGCACTGAGGGTGCCACGTTGCAGAGCCCCCTCCTCACTGGGGAGGCTCCCCCTCTTCGGGGAGGAATTTCCGATGGGAAATACCATTAGATCAGGGTCAGAGCACCCAGGCCTGGGCCATCTCCTCCAGAGGAGAGTGTGAGCTCCCTCCCCAGGGAGGAACAAAAGAACCTGGGACCTGAACAGGCCCTGCCCCTGTGGGAGCCTCAGATGCCTCATCCACACAGCAGGGGCCCAAGCCCCACTCTTTCCTCCGGGTACTCACACAGCATGGACGTGGCAGCTCTCAGGTCGGGCAGAAAGGCCTTTCTTCCAGGAGCCTCAGGCCGCCCACCCCTTCAGCCCGCCAGCCCGCCCTCTGTAACTGCCCCCAGCCTGCCCACCTTGTGACCAAGGCCAGCCTGAGAGCTCGCACCTTCAAGTCTTATGTTTAAAATAATGGTTTCTCATGCTCAGTCCTGACACTGGCTGGGGGGAAAGGCGTTAATTAGCCTGATCTCGTTCTACAGATAAGGAACCCGAGGCTCACGGAGGATAAGTGACCTGCCTAAGGTCACGAGATGGGTAAGGAGCCAGGCAGTGTCTCCTGTCTCCCTCCACCGTGGTGATTCCACCGCGGCACCAGGCACCACTGGGGCATAAAGACTGGTTTCCAATCACTTCTCGATGGCACTGCCTCCCGAGCAGAAGTGGCCTCCAGGCAGGGCACGGGGCACAGAGCAGCCACACTCCCTGGGTGGGGGCAGCAGGCCTGGGGGGGGGGGGCGCTGCCTGCTGCTGGTTGGGAACTGACTGCTCAGCTCTGCCGTGGGAGCAGGGGCGGCCTCTGGTTCCTGGGCCCCGGCCAGGCTCGTGGGAGCTGGCAGCAGTGACAGCGTCGTGCTCCCCCCGGCACTTGGAAGGCTCTCAGATCCTTGGCTGGAGTGCGACGCTGCTTCTCTTGGTAAATGGCACCAGGTGGCAAAGAAAACATGGCACAGAGACCCGATAGAGAGAACGTGCCCCACGCGGGCTGGGGGGAGGCTGAGGGGTATGGGAGGGCCTCCCCTGGTCTCCAACAAAGGGACCGGCTCGCAGAGGCAAGCACGCTGCGTCCACACGGCCTACCTGCCCTGCTTGGACACCGTGCTCCGTTAGCCCCTGAAGGCCCACCCCACCTCCACCTGCTCTCCACACTGCCCTGCGAAGCCCCGGCCTTTATGGCCCGGGCTTTCTCTGCACCTCTGCCGATGCTGCCCGTCCCCGCCCGTCCCCTCGGAGACCAGCAACCGCTTTTACCTCTCACCGCGGCCTCTTCCTTCAACCCTGGACGCAGCCACCTCAGCACAGAAGCCGGCCTGCCTCCCCCGACGCCGAGGAGCCCCTGGAGCGGGTGGTGGGGGTGTTGGGAGGCA
>NW_027529175.1:2469906-2472423 GCF_008692635.1 Crocuta crocuta
GGGAGCGGCTCGTAAGAGACTGCCCTTCCCCACAGCTGCCTTCTCGGGCACAAGGCCTGTGCGCCCGCTTCTGTGCCGCCAGTCGGGGCCTGCCCAGCAGAAGTGCCGGAACCTTCGTTCGACCGGCCGGAGGTCGGCTGCCCGAAGGGCCCTGTGACAGGCACACACCTCTGGTGGCAGCGGTGCGGCTTTTGTCGGCTGAAGCAGGGAAACCCGGTCCACCTCGCAGGTCCGTCGGGGGACACGGGAGCGGTGGCGCGAGGAGACTGGAGCATGTGCTGTCCTGCTGTGTCACAGACACTGGGATCCTGACCGGAATCTATGCGGCTGAGGTTCTCAGGGGGGCCCGCAGGGCGGCCCCAAATCAGCCGGTGTCTGGCTGCCCCGCCCTACTGAGCACCAGGGTGCGGTGCGGGCCCAGCTCTGGCAGAAGCCCATGGAGAGAAGGGCAGGCCCTGTCCTCATGGCAACCCCCGTTTGGCTCAAGTCGGCCCCGTTTCATGAAGAGCATGAGCTCGGGCTGTGGTGGTGACGGCCCTGCCCAGGGCGCCAGGCGGGGCATGAAGGGGCCCCGGCACAGGCGGGCAGGGTGGAGGTGGGGGGAGCCATCACGGTCCCAGGGAGCCCACACCCGTCTCTCCTCCTGAGGTCTCGTCCACCAGCCCCACTTTGCCCCCAAGCTCCCGTGTGCCCAGCTGGCCACCAGGGAGTGGCAGGAGCCCCAGCCCAGCTGACAGCATTTCTGGAATCTGACCCTGGCACTTTGGCAAATTCTAACTAGACCCAAAGGAGAAGAGGAACCACAGTCAAGGCACAACCTCTCGCTGCTGAGCAGGACACCAGCCCTCCAGAGAGACTCGCACATCATTCTCCCCGACTTCTGAGTTCACAGACAGTGTAATTCCTGGGTTTGCACCAGCTTTTGAACCCAGCTCTGTGTGATTTCAAACAATGGTTGCTGTTCACTGCGTGCCTCTTCAGTACCTTAATATGAAATGCCTGGAGCATACGGAGGGGGAGGGGAGAGAAATACAACCGCGGCCTTGTCCCCTAGGTCATTTCACCCAGTCCTCATAAGGTGACAAGGTCAGCAGGACGACCTCCACTCCACACCCGGGGAAACTGAGGCTCTAAGGGGCAGCACCAGGTTCTAGAAGAATGGTAAGGCCAGTGTGTGGGGTCGGATTGGGTCACAGAGTGCGAGCTCCCCCTGCCCGGCCCTCCTGATGGATTGGAGTCAGTGTCCTCATTTGCAAAATCAAGGCAGTGGAGGAGGCCAGGGGTTTTCGGAATTTTTTTGAGCCATGGACGCTTTGTTCAAACGGAGCCTGAAGCTGCGCCTCGGCAGGTGGAGGACACGGGCTCTGCTGGGGTGAGCTTGGGAGGGAGGGGCCGCAGGCCCGCTGGCGGGGGTCCCTGCAGCAGCGTGGATGAGTTCAGTTGTGCGAGTGTCTGACTGCTGGGCCAGAGCCCACCAGGCCCTGACCCGGTCTTCAGCAACAGCGGAAGTTCACCAGGCGTGGGGAGCAGAGGCTCGGGGGCTGGCAGCCCTTACTGGTCCTCCGGGGCCGGGGCCTCCGAGCTCCTGAGCAGGGACAGCAGGTTCAGGGCTGAGACACCGGGCACGTGGCCGGCGCAGATCTGCAGCACACGTACCAGGCGCTGCGCCATGGTGGCTCGAAAGCTTTCTATCTGCAGGGGGAGAGGGAAGGAGGGCGGTGAGGCAGGTCTGGGGTGGCCGGCCCTGCCACACAGCCGGCCAGAGGGGAGCTGAAGCCGAGGTGTGGGGCCAGCTTTGGGCACCACTGCCCACTGTGGCCATGCCCCGTCCACAGCATGCCTCACCAAGCAGCTTCCGACCCCTCCAGCTTCTAGATCCTTCAGACAACCCCTCCAGGGCCACCATAGACAAGGACCCACCTCCAGAGGACATGGGGCTTAGCAGGCGGGGCTGGCGAAGTTAGGTGAACTGTCTAGTGGCCGCAGAGCAGGGATCTGGATGGGGCCGGTTCCAGCCAGGGCCCAGGAGGCAGAGGCTCCTGCTGGACGGAAGCCAGGGGCCGACAGGCAGTGGCCCTCGGGGGGGATAGGGAGTCCCCATCAACAGAGTCCCTGCTTTAGATGGCAGGGGCCCAGAGGCGCTGCGGGGTGGGGCTAGCAGGGGGAGAGGCTCTGTCCCAGGGCCTGGCGCCAGTGAATCGGTGTCTGGTGAAGGACGAACGACGCTCAGCCACCCTTCCCCCCAAGCCCCCAAAGGGCTGGCGCCTCGGGAGCGGCTGGTCCTCCCTCTGCTCCCCCTTTGACCCGGGAAGGGGGCCTCGGCATCCAGTGACCCAAACTAGAGACTCGGCACCCTCAGCCCTCCTGCCCTCGCTCCCGCCTTTGCCACGTGCGACTCCTCCTCGTTCCAAACCCGGAGGCAGCTGTCATTCTCTCCAAGTGTCCTCTCAGCAGACCGCGCCGCTGCCGCCCCCCCCCCCCCCCCCCCCCCCCCCCCCCTCCCCCCCCCCACCCCCG
>NW_027529175.1:2472447-2590819 GCF_008692635.1 Crocuta crocuta
CCCCCCCCCCCCCCCCCCCCCCCCCCAGCCTCTCCTCCAGCCTCACAGCCTGGCCCCTCCTCTGTCCCACAGCTAAGGGATACATTTCAACCCACATCACAGAAGTGGCAAATAAAAATAAGTAAAACCCATGTCAGGCTGCACCCCTCCCTGCCCCTGCACCCCTCCCTGCGGCTCCAGTTTTACTCAGAGTGAAAGCCACTGCCTTTACTAAGACCCACAGGGCCCTCCTGCTCTGGCCTCACTGTCACTCTGACATATCTCCAGGGAGGCTTCCCTGGGGGGCCCTGGACACAGCAGGCAGGTCCCCACACCGCTCTGGCCCCAGGTGCTCCTCCACCGGGCGTCTGCACCACTTCCTTCCTTCCGCCTCCAGCAAGTCTCTTCAACAGTCACCCCCGGCCATTTGCACTGACCCTTACGCTTTACCACCACCTGACCGTCACATCCTCATTTTCTAATGGGTTTTACTTTTTTTTTTTAAAGCCTATTTATTTATTTTAGAGAGACACAGCATGATAGGGGGAAGAGCAGAGAGAGAGGGAGAGAGAGAATCCCAAACAGGCTCCGTGCTGTCAGCGCAGAGCCCGACATGGGGCTCAAACTCACAAACCGTGAGATCATGACCTGAGCCGAAAATAAGAGTCTCGGATGCTTAACTGACTGAGCCACCCAGGTGCCCCACATATTTTACTTCTTTAGTGCTTCCTCTACTACAATAGAGCTGAGTTGTTGTTTTTTTTACACTGTTTTGTTCTGTGCATCCCTAGGGCCCACTGTAGGTACCTAAAAATATCTGTTGACTAAATCCTTACTCTGACTTCTGTGGCCTTTGCCTCAGAAAGAGGCCTCCCAGCTGCTGCCGCTGCCCTCACTCAGGCTCCCCGGCCGGCCTCCTGCAGCGGCCTGAGCCCGAAGCCCCAGCTCTGGCTGAGGCTCTTCCAGTCTGCACACGACACTCCAGAGCTGTGGCCCCCAAACCCAAGTGCGAGCACACCGGGCGGCTCCTGTCACCGACAGGAGGGAATGGCTTCTCCCACGGCCAGGCTTCCAGGTCTCTGCACGTCCTTCACGTCCACACCGGGACTGCAGGCTCCATGCCGGACTCGTTCGTGTGCTCAGGGAGCGGCACGGGACCCCAGGAGCAGAGCCGGGAGATAAATTCACTGGGCCGATCCCACAGCTTTGTGAACGTGTGTCTTCGGGTGGAAAGGGGGGCTGATAAGCCCTGCCACGCAAGCCCTTAACACATGGCGAGGCTCAAACTCAAATATGTGGAGGAGCGTGACAACAACACAGGGGGCGCCTGGGTGGCTCGGCCACTTAAGCATCAGATTTGGGCTTTCATGGTTTGTGAGTTCAAGCCCCGCCCCTGCTCCTCACAGGGTGAGCTCGAGCCCTGCTTCCGGTGAGCCCCATTCCTCTCTCTCTGTCCCTCGTGGGATTCTCTCCCTCCCTCTGTCGCTGCCCCTTGCTCACTTGTACCTCCTCTCTCTTTCAAAAAATTAAATGATAAAAATAAATAAAATAAAAGGATTATACAGGTACGAGGAGTGAGGGCTGTCCAAACACCGGTGCTTCATCTGGGGGACTGCCAGGTTTGCGTTGCCAGCAGGCCAGCTGCGGTGGCTGGAACCAGACAGGCGGCCACGGGGCCTTTTCCTTGAGAGCGTTCAGGCTCCGCGTACCTGGTACGGCCTGCCACCTACTGACCACAAGGAGAACTGCATTACACCGCGCCCGGCTGGGGGGCGCCACAGCCAGAACCGCCTAAGGTTTGAGGTACCTGAGCTGTGGAGCAAAGATGATGATTCCCCTTTACAGAGAGGAAGACCAAGGCTGCATGGAGGGGAAGTGACTTGTTCAAAGCTACACAACTAGCAGGTTAAGAAGGAAAAAGAGCCAACCCGCTGGCTCTACCGCTAACTTACTGGCTGTACGACTGAGTCCCCTCTCCTCTCTGAGTCTTGGGTTTCTGGCGTATGTTGTGGGGAAAGTCTGCAAGCGCAGGCACTTCAGGTGTGCCCCAGGCCTCAGTGCCTTCTGTGAGGTCAGAGTGCTGACTCAAATAGTCCTCAAGCATGAAAAACGAATTTGGGACCGAGTGGCATGTGCATCTTTATTGAGGCGTTGAACAAGATCTGCGCCAGCCTCTAGCGAGATGGAAATATCTGCCATTTCTGTTGGTAACAGCCCCAGCCTAAAACTACTGACATCTCTTGCCTATATTCATACTGCTAAATTTCACTTAGAGTTTAGTGGAAAAAAAAAGAAGTATTTTTTTCCCTCATACAAGTTCACAGATGCCCTGAATTCTACCCTGAGGCCAGAGGGGTCCACAGACCCGTGAATAAGAACCCCCGGTCTGGGTGGTGGTAAGGGACAGTGTGCGGACCCCCTTCTCTCTGCATTACATCACTTTACCTTTGGGACCAGGTGCCAGACCCAGAGCAGAGCAGAAATGAACCTCAAAACCAATAAACACACTCTAAAACCAACTAAGTAGGCCTGGGACATGGGTGGGGAGGCCCAGGCCCTGGGAGTCCTCAGCAGGCCTCCCAGAAGGGATAGCTGCTGAGTACTTTTACCAAAAAGTCAGGATTCATACTCCAGAAAGCGAGGCTGGAGAGCAAAATTTATCAGCAAAAGAGATCTGCTCTGTGCTACTCATAATTAGACTCACGCTATGAGGAACACCCACAGAGCGAGTTGGGGCCCTCCAACCCTCTACTCACCCACCTGCCCGCCTTCCCTGCTGCCTGCTGGATGCCATGCCCCGGGCTGGGACTGGCCCAGGTCTGCAGTGCAGGGGAGGAAGGGGGACAGGGGCATCCTGACTGTGGGCGGACGTGCGGAGGCGCTGGTTAATGAAACAGACAAGATGCCTGCCTGGTCTCACAGCACTTACAGCCCAGAGAGATATTAACAGGGACCCACGTTACATACAGAAGACTTAGTTATGAGAGAAAACAAAGCAAAAGAAGGCAGCAAGTGAGAGCACTTGGCATGAAAGAGGCACTCAGGCTGAACGCATATTATCGCCCTACTTTACATTGTGTGTGCCCCAGCGCTTAGCGGGACAGATCCACCCAAGGTCCAGCCGGTGAGCAGAGAAGCCAGGATTCAAACTAGGACCTTGTGTCTTCATATCAGGGCCTCCTCACCCGGGAACGTGACCCTCCAAGAAGCGTTCTCGACACACCTACTGTGTACTGACTGCCCGTTCCCTGCACCCCCTCGATTAGTGTCCTTACCTCCAGGTCACAGAAGAACAGGGGGCTCCGGTAGGTGTGGGCCAGCTTCATGATCGTGTTTCGGTGGATGCTGCAGTGACTCTCCCGCCCAGCTGCAAAGAAGCCGTGAGTGCTGCGGGCTGTGATCTCTGCCTTCCTGCCTGCCGTGCAGGAGGCACTGGGCACAGTCATCCACTACCCCTGTCTGGGCCTCAGTTGCTTACTAGTCAGTGGGGTGACAATCCTGTTCAACCTTCTTTTCAGGGCAGCCCAGATCATTAAATTAGAAAATAAAGCTGAAAGGGCTTTGCAAGGGCGCTCTATAAAAACGTGAGTTTCCTCATCTAGAAGATGAGGATGGCAACAGCCCCCGCCCCACTGAGTTACATAGAGATTCGATGAATTAATATACAGAAATGACCTGGCATTCATTTATTCGTCGATGCCCATTGAGAGGGATCTGCGCCAGGCCCTCCCGGCAAGGACTTCACAGGTCAGCCGGGTGGAGGAGGGCAGCTCAGACACACCGTCGGTGTAAGTGGAATGGTGGGGAGTCTATAGGACAAAAGCGTGCGTGGGATGGACCCCTTGGGGCCCAGATTGCATGGCTGGTGAGGGAGGGGTCTCCCAGGGGACAGGAAATAGGGGTTAGCTAGACAAAGAAGAAAAAAGCATCCAAGGGAAGCTCTATGGTAGAATCATGAAGGGCATGGGCTCTGGAACAGGACTACCTAGGTACGAACATCGGCTCTACCCCTTCCTAGCTGTGGGCCTTGGGCAAGCTAGCTCGCCTCGAGGCTCCAGTTTCCTCTGCTCTAAAACAGAGATAACAATATGTACCTCAAAGGGTTGTTTGTAGTGAAGATTATGTGATACAGAAATGGAGCACTTTTAGAACAGCGTCTGGTGTGTAGGGAGCGCTCGATAAAGGTCAGCTAGTATTTCCGCCGTCAGTGTTAACAAAGGCTCAGGAACAGCAGGCCTTGATCAGAGAATGAGAGGCTGAACCAAAGGATGGGACAGTAACAGGAGCCGAGACGACACAGGAGGGTGAAAGGCCGAACTTGGGCCTTTACAGGACTGTGGCTTTTACTCTGAAAGCCACACAGAACCAGCAGGCAACTCTTAGTAATGATCTCGGCAGAAGGAGATCTGCTCAGATTCGCTTTCAGAGACACTGCCAATGGGTCAGATTCCGAAACTCATGTTCTTTGGTCCCCTGGGTGGCCTCAGTAAGGAGTCCACCACCACAAAGCAGTGCAGTGATGNAGGAAGAAGGTGGCGTCCACATGGTGCAGGGATTCCTCCACGTTCCGGAGGCTAGCGGGAGGAAACAAACCACAGGACAAACCTTACCACAGAGAAGGCAGAAGGCTGCGCTCCTCAGCCCAGAGAGGCCAGAGAAGGAAAGGAGGGTAAGAGGAAACACCCCTAGAGGAATACTTCATTTTTCATTTTGTTTGAGTACTTTTATTTATTTATTTATTTATTTTTGAGAGAGAGAGAGAGACAGAGACAGAGTGTGAGTGGGGGAGGGGCAGAGAGAGACAGAGACACAGAATCCGAAGCAGGCTCCAGGCTCCGAGCTGTCAGCACAGAGCCCAGCACGGGGCTTGAACTCACGAACCACGAGATCATGAGCTGAGTCGAAGTCGGACGCTTAACTGACTGAGTCACCCAAGCGCTCCATTTGAGTGCTTTTAATTACGAAATGACTCAAGCCTGTAAAACAATCCAGATAGTGAATATGGATGTTTTCAGTCAAAAGGAAGTCCCCTCTCCAGCACCACCTCAACATACCTGAAGTAACTGCTGCTGACAGTTTGGGGTGTAATTCCTCTTGCGTATGGATTTTTCATGTGCAAATACAGACAGTGATATGTACAAACACTTAGTTGGGTTCAGTGGTAACCCATCTGTTATATTCTTTGGAACCCAACACCACAATCTATTTTCCGGGTGATGGACCCTTAAACGGTCTCCCAACGTTTCACCATTACACAGAATGCTGTGTGAACATCCTTTTATACACATCCTCCCACATGCAGACAGATGCTTCTGTAGGACAGATGCTAGATGCAGAATGGCTGGGTCACGGTATGTGTCTTTTTAAAATGTAGCTCTGTGGGCGCCAGGCGCCTCAGTCAGTTGAGTGCCCGACTCTTGGTTTCGGCTCAGGTCATGATCTCCACGCTGACAATGTGGAGCCTGTTTGGCATTCTCTCTCTCTGCCCCTCCCCTGCTCGTGTTCTCTCTCAAAATTAACCAACAAAACGTACCTAGGTATTACCAAATTGCTTTCCAATAAGGTTATAGTATTTACAGTCACATCAAGTGTATGAAAATACTCTTTTCCTTTAGGAAAAGGGGACTTTAACCTTCTGGGCCAAGGGTTTCATTCGCTGGTGTCCAAGGAATGATGAAGAAATCTGTCATCTCCTGGCCAAAAAGCCCCACATCAGGCTCTGTGCTGACAGCTAGCTCAGAGTCTGGTGAACAAGCGAGGCCAGGGGCAAACAGTAAGGATGGCTCTCGGCCCCTCAGTGTGACCGTATAGATCCGTTTTGGTGACTGGATCTGCAGAGTCAGGCCCTCTGGCAATCAGGGCAGATCGCAGCCCTTTCTCTGCCCCGCCGTGGGCCCACGTCACTGCCCGTCTGGTCCAGGTGGCCAGGCAGTGGGTCTGTTCCAGGTGTTTCCACCACATCCTCCACTTAAGCCACACCACATGACTGGGCGTGTGCCTTGGTTTCCGTGCTGGATGCTGTGTCCTGCCTCCCCTCATCAGCCTCCCCGCAGGGGGAGCCAGCAGACCCTCTCCTGTACCCGCCAGGCTGGCTGCAGTCCTGTCCCCAGGCTGCCAGCACCACAGGGAGGCGGGGCCGGGCCCCAAGCATCACCACCCACTCATGCTCCCCTGGCTACTACACAGGGCCCCTGACCCTGGACCAGCGTTAACAGTCCAGCACACACATTATGCTCCTCCTACCCTTTACATTAACCCATTCACCTGGCTCCTGCTCACTCCCAGTTGTACCCGGGCACCTCAGCCTGGTCATCTCCAGCAGAACGTCTACCCTGCCCTACGTCCTGAGAGTCACAGGTCTCGTTGGGGCTATCACAGCCCGATGCGTCCTTCTTTTATAGCACCCATGCTAGACACTACGAGTGTGTGTTCAAGAGTCTAGCTTCCTCCCCCAGTGGGCTGGGAACACCTTGGGGACAGTGGTCTGTTTCATTCGTGTCTGTGCCTGCCATCAGGGATACAGAGAAGGCTACAGAAAACATTAGCTCAAAGACCGACAGCACTGTTGGGGGTTATTAGCGTCTGTGTCATTTTTTTAATGTTTATTTTTAAATTTATTTTTGAGAGAGACAGACAGACAGACAGACGATCTCAAGTAGGTTCCACACTGTCAGCGCAGACCCCAATGCAGGATTCAAACCCACGAACCGTGAGATCATGACTTGAGCTGAAATTAAGAGTCGGATGCTTAACCGACTAAGCCACCCAGACGCCCCCCCATCAGTGTCTTTAAAGTGTCACACACTTGCCAGTGGCTCCCCATCCTCGTCCTCTGGGCTAACCCCAGGCAGCCTCTCCCGTGTCTTCTTCCCAGCACAGGTGAGGTTCCCATCCCAGGTCTACCTGAGCCCTGAAGGCACCCATTCTCTGGCTCTCACCTGTATTTGCTGTGAAGGTTGATCACGAACACAATCAAGTCAATTCGGGGCCGATTCACACTGGAGGGCAGAGGGAGGGACCTTGCCAGGTGGCTGAAAAACAAGAAATTGCAGGACTAAAGATATATGTACCCACAACCCAGCGACCATTCACATGCTGACCTTCCTAAGGTAAGAGGCTGTCAAAGGCTCCTCACCTATGTCCCTGATGCTCTTGTGGGCAAGACTCCTAAGGTGAGCGTAGGGGCAGGGCAGAGCCGGTCCTTTCTAGATGACTTCTGTCTGACTCCTTCTGCCTGCAAGGAGCTCTGTTTGGGAACTGCCTTGGCAAGAGGCAGTTTGGGCCATAAGGTGGCATGGGGCAAGCCAGCTACACTGTGTGCTGGGAAGGAGATGAGGCCCAGAAGAGGGGTGTGAGACAGTGAAGATTAGGGGTTAAGACTGAACCCCTTTGGAGGGCGATGGAAGTCAGCTCAAATCTCAGGTCTGGCAATGACCAGCTATGTGACCTTGGGTTAAGTCACCTTCATCACTCTCGTCTGAACTTGTTCCTTCATTGGAGATTCTTCGAAGTTCTGTAATGGGGTTTATTCTCCTAGTAAGTGGCGTTTTCAGTTCCCATGGAGGAGCACCCTCTAGAGTGCTCCTTCCATACGGCCCCTTGGAGCTTATCTATGAGGGAGAATGACACCCATATATTCAGTCCCTTGCTTCCCACCAGCAGCTGTTCCAACTCTCCATCAGTTAGAAAAAGAAAAACAAAATACAATTCTTTAGTCATCGTTTCTCCAAATTAGGGGGGTAATTGAACACTACTCTGTGCAAAGCACTGGGGATTCACTAGTGAGCAAAAATCAAAGTCCCTGACCTCAAGAGGCTGACCTTGGGGTCCGGGGCGCTGGAAACAAATACAGAAATAGGCGAACAAGGAAATTTCTTATGGTGACAAGTGCTAGAGGAACACAGAACAGTCGTGTGACAGCGAGTGACGGAGGCTAACCTTAGCTGGAGGCAGATCACGCCCCGANTCCTAGTAAGTGGCGTTTTCAGTTCCCATGGAGGAGCACCCTCGAGAGTGCTCCTTCCATACGGCCCCTTGGAGCTTATCTATGAGGGAGAATGACACCCATATATTCAGTCCCTTGCTTCCCACCAGCAGCTGTTCCAACTCTCCATCAGTTAGAAAAAGAAAAACAAAATACAATTCTTTAGTCATCGTTTCTCCAAATTAGGGGGGTAATTGAACACTACTCTGTGCAAAGCACTGGGGATTCACTAGTGAGCAAAAATCAAAGTCCCTGACCTCAAGAGGCTGACCTTGGGGTCCGGGGGGCGGGGCGCTGGAAACAAATACAGAAATAGGCGAACAAGGAAATTTCTTATGGTGACAAGTGCTAGAGGAACACAGAACAGTCGTGTGACAGCGAGGGACGGAGGCTAACCTTAGCTGGAGGCAGATCACGCCCCGAGGGGCTGGCCCCTCCTGCGCCCCCCTCTCTGGCAGCTCTTCCCTCTCCGGCAGCTCCCCGGCTCGCCTACAAGAGCAGGCTACAGTTCAGCCACTGCGGAGCAATCCAACACCCCAGACCCAGCTACTTACACCCTCAGCTCCGAGGCGCAGTCTTCCTTGACCATCGAATCGGCCAGCTGCTGCAGAAGCGCATCTTCCGTGCCCACCAGCTGTCCAGGGAGAGAAGGCGGCCTACTGATGCCCGGGCACAGCAGTCTCGCTGGAGGGCCTGGGCATCAGGCTACAGACCGGAGACCGCTCGACTCCCAGGATTCCCGCTCCCGCGCGCAGGGCGCAGTTTACCGAGAGAGGGCTCCACCAGGCCCGGGTTGAGGGTCCAGGTCGCACCCCTCCGGTCCTGTCTGTACAACCTTCTTAACTTCCCCAGACGCCCCCTCGGACGGCCGCACCCAGAGACACTGGAAAACCATAACCTGCCGGGCGCGGAACACAGCCTCCCGGGTCTCAGCCCGCCCAGCGGCCCCACCAATCAGAAACCGGGAAAGAGCCCTCCGCGCGCCTATTGGTGGAGGCGTCCTTCAGGCTTAGAGGGCGGCTACACCGATTGGTTCAGAATGCTGCTCTCCCGCCCACCACACCCCAGTCCGCGTAGCGCGCACCAGGACCTCAAAGAGCCCACAGGAACAGACGGTGGGGGCGCCGCCAAAGAGGAAAGGCGGGCGGGGAGGCGAAGCAGCTGACGCCTACCAGGATGGTGGCCGTGTTCAGGCCAGGCTGCTTGTCCAGCGGCCGCAACACCGACATCCCAGTCGGCGGACGAACTGCAGCTCCTGAGGTGCGCGCGGATCTTTCAAACGGCCCGAGGCCCGCCCTTAAGTGAAAGACCGAGGGTCACGGGACCATCATTGGGCGGGGCTTCACGGGGTGGGGCGTAACTCTCTTAAAGGAACCCACACCTCCTTTTTAAAAATTTATTTCTGAGAGAGAGAGAGACAGTGTGAGCAGGGGAGGGTCAGAGAGAGAGAGAGATACAGAATCTGAAACAGGCTCCAGGTTCTGAGCTAGCTGTCAACACAGAGCCCGACGCGGGGCTCGAACCCACGAACTGAGATCATGACCTGAGCTGAAGTCGGACGTCTAACCGACTGAGCCACCCAGCACCCCACACCTCCTTTTTTGATGGGGGAAATCAAGAGTATGAGGCTTAACTGACTGAACCACCCAGGCACCGCATTTCATCATACTCTTGATTCCTTCCAAACCTGCCCCTGCCATTTCTTCCCCATCTCATTCGACTCCATCCTTGAAGCTGCTCAGCGCAAAACCTTGAGGTCATTCTTGGCTCTTCTTCACACCCCACATCCAACCCATAAGCCAGCTTGTGGGTTCTAGTCTTAAAATGCACCCAGAAGCTGGCCGCTTGTCACCGCCTCCACCACCACCACCAGGACAAGCCGCTGTCATCTCTCACCTGGACTACTGTAACAACCTTCTCACTGGCTCCCTGCTCCACTGTGGTCCCCCAGGGCTGCCGCCTCTTCCCCACACAGCAATCAGAGCCGCCCTTTTAAATCAAAACCCACCAAGAGTTCCCATCTCATTCAGAATACACTGCAAATGGCGTCCATGGACCGTGAGGCTGTACGTGCTCTGGTGTCTGACCGTCTCCCTGGCCTCATCTGCTCTCCTCCCTCTTACACTCCTCTAGGCACATGGGCCACGAGGCTGTTCTTCAGATTATTCCAAGTATCCTCCCACCTCCTGCCTTGTCCCTGTGGGTCCCTGAGGCTGAAGAGCTCTTCTCTCATAGAGTCACTTGGCTTGTTTCTGCTCCAATGCCACCTTATCAGAGGGGCCATTCTTAACAACTCTATGTAAAACAGCAAGCCTTGGAGAGCCTGGTTGGCTCAGTTGGAGCATGTCCCTGTTGATCTTGGGGTTGTGAGTTCAAGCCCCACCTTGGGGGTAGGGTGTACTTAAAAAATACTTTAAAAATTACTTTAAAAAACCCATTATCTTTATTTTTTTCCAATGTTTATTTGAGAGAGAGAGAGAGAAAGTGTGTTCGAGCAGGGGAGAGGGACAGAGGAAAAGAGAGAGAGACTCCTAAGCAGGCTCCATGCTTAGCACAGAGCCCAGTGCGGGGCTCCATCCCATGACCCTGGGATCATGACCTGAGCTGAAATCAACAGTCAGACGCTCAAACGACTGAGCTACTCAGGCAGCCCAGAAAAAAATCCATTATCTTTGAAAAAGAAGGAAGTCTCCTCCATTTTCCCTGTCTTCCTTTTTTCTGGTCTATTTTCTCAGTAGCACTAATCTCCACTTCCCATACAGTTAAGAACTGTACAGCTCTGAGATTTTTACAGTATTTACAAACTAATAAACTGTTACTGTTCATTATTTAATAATAGTCCATTAACTGTTTCATGGATGCTGGCAGAAGACATGAAACTCCTGGGTAAGATTGGTCGCTTTTGTTTCCTGTTACTCATGGTAAAACCAGTAGCTAGGGCTTCACGTTTGTGGGTGTCCGTGCCCATGTCCCCTGAGCCCGGCAAAGGACCCATCATGGAGCCCCATACACCGGGTGGTGGTGGCACAGAGGAAGACCATGGGGATTGGAGACTCACTGTGAGCGGTAGACATGCCTGTTCTTTGCCGGGGGTCAGGGGAGATGTCGCGTCATCCCCCAAGGTTGCTTGCTGCAAACACAACCCGAGAAATAGCCCGGGCAAAGGGCTTTCAGGGCCTTGCACTTGCCATACCAGCAAGAACTCGCAGGGATGGTCAGGGCCCCTGGCAGATTGCTTCCGCCCCCAGCTGTATAATTACTTGCTCACTGTCTGTCTCTCCAGCAGAGCATAAGACACATGAGAGCAGAGACTTTGTCACTTTGTCCCTTTGCACGTCCAGCCCTTTAAAAAGTACCTGGTACATGGTCGTTGCTCAGTAATTATTTGTTGAATGAATGGATTGATTTACACATGTTGATTCTTTCATCATTGCCTTGGGCAGACCCAACACACATACAGATGAATCAGACAGCTCTGGGGGCGGGGGAGGGCCTCAGACCCTGATCACCCAGTGTGCACACTGCTGTGATATCTGGAACAGCAGAGGCCTATTCCCTGTCTAACCTAAATCTCTCTCACTGCGGACTAAACTATATTTTGCATAGAAAGACCTGGAAGGAAATGGCTTCATGGAATCCCTCCCCCAGCACAGATGGGCTTTGGTTCCTCCAGCAGGGGCTGTGGAAGGGACTCCCCAAAAGTCTGATAGGAATAAGTGCTCTGAACATAAAGTAAGGGGCCCTGGAGGATAGAGACGGGCAGGAAGAAGCTACGTTAGGTCAGGGGAGGCCTCTGGAAGACGGTGATGAGTTTTCTTTGTCATTTTTAAAAATTCGTTTTCAGATGTATTTATTTATTTTGAGAGCGAGAGAGGAGAGTTAGGGGAGGGACAGAGAAAGAGGGAGAGAGAGAATCCTAAGGAGTCTCCGTGCTACCAGCGCAGAGCCCGATGTGGGACTTGAAGTCACGAACCGCGGGATCATGACCTGAATCGAAACCAAGAGTTGAATGCTTAACTGACTGAGCCACCCGGGCACCCCAGGAAAGTGATGTTTGAACAGATGCCTGGATTTAGTGAGAGAGGAGCCAGTTCAGTATATTGAAGAAGAGGCTTTGGGCAGAAAGAGCAGCAAGTACTGAGAGCCTGGGGGTTGGGGGGTGGGGACATCCCTGACACTTCTGAGGAACAGCAAGGAGGCCAGTGGCCGAAGCGGATGGAATGACGAGACACTGGGGAGAATGAGGCCGCAGAGGTGACTGAGGGCCTTAGGGTGTCACGAAGAGATTCTGGCCCCCGTCAGCACTTTCTAGGAGGGACTGAGCTGAGACCCATTCAATCAACACGTGCTGTGTGCCTGCCTCGGGGCAAGGCTGGTGCTGGCCACTAGTGACCCAGGCACCAGAGGTGTCACACACCCCTGCTTCCGTGGTAGAGGGACCGATAGCAACAGCCAAAGCAGCACAGTTAGTGAGAGCCACCCCAGGGAGCAGCGGGAGCCCAGATGCATGAAGGGTCCTAGGGAGCCATGGCTACACTTCTCTGGGGGAGGCGATTATTGGCTGTGGTGCTAAGATGAGTTGGTGCTTGTCACATGGGCAATGTCGTGTGTAGGATCATATCGTGATGAAGGGGGGGTGGGGATTGGCAGGAAGGCCAACCCAGGCCTGGAAATTCTTACATCAAGAACACCCAGGGGTGCCTGGGTGGCTCAGTCAGTTGAGTGTCCAAATCTTGATTCTGGTTCAGATCATGATCCCAGTGTTCAGTGTGGAGCCTGCTTGAGATTCATTCTCTCTCTCTCTCTCTCTCTCTCTCTCAAGAGCACCCAGAGCCGGCAGGGCCATCAGATACCCTCCGGAATACAGTTTTTGAAATCGGCTTCTGTGGAACTCTGCGGAGATACCTCAGGGATGCTGTAGGTGACACGGAGAAGCTGAGTAGGTAGAATCCAGAACCCCACCCTCTTATTTAAGAGCAGCAGCTCAGCCCTTGTCTCCATTATATATTGAGCTTCCCCTAGTATTTATTTAAAAAAAAAATTTTTTTTTATGTTTTTTATTTATTTCTAGGAGAGAGAGAGAGAAACAGAGAGAGCGTGAGCAGGGGAGGGTCAGAGAGAGAGGGAGCCACAGACTGAAACAGGCTCCAGGCTCTGAGCTGGCAGTCAGCACGGAGCCCGACGCGGGGCTTGAACCCACGAACCGCGAGATCATGACCTAAGCGAAAGTCGGATGCTTAACCGACTAAGCCACCCAGGCGCCCCAAGCTTCCCCTGGTATTTAAAAAAAATATTTTTAATGTTCATTTTTGAGAGAGAGAGCACGTGCACGGACTCGCAAATAGGGAGGGGATAGAAAGAGGGGGACAGAGGGTCCGAAGCAGCCCGATGCTGGGGCTTGAACCCATGAACCATGAGCACATGACCTGAGCCAAAGTTGGACGCTTAACC
Organism: Crocuta crocuta; assembly: GCF_008692635.1. Taxonomy (NCBI): domain Eukaryota; kingdom Metazoa; phylum Chordata; class Mammalia; order Carnivora; family Hyaenidae; genus Crocuta; species Crocuta crocuta. Next base: position 2,485,862 of record NW_027529175.1, read on the forward strand.
GACTGGGCTGCCCAGGAGCCCCAGGCTTCCCGTAGGTCTCTGTGTGAATAAGGAATCAGGTGGCTGGTTTCTCCATGCGCCTTGGTCGTCCCTCCCCCAACTCCAGTCGGCTCTCCTACTCCGAACTGTTGAAAAGCACTTTGGAAGCTTTGCTCACGATAGTCCACTTCTGGAAACAACCCAAATGTCCTTCAGTGGGCGACGGATGAACAAGTTGCGGCATACTGATAAATGGAGCAACATCAGTGAGTTGCAAAAGCACTGTGCTGAGGGACGGATCCAGACACAAAAGAGCGCATATGGTAGGAGTCTGTTTACATGAGATACAAATACAGGCAAAACCCGAGTTGTGGTGATAGAAATCAGCGGGTGCCTTTAGGAAGGAGGTATTGACTGGCAAGAGGCAGGAGGGAACGGTCTTGGGTGATGGAAATATCCTAGACATTGATCACAGGTGTATACACAGGTAAACATTCCTCACTTGGGATTTGTATTTTATTGGGGCACCTGGGTGGCTCAGTCAGTTAAGTGGCCAACTCTTGATTTTGGCCCACGGTTGTGGGATCAAGCCCTGAGTTGGGCTCTGGGGTGAATGAGGAGCCTGCTTGGGATTCTCCCTCTCTCTCTCTCTGCCCCTCCCCTGCTCACATGCACGTGTACACACGCGTGCATGCTGTCTCTCAAAATCAGTAAATAAACTTAAGAAATTTAAAAAAAATTTGTATTTTACTCTATGTACTTTGTCTTAATACAAATCCTTCTGTGAACTCAGACTCACTCCCCTTGCCCTACATATGCTGGAGAGGACCTACCACCCTTTCAGGGGTCCAGAAGGGCCTAGAGCTTGCAGGGTGTCTGTGGGGTGGGGACCCAGGGTCCTGAAGCATCTCCCCCACAGCCTTCCTCACCTGCCTGTCCTCAGGTTTCTGGGAATGGCCTCCCTGGGAAGGTGGTTCCTCAAAGCTTCTCCCCCGCCCCACAGGCCTCTGGGGCTGCTCTGCCCTCCTGAGCCAATAACCACGGCTGTTTATGGAATGCACACTGGGTGCCTGACACTTTGCTGACACTCTGTCCACAGCACGGAAGGGAGGTCCCAGGCTTGGGGGGCGGACTCCTTACCCCAGCTCTGCTCCCCGGCTTTGTCACTGAGAAGCTGAGTGACCGAGAGGAAGGAGAAGGTTGAGCTGTGGCTGCCTCATCCCCACATGGGCTCTCAACACCACTGAGAGCAGAATGAAGTCGTGTGTGGGGCCACGCCTGGCAGCTGGGGGTGCTTAGTGCCTGGGAGTCACAGGCATCTGAGGCCATATCCCAGCCCGGGAACCTGGTGGCGCTGGTGAGGCAGAACCTGTGTGGGGGCCTGAAGGCCAGGCCAGGCTCTGACTCAGGCATTGCGACTTTCTTCCCGTGACCTTGGAAGATGGATAAATGAATTACTGTAAATAAAACACTGAAGACAGTGTCCACATTGGACCAATGTGTCCAGAGTCCCGGTCTCAGAATTGGTTCTCTCCTCTACGACATATGACCATCATTGGCTCTATTAGTCACTACTTCTGTGTCCCCAGCTGCTTGCCAGGGACCCTCATCTCTCCCTGCCCACACACAGCAAGCCTCCAAACCCTGCCCTTTATCTCAGCTGGGGTTCCCTCCTCACCAGGCTCAGCAACCACAGGGCTCAGCAGCCTTCCGGGTGGTTCCCATCCCTCCCGAAATTCTCCCAGCCCTGCCCTGTCATTTCTGTACCACGTGCACAGTGCGAGGGATCCAGAAGAGAAGGCTGGTTGCCAGGGCAACGGAGGATAAAGCCCTCGCTCTGCCAGGCTGCTGATTGGCTGAGACACGTCCCGCCTCCTGCCATCCTGAGAGTAGGGGGCAGAGGGAAGGGTCTCCCGGTGGGCAGGGAGATGTACCAGTGTGCCTTGCCGGCCCGGGACTGCCCCCTCCTGGCCCGGTCAGAGCCCCGGCCTGAGAAGCTCTGTCTCCCACGGAGGGGCATTGGCCTCTCCCTTTCTCTGCCTCCAGCACCCAGGGCGGCTGCAGATGGCAGCGTCTCTGGGGACAGCAGCAACGACTGAGTCCATAGGCCCACACTGAGCTGCTCGGACCGAGGTGGTGTGCTCAGCACAGAGCCCCTGGAACAGGCATCTGCAGGTCGTGAGGTGGGTCTGCGAACATGCGGGGTAGGGGGGAGGGGGGCACAGAGTAGTGCCAATGCCCTGGGAGGCAGAAAGGGGGGCTCTAGAGCCCTCACACTGTCCTGGATGGGACTTTGGCTAGAGTAGAGGCTGGAAAATTCCTTATAGATCATCTGGAAACCCCCCTCTCCCACCTTGTCACTGTGCATGGGGAACCCTGAAGTCCAGAGAGGGTGAGGAGTAAACCCAAGGTCACACAGAAGGCCAGTGAGTGATTTATTTCCGCTAGGAGAAGGTCTAGGGGTCCTCAGTCTGCCCCAGAATGGTTTTGTTCACAGGGCTGGAGAGGTTGGGGGACCCTAAGCTGTGCTCCACAGATCCACACCATTGTAGCCAAAAAATACTACAACTCTGCCCAAGTCCCTCATTCTCACGTTTAAGCTGCAGGGGAACTGGGGTCCTGCCTGCGGCCAAGGGTGAGACATGAATCTTTTGGCCTCAGCCAGGTTAGTTTGGAGCAGCCTTCCTGCTTGGGAGCCCCCTTTCCCAACTTCCCCTCGACCCAGGCAGCGCCAAGCAATTCTGAACTCTCTTTGGCTTCTCAGAAAGGCAGATGGTTAGGAGGGCATGGCTCAGCACTCTTCATTTTATTCCTCCATGGATAGGGCACCTTGAAACATTGTGCTTCAGAATAACCAGTGGGGACCCTGGGGGGCAGGGGCGGGCATCAGGATGGATACGGCACTGGGAAGCAGCATCTCTCTTTCCCCCGGGGTCACAGCCCACCTTGAACTCCCACCTAGAAGTAATGCACAAGAGGAGCTGGAGTTTGGAGACAGAAGTCTGAGAAGCTAGGGCTTCTATATAGCCTGTCCTGAAGGTCATTCCATCCGTCCCTCTCTTCCCTCCCAGAAGCCAAGGTGGACCTCTGCCCATTTCATTCTGCTCAGGTGCCTTTACCCACCCTGCAGGACTCAAACCTCAGGACATCTCTGGGGGTTTGGGGTCCAGCTCTTAGTTCCCTTCCAATTGGGTAACGCAGGGCATGTTAGTGAACCCATCTGGGCCTCAGTTTCTTCATCTGTAAAATGTGGACAGTAACACCTACCCCATAGGCCCCGTATAAGGTTCGTGAACACATTCTAAGAATGCTCTCCCTGCCTGGACAGGCAGAGGTGGGGCTTCTCACGCCTTTTATACACCTCAGGAAGGATTTGAGGGTAGCTTAATGGGTCCTGCTTTATCTCATTTCTGGAAGAGATGGTCTGTGAGCTGGCTTTTGAAGTATGAATAGGAGTTTGCCACATGAATATAGTACAAAGGATGTTCTGGGGGAAATGAACACGTATGAAAGATAGAGACTGTATGATATGCAAGGGCACATAGGTGACTGGCAAGCAGTTCGAGATGATGCCAGGTAGGCCAGGAGATGAGGCTGGGAGGTTGGCAGAGCACAAATATGGGTACCTTTGGGCCATTCTGAGGGGTCTGGGTTGTACCTGTTGCGCTCCACGTTCCTGCTTTCCTGCTACTGGTCCACTGGAAACAACACTAGGTAATATTACATGAGTGCTGATTCTGTCCATGCAGCTTGGTGCTTGAGGCATCATCTTGTTAAACACTCAGAGCGCCCTCAGGAAATGGATCCTACTCCTTCTTCCCATTTTACAGATAAGGAAACTGAGGCTCAGAGAGTAAGAACAAACAACGAGATAGCATGTATTATGTGCCAGGCCCTATTTCTGAGTATTTTACATAAATCAACTCACTGAACTGTCACAACAGCCAATACGGTCTAGGTGGGTGCCATTTTCATCCCCACCTTACAGAGGTGGAAACCCAAGGCCCAAGAGTTCTGGGTCGCTGCTCATGTGCACTGTCTTATAATCATGAACTTGAACATGGGCCTGAATTCGAGAGCCTGTGCAGACCCTGTTGATATCAACCAGATCCCCTGGGGATGGGTGTCTGTTCACCAAGCCACACCCTGCCAGGATGTGTGGGTGGCTGGGGACCCACTCATCTGTGAGGGCTTGGTAAGCAGCACAATCAGGGCCGGGAGGGGTGGTGAGGAGGAGGCCTAGCCCATGTTGTCCTTTACTGAGTGCTCAGAACCCCTGCTAGGCTCTGTTAGTGTCCCCTTCCACAGGGGACAAGGATCCTGAGGCCCAGAGAGGTTAGGCAGCTTGCCTGAGGGCACATGTACCTGAGAGGGATTGAGCCAGGTCTGGCTCTCGGCTATACATAAACTTCCGAAAAGATGGGTAGGAGCCAGGTGGCCTCCACCCTCACCCAAGTGACGGGGGCAGCTCTCTCTTGGGGTGGAGGGGGCAGGGAGCAGGCTGCTGAGTCACTGCCGTCCACACTCCTGGGCCTCAGTCTTGACATCCTGCAAGGTGATGTTGGCACCTCCTGGCGCATGCAAGGTGATGTTGGCACCTCCTGGCTGCGCCACGCCTGCGCGTCTCCCTCCGGGCTGGCAGGTGGGCCAAGGGGCGCCTCCGCCAGCACTCACCGCCCGTGTCTCGGCAGCCGAGGCCGCCGCGATGCCGCACTTCCTGGACTGGTTCGTGCCTGTGTACCTGGTCATCTCCGTGCTCATCCTGGTGGGCTTCGGCGCCTGCATCTACTACTTCGAGCCTGGCCTGCAGGAGGCGCACAAGTGGCGCATGCAGCGCCCCCTGGTGGACCGTGACCTCCGCAAGACCCTGATGGTCCGCGACAACTTGGCCTTCGGAGGCCCCGAGGTCTGAGCTGAGCGGCGCCGGGCACCAGGCCCCTCCTCCCGCCTCGCCCAGCCTGGAGACCCTGGAGCAGAGAGAGGACAACGTGTGGTCCTCCAGGCCACCCCTGGGCGGCCTGGGCCCTCCCGGCAGAGGCTTCTGGGTGCCCCCCGGTGGACGCTGGCTGCGCCTGGTGAGATGGGGACAGCCGGGTATCTTGAGGTGTCACTGCTGCCGGCCCAGGGCTTGCTTTCCACATCAAGCCAGTTCACTCCACCTCTGCCCTCCCCAGCTCGGGGTTTACCCCCCACTGGCCTCCAGTGCCTTTGTGCTGCCCAAGCACTCTTGCCCTTCCGCTGGAGTCGGGCACCGTTGCCCTGCGTGTCCTAAGTGTCTAGATGCCCACTTCCCCACTGAAGCCCTGGTGACACTCCACGGCCCGCTCCACCCGAGGCACCCTCCCTGCAGCCTCATGTGGCAGGCTGCAAAGCTGACCCAAGGAAAGCGCCCTATTTGGAGAGATGTCTGCTCGGTCCAGCCCAGCCCCACCCCTGTGGACTCAGCCTTGTCACTGATGAGCATGTGTGATGGGGTGTGCAGAGGGGTGAGACCATAGAGGACGGAAGGGTGTGTGTGTGTGTGTGAGAGAGAGAGAGAGAGAGTCTGGGGGAGGGGGAGGGAGGCAGGCAGGTATGGATGTGTAAGAGGGAGAGTGGGGGCCCTAGGCAGGGGGGGAGGAGTTGGGGACAGAGTGAGCCTGTGATCGCACGTGGGCTGCACACAGCCATGCTCCCGCCCCGGCCCCTCCCCCCACCACAGGGCCAGACTTCTCTACTCTCCCCTTCCCCAAGGCCCCTGCCCTCTCCCGCCTGCCCTGTACTGCAGCCCCCCAGCACTAACCCCCTGCCCACCCTAACCCCAGCGGGGAGCCCTCCTCCTGTGTGGAACACTGCTGCCCCATTTTGGACATCCGTTGGCAGCCCGTCTCACTCTCCTCTGAGGCTTCCCTCTTAGTTTCTTGCAATAATAAAGATTTCATGACTATTTTTGCAGGACTATCTCATTTCCTGAAGGTAGGGTTATGTCTGTCATCTCACTGGCTCTTCATAAGAAAACACAATAGTGCTATAAAACCCTTTTTAGGGACAGGAACACTTATCTCAGAGAGGCAAATAAAGTAATTTCTCAGCAGCGGCACTATTGACATTTTAGTCCAGATCATTCTTTTTTTTTTTTTAATTAAAAAAATCTTTTTAACATTTATTTATTTTGAGGGAGAGAGAGACAGTGCGAGCACAAGAGGGGCAGAGAGAGGGAGACACAGAATCCAAAGCAGGCTCCAGGCTCTGAGCTGTCAGCACAGAGCCCGGCACGGGGCTTGAACCCACGAACTGTGAGATCATGACCTCAGCCAAAGTCGGGCGCTTAACCAACTGAGCCACCCAGGTGCCCCAAGCCCAGATCATTGTTGTGAGAGGCTGTCCTGTGTGTTGTGAGGTAATGAGCATCTCTGGTTTCCATCCACTAGAAACCAGTAACTCTCACCCCCTCCCCCTACTTGGAACAACTAAAACCATTAGCTGGAGTACATGGGGTAGAGTGAGTACCAGTTAGGATATGAATTTAGGCACAGAGGTGCAAAAACAACAGGGCCTTAAACCAATAGAATGTTTTTTCTTTCTCCCAGCACTTTTCACGGGGAAGTTTTCTGGAGCCGGTCTGATGGCTGGTTCCACACATGTTGGGGGATCTGTGCTTCTCTGTGGCTGCTTCCCTGTGTCTGGGATGACAAAATCCAGAGGGTTCACCTACACCCCTAGCAGCAAGGTGGAGGCAAGCGTGACCCTTTCCTTCCTTGGAGGACACTGCCTGGTGGCTGCACCGCTCCCATCCCCTTCTAACCTTCTGGTCAATACTTAGTCATACAGCTACTTCTAGCTGCAAGGGAGGCTGGCAAGTGTATTCTTTAGCTGGGGGGCTGTGTGTTCATTTAAAAAGTCCACCTCCTTGGGTCGCCTGGGTGGCTCAGTCAGTTATACATCCGACGACTCTTGATTTCAGCTCAGGTCATGACCTCACAGTCCTGAGCTCAAGCCTGGCATCGGGCTCTGCGCTGGGCATAGAGCCTGCTGAAGATTTTCTCTCCCTCCCCCTCTGCCTTTACCCTGCTCGCTCTAAATAAATAAATAAATAAAGTCTGCCTCTTTGAAGGGGGGAGAACACACGATCACAACTACCATTCCATTGTCGTAGGGATTTGCTGAGGCCACAGGGCAGTGGGCTGAGACTTGGACCCCAGACCAGGGCTCACTCTTGCACAGGCGAAGGAAGCAAACGTTACCTCGAGGGGTGGAGCTGCTCTTCCTCCAATGGGGCATACCAGGTCTTGCATACATCATCTTGCAGACCCAGGTTAAGGTAAGCCCTCGGTGCCTCCCTCAATCCTGTGCCCTCGGTGGCTCTCTGGCCTCACCCCAGCCTGGCCCTGCTGTGCCCGCCTCTCCGGCAGGGCATTCTGCAGCTTGGGGAGATTTTCCCACCCCCTCCCCCACCACGCGGCTGCCCCTCACTGCCACCCAGGCCTCGTGAGGGGCACAAGACACCAAAGTGAAAACAGCTGAAATAAAAAGGTTTGGTTCCAGACTCAGGCTTGGCTGGAAGCCTAGGGCTCAAGGATGCCATCAGGACATGCCATCTCTCCGTCTATCACTTTGTCTCCCTCAGTCCTGGTTTCCTTTGTGTGGGCTTCACTCCCAGGTGAAGCTTCCCTCCCACCACCCCAGGCTCCCTCAGCCCCCAGCACCTTGATTTCCGGGGAGAGCATGCGTCTTGTTGTGGCGAAAGCTCAGGGGATGGACTCCCATTGCCCCCCAGGACGCGTGAGCTCAGGGCATGGGGTGCCCCGATGGCCAGGCAGCTCTGGTACCCACCACTGCAGCCAGGGACAGTCAGCCCACGGATCACATGGTCTGAGGAGGGGGCCGGGGGTAGGCAGTGGCAGTTGCCTAAAAGAGGAAATGGGTGCTGGGTGAAAAATACTGGGACTCAGAACGTTGTTTTACAAAGGAGGAAATAAGTACAGAGAGAAATAACCCACCCAGGCCACCCAGGGGGTTCAAACCACCTGGGTTTGAGCCTGGGAGCCTCAGGGAGGGGAAGGGCGGACAGGAACCTCCAGAGTCTGGTGAGTATCTGAGTTGGGGCTCTGAGTCTGGCCGTCAGGGCAGGCAGGCTTCGGGAGAGGTAGGCGGGTGGGTCCGTGGGTTCTCTGGAGACCCCCTGGAGGGTGGAGCCCTTCCCGGGCCTTATCACCCCATGCAAGAATGGAGGGGGGCCCAGCACCATCTCCTGGGTAGCCGGTCCCGTTCTGCCTCAGTTTCTCTGGCAGTGCCAGCCCCAATGTGTCCTGGGCTCCCTTCCCTGAGGGGGATACACTTCTTATCTTCTGAGGCTCTGGATTTCACGAGCTAAGTGAGCGGAGGTGGGAGGCCTGGGCTGAGAGCCGGGGCACCGGGGTTAGAAGCTCAGTGCTACCCATTTATCAGAAAACTGTCTCCCAGCACGGGTCAGAGGCAGGACTGAGAAGGGCCCAAGCACACGGCCCATGCAAGAGTGCAAGAAACATCATAGACCCCAAGTCCCCCGGCTTGGGTGAGAAGGGGAAGTTTTCATGAGGACACTGGGGTGTTTAGGCCCTGGAGGACAGGAAGGTAGCAGGGGTCAGGACAACGAGAACCAGGCACTCAGACTCACACCATTCTTTTAATTTTTAATAATTTTATTTATTTATTTTGAGAGAAAGAGAGCATGAGCAGGGGAGGGGCAAAGAGAGGGAGAGAGAATCCCAGTCGGGTTCTGCACTGTCAGCACAGAGCCCCATGCCGGCTCGAACTCCTGAACCGTGAGATCATGACCTGAGGTGAAATCAGGAGCTGGATGCTTAATGAGCTGAGCCACCCAGGCGCCCCATTTCTCACATCAGGGGGTCACTCCTGACCCCCTGATCATGGCCACCTGCTGGCCAAGTTAGAGGTTCTACCTGCTCCAGACACCAGAGTTAGTCATCTGTCCCTCACTCTGGCCTCAAGCGCAAGTATCTCACGGGAGGGATTCATTGGCTCATTCTAGGTCAGACGCCTATTTTATTTTTTTAAAAACTTTTTAAATCTTTATTTATTCTTGAGAGAGAGAGAGAGAGACAGGGTGTGAGCAGGGGAGAAGCACAGAGAGAGGGAGACACAGAATCCAAAGCAGGTGCCAGGCTCTGAGCCTGACATGGGGTTCGAACTCACGAACCACGAGATCATGACCTGAGCCGAAGTGGGACGCTCAACCGACTGAGCCCCCCCCAGGCGCCCCTCAGAGGCCTGTTTTAAACCAATCGCCCAAGGCTGGGGCAGTGTCCTAGGTATGGTCCAGCTCGGGTCAGGGCCCACCTGGACCAGCATGGCCCCGGGCTGGGGCCATCTCAGAAGAAGGCAGTTCTCTGGGGTGGTGGCAGAGGGGAACGTTAAGAAGAAATTATGTAAATTGTCACCCAGCCCCCAGTCCAAACACACCAGAAAGGCCCTGTTGGAAGTGGACTGGGCGGGCCTCAGGCTAGACCCGGCCTACAGTCAGATTGTTGCGTTGCCCAACACAGCGTTTGGAAAAAAAAACAAAAAAAACCCAAACTGGCATCATTTATAAGTCAGGAGATTTCATGTGAAAAATCTTTCTCTGACTCCTCTTTGAAAATAAAACTTCTGGGGCACCTGCGAAGCTCAGTTGGTTAAGCAGCCGATTCTTGGTTTTGGCTCAATTCATTATCTCGTGTTTTCAAGGGTTCGAGTCCTGCGTCGGGCTCTGCGCTGGCAGCACGGAGCCTGCTTGGGATTCTCTGCCTCCCTCTGTCTCCGTCCCTCCCCCGCTTGCACTGTCTATGTCTCTCTCAAAATAAATAAATTCACTTGGGAAAAAAAAAGACAAAAAAACAAAGAATAAAGCCTCTGGACACACTGGGTCAGAGGTGTGAGTGTGTTCAAGGTTATAATAAACTCATAACCTCGGCAGGGAGGATGTTGACCGTGACCTCCCTGAGGCTTGGGCAGTGGCCAGTCCTTCTCATAGGGAGTCTGTCTTGTACAAGGGCTGCCAGGTGGAGCCAGAGGCTCAGAGACGGTCTTCTGCTATTAAACCTGGGCCCTTTCCCAGGTCCCAGGGCTTCTTACATAAATGTTTATTTACACCTGCTCTTCTCATAAAGAACAGAAGACAATTTCCGTTAATGAAGCCACACGTACATGGGGGCGAGAAGGAAGTGTTCTGACTCTGACCCCTACTGTCATACTATTATCTCTGAGCTTCCTGGCAGCCAGAGGAAAAGAAGAAACACAAAGTGGTCTTTTTATTCTTATTATGTGACAGAAGGGACAGACTGAATCTTCACGGGAGACCAATTTTTGGTTCTAGATACTAAAAAGAAATGTCTCATATGGGATGTTAACACAACGGACTGCATCCTCAGCATTTTTTTACAAGGGGGAGGGCTGACCTAGATAGCAGTCTACAGAAAGAGGCCAGTGTCCATGAAGCCAGATTTTTCCCTCTGCCAGGGTCTGCCAGAGGCCTGTAGTGGGAGCAGCTTGAGGGCAGGACCTGACAATAGTAAATCCTATAAAACTGTTCATTTACATCGCACGTCCCTGGGCAAGCTTCCTTGGCTCTCGGACACACACGTGAATTCACCAAGCATTTCTGCGTGCCAGGCTCCGGGAATCACAGGTGATTAGAGCCCAGACAAATGGTCCCCTGCCAGTGCCTGGCATTGTGCTCAGCTCCTGGCAGGTTTTCCATAGAAAAATAACTTGCCAGTTGTTTCCAGATCACTCCTGCCCTGCCTGCCCCCCTGGGTTGTGGCAAATGTTAAGGGAGGTAGTTGGGAAGGAAGCGCTGTATTGATGCTGTGTATCATACAGCTGTCCCCCCGAACCCTACAGAGGCACGCCACATACCTGCTCTACCCCAGCACTAGGCCTGGCACCAAGAACATAATGACAAAGAAGTCTCTGACTCAGAAGAGCTCACAAACTGGAGGGGAGGACAGATGTGTAAACACATTACAAAAGTGTTGTTGTAGTAAGAGACGCAGGTATGAGAAACTGAGAACAACAGAAGACGTGCCTGCTGTCGTGGAAGGGGCTTGTCAAGAAAAGCTTCCTGGAGGGGCGCCTGGGTGGCTCAGTCAGTTAAGCGTCTGACTTTGGCTCAGGTCATGATCTCATGGTTCGTGGGTTCGAGCCCCGCGTCAGACTCTGTACTGACAGCTAGCTCAGAGCCTGTCGCCTGTCTTCCGATTCTGTGACTCCCTCTCTCTCTGACCCTCCCCTGCTCACACTGTCTCTATCTCTCTCTCTCAAAGATAAAGAAGAAAAAAAAAAGAAAAGCTTCCTGGAGGATGTAACTACTCTGCCGGGTTCCGAAGGCTGACTAAGAGTTTTCCCGAAGGGGAAAAGGAGTCAGCTAGCACAGAGCCATAGAGGCTCGAGAGAACTTAGTCCTCGCTGGAAACTATGAGTGGTGGGCACTTGGGTGGCTCAGTCGGTTAAGCTTCCGACTCTTGATTTCGGCTCAGGTTATGATCTAACAGGTTTGTGGGATCAAGCCCCGCATCGGGCTCTCTGCTAAAATCATGGAGCCTGCTTGGGATTCTCTCTCTCCCTCTCTCTGCCCCTCCCCCTGCTTATGTGCATTCTGTCTCTCAAAAGTAAATAAATATTTTAAAAAAACCTCACACTTGTGAGTGGTATCATGCATTTGAAACACAGAATATCAGTGCGTAAGTGGTGGGAGGGGAGACTGAATGAGCAGAAGGTGGTTTTTCAAGTAAGGCTTAGATCCAGGGAGAGAATCTATGACTTTCCAATTGCTGCCTCCTCCAGGAAGACTTCCCTGACCCCACAAGCAGCTTTCCCCATCACAGCCCAAATCTTATGCTGTGATTTTGTTCACATGTTTGCAGAGAGCAACAATGGGGTCCTCCTCACCTCCGCCCACAGCTTGCCCAGCAGTGGGCAGGGCCTCCATGAAAGCGTGCGTTTTGGATGAATGGGCTGGTCTGGAAGTCTTACCAGGGGACTACCCATCTGCTTAGACACCAAGATTTTAGAGTGGCTCAGAGAATTCCTGGGGGCCAGGGGAAAAAACCAAACTGTTGTACAGGTTTTTAAATGTTTTGGGGGACTTCGCAGAGTCTTTTGAGCTTTGCTTTCCCACCATCTGGGAGCTATCAAGATATGGTGGGTGTGTCTGGGCCAGGCCCAGAACAGAGGACAAGAGGCAGGAATGTGCAGGGTCCCTGCATAGGAATGGTTGCAATGTTCGGACTCCGGCCCTGGAGGGTGGCACAGGCTTCTCATTGTTCCACGCCCTCGGCTCTCCACTCTGATGGGGCGGGAAGGGCTTGGAAAGGCCAGAGACCAGCTTTGGGAGGAGGGCAGAGGCTTCAGGCTCCCTCAAAAGACCATCATGCTGTCAGTCAACACACTCACAGAGAACCTTCAGTGGGCAAAGCCCCTTCTCCTCCGCCCTGTATGGTAGGAGGGGCTCCGGATTTGGAGCCTGGAGAGCTGGATGCCCAGCCACTGGGTCATTGTGTGAATCTCCGCAAGTCCATTTCCCTGCAGCGGTAAGCAGGTGGAATTGATGTGGAAGTCACGGGAAATCATAAGGGTAAATACAAAAGGAAAACAGATTTACAAGGTAACAATTTTAATGGCTAACATGGATTGGATCCATTGCACTTCTCACTGTATCCCCACAACCATGCAAGCGGGTCATCAGTCAGTCCTGTTCATCAAATAGAGCCTGTTCTGGCTCTTCAACTCTCACGTGCAGTAGGGTTAACCTCTCTCCCTCCCTGTGGTGGGTGGAGCCATGCGACTAATTCTGGCCAATGACTTGAGATCAGAAGTGAGTCCAGGACAAAGCATTTCTTTTTCTTCCTTTAAAAAAAGTTATTTAAGTCATCTCTACACCCAACTTGGGTTTTGAACTCACAGCCTGAGATCAAGAGTAGCATGTTCTCTAGACTGAGCCAGGCAGGGGCCCTCAGGCCAAAGCATTTCATGGCGAGTGTACAGTTCTCCACTCTCCCCCATCCCCGGCCACACAGAGTGAGGAGAAATGGTGCTGCTCCATCAGCCTGCGTCCCAGAGTGAAGACGACTCAGAGCAGAGTCTCCATGGATCCAAACCAGTGTGGACATGAGAAATGAATAAGCAAATCTTTGTTGTCGTAAGCCACTGGGATTTTGGAATTGTTTGTTACTGCAGTATACTTTAACCCATGCTGACTGATATACCCCCCATTTCTACAGATGAAGAGCTCAGAGAGCTTGTGACCTGTTCAAAAATCACACAGCTATAGCAAACCCAAGTTGGAGACTCTAAAGCCCGGGCCATGTGTCTGGGAGGCCACCACAATGGTTTTTTTCTTGGGTGAAAGTCTGTCTTTGGAGGCTGCTGCCAGGGCTTGAAGATCTTTTCCTTCGGTGGGAAAGAACAGCAGTACAGATGTGAGGTCATTGCCTCTTTGGGCCACTAGAGGGCAGCTGAACCCAGGCTTGTAATTACTGGGCGGGCAGGGTCCTCCAGACCCCCTCAACCCTGGAGGAAAGAGCAGGGCCAATGGGCAGGAGGGGGATACAGACACGAACCGGATTCCTTCCTGGCTCTCAAGGCCCTAACAGTCTGGCAGGGAGCCCGAGGGAGGAATTCTATCTAGATCTTTACGCTAGAAGAGATCACATGAAGGCATCTGGGACCTATTCGCAAAGGCAACTGAGGCCCAGAAAGGCAAGGGACGTGATGGCAGCTGTATAATGACTCCTGACTTCTTCTCAGGGTTTCTTCCTCTCAGAGATAATGTAACCCAGTGAGGGTGACCGGTAAAGGCTCCCCCTGCCCAATCTGTCCAGGCAGAACTGTGCTGCCCCCTCCCCAAACACCTCCGCTCTTCCTCAAGGTGGGTCCTCGGGCCTTGAAGCAAGAAGGGGAAGGGGAAGGGCCGAGGCAGGAACTCCAGACGCCCCCCTCCCCCACCCACTGGACTTCAGCAGGTGTTGCCCTGGTAACCAGAGAAAAACCACATTTGAAAACAAAGGTTGGAAGAGAGAGGATGGATGAACAGGGGAAGGTCGAAGGTCCACATATTCACCATTTATTCACTCACTCATTCATTCATTCACTCATTCATGCATTCTATAGAAACTTATGAGGCTGACTCTTGCCAGCCCCTGGAACCCAGAGAGAAGAGAATTCAGGCCCCTCAGAAATGTCCAATATGACAACACAAATTAAAATTGAAATAAATTAAACAATTCAGGTCCTTGGTCGCTGTAGCCACATTTTAAGTGCTGAATAGCCACCAGTGTCTAGTGGTTACCGCTTTGGATAGTGCAGATATAGAACATTTCCATTATCGTAGAATGTTCTATTGGCCAGCACGGCTCCAGAAGCTCACTGACTAAGGAGAGCAATACACAAGAAAATCGACCTGACCTCACAGCGCTGTGTGGGCTGTGGCGTGCTCATCAGCAAAAAGCAGGTGACGAGGCGGAGATTACAGGAGATGCCAGAAGAATGCTTAGCCTAATTCCTGGCTCAGGGTGAGCACTGGAAAGATGTCATCCACCATCACTGCTGTGTTACCGTAAGGACCTGTTTACATCCCCATCTTCCCGAGCAGACTGTGAGCTCCTCCCCAGTCCTGGTAGTGCTGGCCTATAGTAAGTGTTCAGTAAATAGCAGCTATTATTAGCACTGTCATTACTATTACTCTTGCGGTGATAGAGGCCGATGAGAGCGCCACCCAGCCCACAGGGTAGGTCTCCTCAGGTCCAGGGCTGCACATCTTCAGTACAGGGTCCGGTGGGAGTGAGGAGGGGCTCTGGGGACTGGTGTCAAAGCAGACAGCCCCTGCTTTAGCTTCCAGGAACTCCAGCTTGCCCCAGAAAAGAGCTCAGGTGGGTGGGCAAGACGGCTTGCGGGTCACAGAACCGGACAGGATGCGGCGGCAACGCGGAGGGGAATCCGGAGTAAGGATGGTGCCAGGGCCACTAGAGCGTGGCTGTATTTGGAGTGTCCTTGTTCTTACTAGAGACTTCTCTCGGGAGTCAGAGGCTGTGGGAGGTAGCCTTTGGGAGATTTGGGGATGCCGGGCAGCGGGACACCCCCCCTCCCCCTCCCAGGTGGCCTTGAGTCCAGGGCAGCCCAGCCTGGTCATTAGGAGCCTCCCATGGCCCTTCGGGATTCCAGAGGCTCAGAGCAGCCATTCACTGCCGCCCACTGCTGCGTAGCCAGCCCCTCCCTGCCCCAGAGCCCGACCCAGCTGGGGATGTAGCTGATGGGACAGGTCAGGAGAGGGCTGGACCCTAGGCCTGGGGACTATGACCTGGGGGCTGAGTGGAGGCTCACGAGGGGGAAGAAGCCCCTGAGCTGGTCACAGTGGCCAGAGTCTGGGCGCAGGGGAGGTGAGAGGCTTCTCCAGCCTCAGCTTCCCAGACTGAGGAGCACTGGGCTTTTCTTGTCCTCTGATCAAGGTAGGTGGGTATTTATGTGCGTGTGTGTGTTTGGGGGAGTGGGTGGGATAGGACCAAGGGACAGATGGCAGGAGCGCAGACTCAGTGAGGGGTGGGGATCCGGTGACGTTGGAACAAATGGGCCCCAGAAATCCGATCCACAGGCCTCTGCTCTCTCTGCGTGGGCGTGCACACAGAGGGTAGATGTTTGGGGTTAAGTGCAGGGTGAATGTGCTCGTGTCCAGGTACGTGTGGTTGTGGAAAAGGGCAGGAGAGCAGGCCTGAGGGACGTGCTCAGTGGGGGTGACGGAGGCTGGCACAGTCTTGGGTACAAATATGTGGCTGGAGAGGGGCTGGGGGGACGTCACTGTGAGGGATGAGAGACCCCTTGCTCCAGACCTTAGGGACCTGGTGTTAGGGTCCGGGCCATCTCCTGAGAACCCCTCCTGCCAGCCCCCCTCCTGCTGTGCTGAAAGCAATAGAAGGGCGCCTGGGTGTCTCTTAAGCTTCGGCTCAGGTCATGATCTCGCGGTCTGTGAGTTCAAGCCCTGCGTCAGGTCTGCGCTGACAGCTCAGAGCCTGGAGCCTGTTTTGGAGACTGTGTCTCCCTCTTTCTCTGCCCTTCCCCAGTTCACGCTCTGTCTCTCTTGCTCTCAAAAATATATAAAACATAAAAAAAAAAAAAAAAAAAACAACAGAAACANGGAGCCCAGAGTATGCACCAGCTGGCCATCTGGGGGCCTTGGAGCCCGCCTTGGGGAGTGGCTCATCCACACAGACTACCTGCAGAGCCTTGACCTCCACCTCTCCCCACCTCCAGGTGGTTTGTCGCTTCCATCCCTGTGCTGGGAAGCTTTCTCCAGCCCCGCCCCCACACACAGAGTTTCAACAGTGTCCCTGCCATTCTTTTTTTTTTTTATATATATTTTTATTTATTTCTAGGAGAGAGAGAGAGGGAGACAGCATGAGCAGGGGAGGGTCAGAGAGAGAGGGAGTCACAGACTCTGAAACAGGCTCCAGGCTCTGAGCTGGCAGTCAGCACAGAGCCCGACGCGGGGCTCGAACCCGCGAACCGCGAGATCATGACCTAAGCGAAAGTCGGACGCTTAACCGACTAAGCCACCCAGGCGCCCCATGTCCCTGCCATTCTTCTTGCCTCCACTTCTGGTCCCTCTGTCATACTGTTCCCGCCAGCAGATCTGACAAGGTCATCTTCCAGGGCTGAGCATCGCTGTTGGCCTGGCTTGGTCTTCACTGCACCTGTGGCCTTCTATCCCCCCTGCAGCGTCCCACCCCTTACAGCCAAGGAGACCCACAGTGGATTTTCAGGAGGATGCCACACCCTCACCTTGGGGTCTTTGGTGTGAACTACCCCAGCCCCTGGTCCAACCTTCCTCCTCTGAGGCCCAACACTAAGCTAATACTTCACGCATCGCTCACCTCCAGCTTAGTCCTGCCTGCTTCACAGCCTGGCACCACTGGGGATGGTAGGTTCCCCAGGGGCAGGGGCTGTGGCTTGTTCACTGGACAAGCCTCCTCCTGAGGGCACTTGCTACTTCACCTCCCCAGCTGCACCTTCACCATGTTCCTCTGCAGCTCTGGCTAATTCAGGATCCAGCAGCCAGGGGCTCTTTCCTGGCTCTGGACGGAAGCCCCCCAGAGGCAGACCCTGTCCCCAGGCCAAATGGGTCATCCCTCCGCCTCCCACCTGGATGCCTGGGCTCCTATTTTGGCTGTCATGGGAGGGAACCCAGAGCATTCTGGCCCCTGCTAAAAAAGACAGGTAGACAGGCTCCCAATAACCACTGCCCTCTTTCAGGGGCCCTGAACAAGGCCCCTTCAGACCAAGGCCCCGAGACTGGGAGTAATTTTTTTTTAACCTTTAGATATTTGTGTTTTTGATAACTAGTATAAAACCCAAGCCATTGAGGATCCCATAATTTTATACCTTGATATATTACAAGTTTTCTTTTTTTAAAATGTTTACTTTTGAGAGACAGAGCATGAGCAAGGGAAGGGGCAGAGAGATGGAAATACAGAATCTGAAGCAGGCTCCAGGGTCTGAGCTGTGAGCACAGAGCCCGATGCGGGGCTTGAACTCACAAACCGTGAGATCGTGACCTGAGCTGAAGTCGGACGCTTAATCTACTGAGCCACCCAGGTGTCCCACAAGTTTTCTTATAAATATATTTCTTGTAATATATTTCTGTTAAAAATTATATTTAGAATTAAGCTTTATATACATACATATCTATTTGCCAATTTTTTTCCATTATAAAGTGAATGATTTTTAAAACGATTTTATACCTTAGTGGCTGTATAATATTAAAATGATAATCGTGTTTTAACAATTACTCTATAACCTTTCCCATAACTTAAATATTTTACATTTTAAAATAGTGTCTTGTTTCATAAGACCCTGGCAAACACCGACAACTGAAAATTAATTTGCTACTTAGCAAAGAAGCTTTTGTGCTCTCTATTAACTAGGAATCAAAGCCATGCACACTGAGCACCTCACCCCTGCTTGGCCTCTTCTCTCTGTTGATTGGCTCAGGGGGAGACCTGGATGGATCACAACTTTGAGCTGCAGCAGCATGGAGCCCCCAGCCCTGGAACCTCCGTCTCCCGCAGCCACCTGCTGGGGCGCCCTGCCCGCTCCTCAAAGCTCCCTGGAGGGGTGTCACCCCTCATCCCTGTCCTCAGGAAAACCATCCGTCTGGATGCCTTCCCTCAAAGCCACATCCCACAGGCTCCCAACCGACCCAGCCTTGGGGCCAGGGCCCAGAGTGTGCCCCCGCTGGAGACCACGCCCCGGAAGCTCAGCTCCATCTCCTTAACACTCCGTCAGAACAGCCAGGCATGGCCGGTGCGCCCCCCGTCTTCTCACTGGGGAGAGCTGCCCACCTCGGGCAGGGAGGCTGCCACCCACGGAGGAGGGAGGCTGCCCCCCCCAGGCTCACGATCTATTTCCCTAGTGCCAGTGGGCAGAGTCCACTCTGAGGGCCCAGGGAACCCAGGATTGGCCAAACCCAGCAGGATGCCCACAGTGGAGAAGCCTCTGGTGAGCTCCTACCTGGCCCTGCCATTTCAATCCCGGTTAGTCCAGAAAACACCAGGCCCTGCAGGGCCAGGCTCAATAGGTCAGAAACACCCTGTCCCAGCGACTGCCCACATGACTGCCAGAACTTCTCCAGGAAGAGGCAAGCCCCGGTTCAGGGGTATCCCGAGACCCCGGCTGCATCTCCAAAGGGCCGCCTCCACCACAACTCCCGCGACAGCCATGGATTTGGCTCCTCTGGACACAACCAGGCCAGGCACAGCCAGACATGTAGCTACAATGGCCACCAACAGACCTAACTTGACTATCAATCCGGCCACGTCACGCATACCCGCACTGGATACAGGCACAGAGTCCCCTGCTCTGGACACCAAGCCGGGCACAGCCATGGACTTTGGTACAGAAGGCACAAGCAACTTGGCCATGGTCATGGATTTTGTAACTCCAGACCCAGAGAAACTGGGCAAAGCCATAGCTACAGCGGGCACAGCCCCGTCAGCTATAACCACAAGGGGTACAGCTATGGAATTGGTGGCACCAGGCGCAGTCAAGCTGGGCACCGCCAGGACAGATGCAGCCATGGCCTTGGCTAGAGCAAATACAGCCAAGCTAGACATAACTACGGATGCTTTTCCTTTGGACACAAGCAAGCTGGGCACAGCCATGGGGGAGACCACACTGGACAGAGTCATTAGCCTGACCACATCAGCCACTTACCCACTGATGCCAAGCACAGAGCCAGCCCTGGACCATGCTACTGCGGATGCTGTGACAGACGGGACCGCAGAGCCTATCGTGCGGGACCTAGCCAGAGAAACCGAAGGTAAATGTGAAGAGCTTGGCTGGGGATGTGGTGGGCTGCTGTAGGGGGCCAGGATGTATTGGCCTAGAGATGGACAGGTCAGGAAAGGGAGGTGGGACCATAAGGTCAGAGGTGAATGTGCTGGGGGCAAGGGGAATGAGACCGGTGGGCAGAACACAGGGGGTGCACCCTGAGCTGGGTCCCAACCTGCCAATCAGAGGTGAGGTGGAGCAAAGTCACCAGAAGGAAAGTTTACAGGGGTAACTTGTGGAGGAGCAATTATGCGGATTCCTTCCCTTAGCATCTTCCATGGTTGTTTCTTTGTTCCCTGAAGAGCTGGAGTAATTAGGTCATCTACAGGTGAGTCCAGCTTTAAAAGCAAACCACTTGCATGAAAATACAGGCACCGGGCTCATAGATAAGTGGTGATTTGTCCAACAGCCATCTCTACAGTGCTCCTCTAGATGTGAGTAGCAACTTCACCTGAGACCTTCTAACTCGTGCACATTCAGCCTTTTCGGAAGCTATCTGTTGCTTGAAAGGTGCCTCACCGGGCATGCTCTTCCTTGATCCCCTACCCCTAGCCATTTAGTCCATAAAGGAAGTTGGAGACTTGTATGTATGGAAGTCCTGCGTAGAGCTTTAAGCAGGTCAACACAAGGGCTAGAGGTTCATTTGGTCTCAGAGAGGATGTGACATGCCTGAAGTCATGCGGGTGGGTGGTGGCAGTGAGCGAGTGGGGTCCCAGATCCTGGAATTCTTCTTTGCTCTGTCCCAACATTCCCAACATTGCACGGGCTCAGATTCTGGAGCTTGGAAAGCAGCCCATCCATCCCATGCCTTAACTGGGTCCCTGGGAAGTCAGACCCTCCTTATCTTACCGCGTACTCTCAGTCTGGGGGAGTTCCCCCAGGCTCTGGTCTTCACTCCTTCTGCAACCTCAGCTCTCCTGAAATGCAGATGAAGACAGCCTGCTGGGCCCCTCAACCCTGACAACCCCTTTCTTCCTGAACAGTCTCCACTCCCTGATTTCGCTCTCTCAGCTACAGGCACGGCCACACCAGAAACCTGGGTTTCTTCCTCTCCTTCACCCCACCAGTCTATTTCCAAGTCTGTTGATCTACGTCCTCAGTACTTGGCTGCTTACTCCCTCCTCTCCAACCCTCTCTCTGACCCTGTGATGCCACAGCTCTGCCCCCCCCCCCAACTCCCCCAGGGCTCTCAGTCCTCCATGCAACTGCCACAGGGACTCACATATTTGATGGCAGCACTTTCACTGGCTTCCCTCAAAAGTCCAGCTCCTTAGCCTGGCTTCCAAGGCTTCGGACTTCTCCAGCCTCTAGCTCTATATTTGTATCTGGAATTTTCTCTGCTTTGGCTGCATCAGGAGTGGTGTTGTCCACTGGCACCATGCTGCTCACGCCTCTGTGTCTGGTCACCTCTGCTGCCCCTATCCACAGAGTGCCCTTCCCTTCCCTCCCACCACCATCTGCCCTTCTGTCTTGGCCCCCAGCTTCCCCATGAACTCTTCCAAAATCCCTCTCTCCCCGGGATGCCCACCAGAGTACCCCATGTGTGCCCCCTGCCCTCTCCATTAGGACAGTCCAGCTTTCCTGTCACCCCCGCTAGAACTAGAATGGTCATCTTCATCCCTGAGCCCCCCAGGGCCTGGCAATGCTCTGTCCATTAATGGTGACTGAATGCATGAAAATTTGTTCTGATGGATAAATGGAGGCTCAGGAAAGTTCCTAAGCAGCTCAAGGTCATAGGGCTCACCGTCCCCAAGCCGGGCCTGGAACCCGGGCCCCTGACTCAGGGCTCCGCCGGCGCCCGCGCCTGGGCAGAAGCGCGCTGAGCCCGCACAACATCCCCACTAACCGCGTGACTCGCGCGCGCGCGTCGCAGCTCGNGCCCGGCTGCGGGGGCCGCCCTGCCCAGGAGGAGCCCGCGCCCCGCTCAGCCTTGCAGCCCCGCGCCCTGAGCATCTCCCGGGAGGAACGGAGACAAAGGAGGATTCATGTCCAAAGGTAGGGCGGCCGGCCGGGCCACCGGCGCCCGCTGGGACGAGGCTGCGGCCCCGGAAAGCCCGGCCGGAGGTGCTGCCAGAGGGAGGGTGGATGCGCCGGGAGCCCACGCACGGTGACATATGCACACACGGTGGCACACACCCCAAGATATACGCGCCGGAGAAATGCACCCAGGGGATCGCGGGGAGAGAGAGAGACCCACGGACGCACAAGCAGGGACCCAGAGGCACAAGCCCCACGCCGGAGCACACCGCGACACGCACACACATGCACACGGCGCACAGGTTATCAGGGCCACCTACAGCCGGCTAAGAGACCTGTACGCTGACACATAGACCCTTCCCCCACACACAGGCGCACACTGAGACAGGCGCAGGGACTGAGGCAGCTGGTGGTCTCCAGGGGAACTCACTGGCCTCCAGGGGCCTGGGATGGGGGAAGGGGGTGTCCCAGGGCCCTTTGCAACTGTGAATGGGAAAGGACTAAGATATCTTCTGTGATTCGTTTTCTGAGAGCGGGGCTGGAGCTGGGGTGGTCTGGAATTGCCTCTGCCCGTGTGGGTGGGGTCTTGAAGGCTGCCAGGGCTGGGAGCAGGGGGAGATTCCAGTTCGGGAAGGGAGGGAGGGACCCTTCAACACCTCCCCCCCCAAACAGGCAGGTACTATTCTGGAAAGATTCCCTCCCCCTGTTGCCACCTTCCCTACAGAGGGGTGGGGTCCCTGGGCCAGACAAAGACAAAGCCATTCGTTTGTCTGTAAAAGAAAGCACCAGGGTCCTTGCTTGGCATTGGAGAGGAGGGTGCTGTTTCTGTGGGGGACTCAAAGCTGAGTCAGGTGGACAACACCTCTCACTAGAGCATTGATGGGGCAGGTGGCTCCTGGCCGGGGGAGGGGGGCGTGGGGGGGGCAGGTGCTGACTCCTCTGGAGAGCTGGGAGCTTAGGAGGACCCCAGGGACCATCTAGGCAGGATGGCACTTGAACTACATCCTGACACCTTCACCCTGAGCTCTTCCCATCCTTGTTGCAGGGGAGGGAGAGGACCTCTCTTAGCGGAGTCTACCCCTTTGACTGTGGCGACCCAGGAGCCATTTGCTGGGTGGGGGTCAGCTGCTCTGCAAAGGGAACAGCATGTGAGGGAGAAGAAAGGTGATGGTTCTGAAATGACATGTGCCTCCCTGTGAAGCATTCACTCATTCACTCATTCATTCATTCATTGCTGAGTGCCTGTGTTATGCTAGTTTCAATGGAGCACAGAGATCAAAGGGACATGGCCTCTTCCCTGAAGAAGGGTGGGAACTAGCCTGTATTCAGTGCCAGGTAATTTATGTCCATGCTTTTGTATAACGCTCACAGCAACCCAGCAAGGTAGGTACTGTGGCCATTTTCCTGAGGAGAAAACTGAGGCTCACAGGGGTCATCCAGGTGGGAGTCAAGCCTAGGTCAGCTGCCCATCTGGGGTTGGTATGGAAGGACCAAGGGACCTGTCCACGCAGAGGACGGAGCTATAGAATTCAACTCCAGAGCAGTGCTTTCCTGTTCCCTGAAAGTTGTCAGGTCCCCTCAGCAGACGGTGGACCCTCAGGGGCAAGGCCCTTCGTGGGGATCCAGAAGCCTCTTTGGTATTAAGTCTAGGGTTGGCTGGAGTGGGCTCCCGTTTGGCAGCATATGAATGTCCTGGAAGGGATGGAGGGGAAGAACAATGTGAGGAGTACAAGGTATTCAGGGGGCCGAGGAAGCACAGAACGGGGGCACCCGTCTCAGGTGGGAGAGCAGAGGTTTCCTAGAGGTAGCCCTCGAGTGGGATGGTGAAGAAGGAGGAGGAGTCAGCCACGGGCTGGGGTGAGCACGGGTCGTCCAGCAAAGGTCGTGACAGAGTGACCCGCCGCCCGTTTGCAGTACTCGTGGCCGATGGGCTGTCGTTAGTGTGTGGCTGGCATGTAACTGGCATGTGGTTGGGAGAGCTAACTTGCCATTGGGTGCTCCGTACGGTGTGCGCATGGGGGCTAGGAGGTGCTCGCTGGTCCTAGAAGTTGCCTGGAGATCTGCTGGGCGGCCCCTTCTTGCAACCAGGGGGAGCATTTTGGGAATACTCTTTAAGGACGCTACCATGGACGGACCAGAGCCGAGCAGGCCCTAGTTAAGGGCACGCACCGCACTTTATAAGGATACTAACAAAATCTCCCATAAAGAAATACAAGACTCGCTTTGCAAGTCTGTAGAATAGGGTAAGACCCACCCCCACCCCCAGCCGCCCACGGATGGATCTATGTCACAACACAGGTTGTGAGAGCACAGGGGCTTAGCTGTAGAGGCAGGAGGGGAGTGGTCTGGGCCAGCTGTGGGAGCAGCTGGGCAGGGAAAATGGGGCATGGCCTCCAGCGCAGGTGTGCCCCGTGGGGCCTGGGAGCCACGTGCAGCCAGGGAGGCGCAGGCCAGGGTGTGAGAGTCAGCTGCTGCAGGGCTGAACCCATCTTGCTGCTGCCTGGAGCCGCCTGGCTGGCAACAGCTTCCTAGGAAGTAGGAGGGAGCCACGCCAGGCCCTGGGGAGGTCCCCAGGCTTTTGTCAGATTTGGCCGTGCCTGGGAGTGACAAGGAAAGAACAGTTTCCCATTGGGAGAGAGAGTCTTGCCAGGGCTGGTGGAAGGGCCAGGTGGCGGGGGTGCAAGAACAGACTCCTGGCTGAGTCTGGGGGTGGGGGAGGGAGGCACTCCTGTCCCCTCCCTCCCCTTCTTGCCCATCTGCTGCTCCATCGGTTCTCCCTGTGAGCCTGAGAACTGCAGGAAGCACAGGATTCCAGAAGGGCAAAGCCGGAAGAGGTCCTTGAGGGAGTGTGGAGGCCAATAGCTATGCTGTGTAATTAGCACTGCTTTCACAGGCCCCGCTTCACATGCCCTCCCCACAAGCTCGTGAACTTGAAACGAGCAGGGGCAAGGGAGTCCGGGAGTGAGAGGTGCAGTGCTGGGGGGCTTCTGGGCATCATGGCTCCTGTGATGCTCACCACAGCCTTCATGATGATCCTGTCCAGTTTCTAGATGAGGAAGCAGGCTCACAGGGGGGACATGATTTGCCCAAGTCCACACGCGTGGCAAGTAGGAGCGCCAGGCTCGTTCCACCGCACCACACACCCCCATTTTATGGATGGGAAAACGGAGTTGCTCTATACTATATGGAACCTACCTACCCTGGTAGGCATTGGTCCCACGAGGAAATGCACAGATTTCTCTTACGTGTGAACGTACCTGTGATCTGCCAGCCCCAGAGGGATGTTGGCCTTTCTCCCCTAGAGAAGGGCTGTGTTCTCAGCTTCCCCTTTCTTTTGCTACCCACCGTCCCATGAACACACTGCGTCATATTAGGCAAGTGACCGCTCCAACCTGGCTGCGTCTCCTACTCTTCCCACTGGTTGAAAGGGGAGACTTATTCCTTCCACAGATTTAAAACCATGGCTAGGATGGTGCCTGGGACCCCGCAGGGCACAGACGCCCCTACTTTGCAGTGGTGCTCATGGAACAGAGGGGACACGGAGGCTGGGGGCAGGGGTGGTGCTCCTGCGGTGGGAAGGGGTAACCCTATTTGCTTCTAAAAGACAAAGCACCTGAGGTCAGTGACAGACAGTTAATACATGTTAGGTTCAGTATCCTAAAAGGTCTTAACAGTTTATCTGAGGAGGCAAGAGTCAGGTCAGAAGAACCCCAAATATCTTTTAGATCGGTGGTTCACCACGAGGGTTGTGCTACCCCCAGGGGACATGTGGCACTGTCCAGAGATATTTTTGGTTGTCACAACTGAGGTCAGGGATGCCACCAAACATCCTACAGTGCCCAGGACAGCCCTCTGCAGTAATTATCCAGCCACAAATGTCAACAGGGCCAAGGTAGAGAAGCCCTGGGAGTAGACAGACATGCTTTGGAGCAGCGAGGGCACAAGGAAGTGCCCCAGCAGCTGGAGAGGCTGGACACTGATCCCGGTCTGGTACCTGACTTGCTCTGTGTCTGAGGGAAGGCCTTTCTCCCTCAGCCTAGGTCTCTCCGGGAAATGAGGGGCCCATGGTGGATGACACATGAGCTCCCTTCCAGTCCCAACGCTTTGTAATTCTGTACCAAGAGACTACTACTGTAGCTTCTGTGCAGCTTCTGTTTTCCTCCGGCCCACCTCTCCCGCCTTGGCTTTGCAGGGCTCCCAGAGGCCAGGACGGACGCAGCCATGTCAGAGCTGGTGCCTGAGCCCAGGCCTAAGCCGGCAGTGCCCATGAAGCCCGTTAGCATCAACTCAAACCTGCTGGGCTACATCGGCATCGACACCATCATCGAGCAGATGCGCAAGAAGACCATGAAGACTGGCTTCGACTTCAACATCATGGTGGTCGGTATGAAAGGCCGTGGGTCACTGGAGGCCGTGGTGGCGGGCAGCACTGAGGGTCCTGTGTCTTTCCCAAGGATTGGCCTCTGCCCGGCTTCCCTAGGATGAGCTCTTTCTGGGAGGAAAGATTTCACTATGCTGGTCACAGAAGCCTCACCCTCTTCTCGCCTCAAGACTAACTGATCCAGGGGTGGGAACTTCGGGGTATTGTCGGCCGGGCCCCATTATGAGTGGGCGGACACAGGCAGCCTCTTACGCATGCTCAGCGTGTTTTCAGGCGTGTGGCGTGGGGAAATCGTCAGTGTCCTTTCTCACTGGTGTCAGAGAGAGGGAGGTCTTATTCTTTTTTTAAAAAATGTTTAATTTTGAGAGAGTGAGAGAGAGCAAGTATGAGCAGGGGAGGCACAGGGAGAGAGGATCCAAAGCAGGCTCTATGCTGACAGCAGCGAGCCCCATGTAGGGCTCGAACTCATGAACCATGAGATCATGACCTGAACCAAAGTCAGACACTCAACTGACTGAGCCACTTGGGCACCCCGATGGTGGTCTTATTTCTGCTCTTTTGTCATGCTTTAAAGCTTAAAGGGAATTTCCAGGACATTGATCGATCACTAAGTAGGGTCACTGGGTCACAGAATGTAAGAGCAGGAAGGGACTTTTGCCTGATATCAGTAGGACAGTCACTCAGTTGCTGAAACAGGGACCTGGGCATCATCTTCCTTTCTCCTTTCTCCCCCAGTGCAATCAGTCATCAAGACCTGTCAGTTTTACCTTGTAAATCTGCCTTAAGTCTGTCCACCTCTTTCCACCCCCACTGTGACCACTCTCAGCTGAGCTAGGTCTTCACCTGGATTGCCACAGCCACCTGACCCAGTGCTACTCAAAGATAAGGTGCTGGCTGGAGTTTAAATCATCTGACAAGTCTTGCTATAAAAAAAAAAAAAATCACCTGAGGGGCACCTGGGTGGCCAAGTTAGTTAAGTGTCTGACTTCCACTCAGGTCGTGATCTCATGGTTCGTGCGTTCAAGTCCCACATGGGGCTCTGTGTTGACAGCTCAGAGCCTGGAGCCTGTTTCGGATTCTCTCTGACCCTCTCCTGCTCATGCTCTGTCTCTTCCTGTCTCCCAAAAATAAATGTTAAAAAAAAGCTTTTAAATACCCCATCAACTGAACTAAACAGTGTGCTTAGTGTTATGGTCAATGTACTTTCTGGTGCAAATTTCTTATCTCAAGAATGGGTAGCAAATGATTCATGGACCTCGGCCACACTTTGAGGGGCCACACTTTGAGGGGCATTGACCCCCCTGGTCCTCTGTCTGCCTTCTGCTTTAGTCCATTATCCACCAGTGACTGAATAATATTTCCAGCCTGCAAAATTCCTTAGGTCACCCAGCCTACTTAAAACCCTTCAGTAGATTTAAGGGCTTAAACTCCTAGCCTGGCCTGGTGCTACCTCGCCACTCACCTCTTACCACTTCCGGCATGGCATTCTACTCCTCGATTGTGAGGAATGTTTTCCTGGATTCACTGTGCTCTGAGCAAGACTTCCCTGCCTCTGAGCCTTTGACTATGCCATTCCTTCTGTTTAGAACTCCCTTCTAGCTTCTCATAGGTCTTTCAAAGTTACTCTGCAGGTTTCAGTTTCATTGTTGCTTCTTCCTAAAAGTCCTCCCCATTCCAGCAAAACTGGATTACATTCCCTCCAGTTTGCTGGTTTAATGTCCCGGGGCTATCTCTTTCATAGCAATTATTGAGACATACCGTAACTGCCTCCTTATGTTTTGGTCTTCCTCACACTAAATGGCTTCTTAAGGGTAAGGATGTCTTGTTCACCTCTCTACCTCCAATTCTGCCACATCACTTGGCACTCAAGAGTACTTAGTGAGCAAGCGACCTCAGAAACATCCAGACCAGGAATGAGAAAGAAGGCCACATGGGCTACTTCTCCATCGGCTATGGGGAGAGACATTGCTGATCGGTCATGGCTCACATTCAGGAGTGAGCTGAACCCACGGGCAGTCCTTCTAACATATTGGTCTAGGTGGCTACTACTGATTGAGCAGTTGTATTGAGAAATGCAGCTCATTTGCTACCCCTGGTCTCATTAGCTCCCCCTTGGCACCATGTCGTCGGTAAAACAAACTAGGGGAGCAAATGTGGCCAGTCCAAGGTGTTTGGGGGAACAGCACAGTTGGGTCTGGAGCCTTAGGCTCTTGCCCCCCAGCCTGGTCTTTTCCCCAATATACCACAGGAATGTCCTAGACCAGCACTTCTTTTTTAAATTAAAAAAATGTATTTATTTGTTTTGAGGAAGAGAGCATGTGCATGAGTGTGAGTGGGGGAGGGGAAGAGAGGGAAAGAGAATCCCAAGCAGGTTCTGAGCTGTCAGTGCAGATCCCAACACAGGGCTTGAACCCACAAATCTTGAGATCATGACCTGAGCTGAAATCAAGAGTTGGACAGTTAACCGGATGAGCCACCGAGGCACCCCCAGGCCAGCACTTCTGACTTTCTTGTGCACATGATTCATCTGGAGTTCCTGTCAAAGTGCAGATCATAGGACTGGGGTGGGGCCTGGGACCCTGCATTTCCTATGAGTGTCCAGGTGATGCCGACGTCATTCCGTAGTCACAGGGCCTGCTTGTGTGATCCTTGTGCATGTAAAAGTTTGAGGAGCACGGCTTGGGCCAGTGGTTTTCAAACGCCCTTGAGATGCAGAACTCCTCCTTGGAATAAAATCTGCTATAGCACTATGTGTGTAAAACAGGCCAAAATGGGGCACCCGACTGGCTCGGTCAGTAGAACATGTGACTTTTTTAAATTTTAATTTTTAATGTTAATTTATTTTTGAGACAGAGAGACACACAGAGTGTGAGTGGCGGAGGAGGGACAGAGAGAGAGGGAGACACAGAATCCAAAGCAGGCTCCAGGCTCTGAGCTGTCAGCACAGAGCCCGACGCAGGGCTCGAACCCACGAACTGTGAGATCATGACCTGAGCTGAAGTTGGACGCTTACCTGACTGAGCCACCCAGGCGCCCTACCTTGCACATATTTTATTTGGTGGGGGTTAATCTCTCTAGGAGCACTTTAGCCGGGGATAAAGAGAGCTCTGCCATGGGATTCACAGGGCTGTGGGATTCAAAGGCAAATTTTGCTAACAGATGTGGAAGTGCGTATGCACTGAGGCAGTATCAGAGGGCAAAGGAGTTCTGCCGTTACATTTAGATTATTAAAGACTAAAAACTTAAGTGGGGCAGACACACGACAAAATGCTCCACTAGACAAATACAGAGGGTTTCCCCTTTCCCGGGGGTCCTGGAGCTCTGGAAAGGAGGAAAGAATGTGGACTCCAACTGGCATTGCCCCCAGTCCCTTTCCGGTACCCGGGAACTGTTCCACCCGCCTGCCCTCCACTCAGCCCTTTGTCCCCAGTGTGTGACAAACTGGGGGCGGAGAATTCGGTAGGCTCGTGGGAGAGATGGCCGGCTCAGGGGGTGGGCACGGCTCTTCCCCACCGTGTCACCCTCCTCCTGTCTTGTGGCAGGTCAGAGCGGACTGGGCAAGTCAACGCTGGTCAACACGCTCTTCAAATCCCAGGTGAGCCGCAAGGCCTCCAGCTGGAACCGAGAGGAGAAGATTCCCAAGACTGTGGAGATCAAAGCTATTGGACACGGTGAGGAGCGGGCAGGACCCCAGCGGCCGCTGTTCAGAAGGGTCTGTGTCAGAGAGGGAGAGACGGGCAGATGAAAGGCAGTTTCAGGACAGAAGAGAACAGAGGCCGGAAGTCTGTGGAGCCAGCTCCTTGGCTAGAAAAGGGAGGGGGGATTAAAGAGCCGAGAAGTGGGGCTTGGGCTGGATGATGAAGCGAGGGTGGGATTTAGACAAGCGGAAAGAAGCTTGGAGGGCCCGGCAGGTGCGGGGAACGGCGTGAACAGAAGTATAGAGGTGGGAAGACCCTGAACTCGACTTTTCCAGTAATTGGTCTTGAGGAAGGAAGGTAAGAAGGAGCCTGGGTCTTCCTGACTGGTAGGCCGCAGGGTACGTGGCATCAGCTGGAAGAGTGACCTCTGGTGCCTTCTCTGTTCACCCCCCAGTGATAGAGGAAGGCGGGGTCAAAATGAAGCTGACGGTCATCGACACCCCGGGCTTTGGAGACCAGATCAACAATGAAAACTGGTATATGTCTGCCTGTGAGATTTCTGCCTTAAAGACTGCAAGGAAGACGCTGAACACGGTGCAGATACGTTCACATCGAGAGCCTTCTGCACCCTTCATGCCGAGGGGCTAAGTGGGAAGACTTACTAACGGATGGCAGAGGGGCTTTATAAAGAGGCGAGGGAAGAGGCCCGGGTGGGGGCCAGTGCAGAAGGGATTTTGGCTGTGGGATTACCTACAGGTGGCCGAAGGGCAGGGTGGACAGAGCAAGGGGAGCTGTGATACGCTGATCTGAAGGCTGTGGCAGAGCTTGGCCTGTGGGCAACATCTTAGCCCAGGAAGAAGAGAGGAGGGTGGGTGATTTCCACGAGGAGAGAGCCTCTGGGAATTCACCGAGCAAAGCTGCAGTGAGCATGCAGCCCAGGAGGGGTAGCATACGCTGTGCAGAATGTAGATGGAAAGTTCCAGGCACAAGTTTGCCCCCAGATAGGGATGGAGGCCATTGCTCCTCTGTGAGGGAGCTGGGGTCGGCCACAGATAGGCAGGGCCACTGGACAACACAACTTAGAACCATCTTGGAAAAGTAACCGGTTGGCCTCTTCTCTGGTTATTTGAACGCTCCTTGAAGGAGAAAGGTGATCATTGCATTGGCGACAGTCAAGATAATGACTTGTTGCTGTGTTGAGTACTTTCGGTATGCCTTTGCTACGTTAAGTACCAAACCTCTGCTAGGCAGCCGTGGGTACTCCCATTTTGCTTGTGAAAAAACAGCCTCAGGGAGGGGTAGAGACCTTCCTCAGAGCCTCCCAGCTAATAAGGAATGGATGTGGGGAAAGTGGGCGTTGCTTTCTGGAGTGGGGTGGGGTTGTGCAGGGTCCTCTGGCCCAGTCAGAGGAGTGGGTCCCCACGGGAGTTCTAGCCTTGCTGATGAGGAAAGCCATCCATGGGGGTCTGAGGGAGAGTGGTCAACCTACCCCAGCCCCACCGGGGGAGGTAGAAGCGAGAGGGATGTGAGGGCCCTGCCGCCTGACCATGCCTAAGGTGAGCCCCCAGGTCCTGTTTCTCTGGGACATCCATCTGCTTTCTTCCCATGCCCCAGCTGGGAGCCCATCGAGAAGTACATCAATGAACAGTATGAGAAGTTCCTGAAGGAGGAGGTCAACATTGCCAGGAAGAAACGCATCCCTGACACCCGTGTCCACTGCTGCCTCTACTTCATCTCCCCCACAGGACACTCGTATGTACCAGTCCCGCCCCTGTGGCCACACCTAGCTCCGGTTTGCGTCATTCGCTAGGGGATAACGAATCCCTGGATGCAGCCGGGGCCCCGGATGAGCCCCAATGTATTCATGGCCCTGTGATCCCCCAGACTTGCCCGAAGAAAGGCTGACTTTCTTACCAGGAGGGTAAAGCTGACCAACATCAGCCCCCCATGCTGCCCACTGGTGTTCTAGCCCAACTGTGCCAGCAGACAGGAGCTGATATGTGAGCACAGAGGGCTCCTCGCTTATTCAGCAGATCTCTGCTTTGCACAAGGCTCGGGGTGGGGTCGGGGATGGGCAACAAGAAGAGTAAAATGGGGGTGGGCAGGGTTATTGAATTAGGGAGGGTGTTTGGGGTAGGTATGGGACCTCACTGTAGGCTGGGTGGCCAGCCAGCGTGTCTAGGGATGAAGGCTGGCAACAAGCAGAGCATGCTGGGAAGTCCGGTTGTGAGTGGCAGATGGGACTGCATGATAGGGAGTAGGGGCCTGGGATAGAGAGATCGAAGTGCACACGCAGGCAGGCCTTCCATAGCTTAGTGCTGAGCCCGTCGGCTGGGCCAGAGTTCAGTTCTTCAGAGGATGACACGGGCAAGCAGACCCCCCAGTTTGGAGGAAGCAGGTACTCAGCAGGTGTTTGAGGGTGGGGCCCAGGGACTCAATAAAAAGGTTTGCTTTATCCTTCCCTGAAATGTGGATCCAAGGTCAGAGCAAGCAGGCAGATAGCCTGACTTAGTAAGTCTCCCCGAATGTGAACCAGAGCCAGACTGGGGCGCCAGAGCCTTGAGGGAGCTGGGCCCTCAGATAGGGAGGGCCAAGGCCCCCAGCCGGGCCCCTAAGGGGCTGAGTGTAGGCTGGGAGAAGGACCATCAAAGGGTGCTGTCCTGGGGGCACCTGGAGCCCTGGGTGGAGGGTGTTGACCTCAGGACTGTGAGTTCCAGCCCCACACTGGGCATGGAGATTACTTTTTTTCCCTAAAAACTTTTAATGTTTATTTATTTTTGAGAGAGAGACACACACAGATTGTGTGAGGAAGAAGGGCAGAGAGAGAGAGGAACACATAGAAAATAAAGCAGGCTCCAGGCTCTGAGCTGTCAGCACAGAGCCCGACACGGGGCTCGAACTCATGCGCCGTGAGATCATGACCTGACCGAAGTTGGATGCTTAACCAACTGAGCCACCCAAGCTCCCGTGGGCATGAAGATTACTTAAAAAAAAAAAAAAAAGTGCTGTCCCATTAGCAGAATAAGATAGGCAAGTAACCATGACCCAAGGACACATAGGCAGAGACGACAGTCCATGCTATTCCCAGGAGGAAAAGGATCCCCATGCCAGGAAGGCTGTTTTGAAGGAGCAGTGTGAGTAGGGCTGCTGGAGGCGCGGGATTTGAAGAGAAAGGGAGATGGTGGCCCAAGTGGGGGCAGAGACTTGGAGCCTGTTCTGCAGGCTGTCAGGAGATGGAGAAGCCCCTTGGCCTCAGCCAGGTTCCCGGCCCAGTCCCTCTGCACCAGGGCGGCCCTGGAGTGGTGGCCGTGGCTGAATGGGGGAGGGCAAGGTGGCTCTGACACCCCACCTTCTCTGGGCCCCAGCTTGCGACCTCTCGATCTGGAGTTCATGAAACACCTCAGCAAAGTTGTGAACATCATCCCTGTCATTGCTAAGGCTGACACCATGACCCTGGAGGAGAAGTCTGAATTCAAGCAAAGGGTGAGAAGGCCCCTCCTCCTTTTCCTGTCTGCTCCCCTCCTTCCTTCCTCTGGTCCAAGCCATGTCCTATCCTTGAGTATTATATACGCCCCCCACTTCCCCCCCAGCTCCTACTTAGCCATTAAAGAAGCTGGGCTGACGGTGTCTGTGGACAAAGACAAGTTCACAGCCTCAGGCTGCTTTCTTCCCAGCCACCAAACTTACTGGCAGACACCGCTGAATACATAAATCACCGTACATATGAGAAACCACTCCTCAACGTTAGCTTGCTTGAAGGGCTGGACTAATTAATTGACTTCCCTCGGTGTTTACTATAAGCTCCTCCCTGTGCTGGATGCATGGGGATGGAGGTGGGGGCATGCGGGTGAAGTATAAAGACATTGCTCCCTTCAAGAAGCTTACAATCGGGTAGACCGCTGAAGAGGTCCTAGGTGACTTCCTGGAGGAGGTGCGACATAAGTCGAGCTTTGGGAGAGGGCAGACCTACAGGCTTCGGGTGGGGAGCCTCAACTCTCTTCCCTGCAAACAGGAACGTGACACGTAGCAGCATGAGCACTGCCCATGTGGAATCTGTACTCGGCTTGTCTAAATCCTAATCTTATGGACCCTGCAATGAGCAAGCTACACCCCCAGACTCTCCCCCAGCTCAGCGTGGGCTGTAGAGGCTGTATGACTCGGGTTCACATTTATTAGGATCTTCCTGCTGCTCAGGGCCTCGGAGTTCAGAGATGACTAGATTATCAAAGGCTGTATTCACCCCTCTTACTTCACACACACACACACACACACACACACACACACACACTTGTGTGTGCATATCCTCCCCCTCGACTTGGCTACCTTGCTTCTCTTCCTTGCCCTTAGGTTCGAAAGGAGCTTGAAGTAAATGGCATTGAATTCTATCCACAGAAGGAATTTGATGAGGATTTGGAGGACAAGACGGAGAATGACAAGATCCGGGTGGGTGCCCGGGGCTCTGTTCATCACACAATGCCCCCCTTGTTACCAGTGGGATGTGGATCGTGGACCCCTCCTGTCTTTCCACCTGCCTTTCCCCTTTCATACTTTCTGTTCCACCTCTCCTGACCCAGACTAGAAGTGACATGGGAGAGGATGAGGACCGGGGCCCTTCCTGGGACTGTGAACTGTGCACCCAGAAAGCCAAAGTTCACGTCCGTCCCCAGGCCACCCAAAAGCTGCTTCTTCTCCCGCAGGGCCAGGGAAAACCGGGGTGTGGTTGATGGAAGGGCATGGGCAGGAAGAGCATCAGGCTGGGGTCCTAGGTATCTATGCTCTAGTCAGAGCTCTGCCTCAGTGTTCCCTCTCTATGGCACAGAGGTTGGGCTATGTGAGTGGCTTAGAGGCTTTCTTTCCCTTAGAGGAACCCTTTTAAAAAATTAAACATCAGACAGACCTTCTGTATATAAAGCACAAAAACAGAGCTGTTCTGCTACAGCGACACAGGTACAGAGCACTGTCTTCTCAGCAATCCGTGGGGTGTCTCCTGGCCGTCTTAAGGCTTCACGTGATTTCCACTATCCCTTCCAATTTGAAATTTCTACAATTCTGGGATCTTACATCACAATCCTGAGTTCTTGTCTGGGCTTTTCTACGAACCACTGTGACCTGAGACACATCATTTACTTGCTTCGGTCTGGAGTCTCCTCCTGTGTTAAGTGTGGATAATGTATCAGAAGCCCCTTATCTGATGTCGTTGAGACAGGCAGTTAATCATTGGAAAAGTCCATCAAAGTGAAGATATCGTTTAAAAACCGCTGCATACAAATCTTCAATGTTTTTAAGGAAATAATTCACTAAATGATTAAGTGAAAATAAATCCCATTTATTAAACATTCTTTTCATATGGAGACAAGGCTTCTCTTTTTGAGAATAAGTCCAGTCTCAAGCGCAGCTCACCTTTATCAGGTGTTTCTGAAACACGCAAGTTTCAGAGAAACAACTCTCCACGGTCATACGTCCTCAGCTTCCATAATAGTTAATTTATCCAATAGCAAGTACACATCAGGCAAACAGATTTGGGAACAAAAGGCTGTCCCTTGGTGAACGTCCAGCCCATCTGGGGGAGCAGAGGAGCCCACGAACATCAGACAGTGGTCTCGGAGCTCCGAGAGGTCGGCGGACGTGGGCCTCTGCCAGTAAGTTTCATGCGAGGTAGTGTAAAGCATCAGTTATGTGGTGGTCAGATGGGTGGGTATCACTCAAGAGAGGTCTTTCTATCCTAGCTTAGCCCACAGAGTTGTTCCAAACCAAAGCAAACGCATTCAAGCAATAAAAAGTACAAAGTGTTCTCCTGTTGAAGGAAGGCCGACTTATTAAGGTGAACCAGCCAGGCAGGGGTGGGATCGGGGGTTGGACCCAGGACTTCAGACTTCTTTTCAGGAGACAAGAGCCTTGCCCTTGCCCCTTGCCATCAGTGGGGTCACTGAATGAACATCAGAAATGCGCAGTTCAACGCTGGAGGCCCAGGACCGTACGCCATCCTGTCCCTGGAGGCCCTGATGGTACAGGAGACTGACATGCACGTGTGTGTGGTTTGTCAGCAGGAGAGCATGCCTTTCGCTGTGGTGGGTAGCGACAAGGAGTACCAAGTGAATGGCAAGCGGGTCCTCGGCAGAAAAACTCCCTGGGGGATCATCGAAGGTAATTCAGTGCATTTCTTGAAAAACTGGCTGCTGGTCTGTTACACTTATTTGTTAAGCATCTATAGTTCAGGGCACTGTCCTGGCACGTAAGATATAAACTGAATGCCAGCCACACCCTGCCGTAAGGAGCTTACCGTCTAATTGAGAAGATGAATTTCAGAAGCAGGAAGTGATAAAAGGCCGAGTTAGCGCTTAACTAGGAGGCACTGACTTTGACTCGTGTGTCAAAGAGTTGAGAACATGGGAGAGATTAATGAGCACTGAGAAAACCAGAGAAAGGTTTTCACATGAAAGGGGACATGAGCCTACTGACTGTTGAACAGTGGTTCGAATGTGGCCGTTTTCATTTTGTTATGAATGGATGGGAGCTCTAGAAGGTCAATAGCGATTCTGAGAGTTTTCAAAGAATTGCTTCAATGATTTCTTTCTTTTTTTTAAATTTTTAAAATGTTTTATTTATTTCTGAGAGAGAGAGAGAGAGAGAGACAGAGTGAGCAGGGGAGGGTCAGAGAGAGAGGGAGATACAGAATCTGAAACAGGCTCCAGGCTCTGAGCTGGCTGTCAGCATAGAACCCAATGCGGGGCTCGAATCCACGAACCATGAGATCATGACCTGAGCCGAAGTCGGATGCTGAACCGACTGAGCCACCCAGGCGCCCCTCAGTGATCTCTCTCAATGTGATAAACTTCTGCAGGGAGCAGGGTAGACGTGACTGTTCTCAGAACATGAGCCCCTGAGGGCTTTGAGTCTCAGACAGGTTTAAGGGTCTTGGCCAAGATCACATGACTTGTTCGTGGTGAAACTGGGACTTCAGACCCAGATTTCAATTACACAACTGAGTTGATGTCAGCTTCCAAACCAAGTTCATCTCATTGTACCACATTGTCTCTCATTTGCTTATAGCCCCGTGTTGGGATTTTTTTTAAAATATCATTTTCTCACTGCCTTGAATTGGAATCTTTTATGAGAATGTCTGTCTTGTCCATCAGATTGTGGGACAAGAGGGTTCAGGTCGTAATTTCCTTCTGCTCTCATAGCCCTTGGCAAGTGATTTGCACATAGTAGGTCCACTCAATCTGTATTGAATTAGATTCATCATGTAGTGCATGACCTTTTTAAGATGGCTCAATAGTTATTTGCTGTGTGTGTTACTGTCTTCCAATCAGATTCTAAGCTCCTTGAGGATAGGAATTGGGTCTTGGGTCTTGGGCAGATTTTTAGAGGCCCTGTGTATTAATTTCCTTTCCTATAAAATGGGAAATACAATTGTCCCTATTAGTTGTTATTTCACAGAGTATAGAATAGCATCATGCCAGTGTAGCTGCTCAATAAATATTTGTTTAGGGGCACCTAGGTGGCTCAATGGGTTAAGCGTCTGACTCTCGATTTCAGCTTGGGTTTTGATCTCAGGGTCGTGAGTTCAAGCCCCACATTGGGCTCCATGCTGGGCATGAAGCCTACTTAGAAAAAATTTTTTAAAAAGTTTGCTCAATGCATAAAATCCCACGCACAGAAGTGCCAGGATGAGCAAGCCCCTGGAAGGCTTCCAACAGAGTACCTGTCCTGTGGCTCCCTCCTAAATGCCTCCACGACCTGACCAGAAGTTCATCTGCTGGGTGTGGCTACACTGAAACAGTGAAATGACCACCTGTTTTGTTTTGTTCACAGTGGAAAACCTCAACCACTGTGAGTTCGCCCTGCTTCGAGACTTTGTCATCAGGTGAGATGCACCCCTGCCCTCGGATGGCAGGTTTATTTATTTGGGGTCAGGAGGCCATCTGTTCAGACCTACTTCCTCAGTCTCCAGGTCTTTCTGACAGAGCTCTCTACCCCCATTGCAGCTCTGGTCATAAAGCAGAAGGGGCTGAAGAAGTGTCGTTAGCTCTCTGGCATGGGTCTCAGTTATGGGACCAGACCTTGGAAGTGATGTGTTAACCTCAGACGTGGGTCAGTCTCTTCCTCTTCCGACCCTTAATCACATCCCTCTCCCTTCTCACCCTTTGTCCTTCAGGACCCACCTCCAGGACCTCAAGGAAGTGACACACAACATCCACTATGAGACCTACAGGGCCAAGCGGCTCAATGACAACGGAGGCCTCCCTCCGGTGAGCGTGGACACAGAGGAAAGCCACGACAGTAACCCATGACGACCCTTTCTCTATATCATCACACATATCCACTTCCCCACACACATCCCAATACTACCAACCACTTTCTTCCTTTCTACTCTGTCCCCCAGGCCTGTCTGGTGTTTGTGGAGTTTGTCTACAGTGTGTGTGTGTGTGTGTGTGTGTGCGCGCACGCGTGCGCATGCATGTGTGTGTGTGTATGAGAGGGAGAGAGAGAGAGACTGTATTTATGTGTGTGTGTGCGCGTATACATGTGCAGGGGTGAGGTATTTTCACTGCCCTCCCTGGAAAGTCCCCTGTAAGTTTGGTTCCTCCATGGCTGTCCATTATCTGTCTCCTTTCCTTGTGTCCCAGAACAAAGCCGTGTGCCTCACTCAAGAGGTCTAGGGGAGGTTTCATTTAAAAATGATGGGGAGCAGGTGAGCCACAGGTAACTCTTTCTTATCTCTGAACCCGCCCACAAACTGGGACCGCAGAGACTCTCTGAGGACAGCTTTGGAGCTGGACCTGGCGTGGGTGGGGGGTGGGGGTGGCAGTTTAGGGTAAGCCTAGGACTGTCTAGGAGAGGGAAGGTCAAGGTAGAGCAGGGTAGACAGGAGCGGGCTTCCTGCAGAAAGATTTAGTGCCCAGAAGCGGAGAAGAGAGCTCTACCCTTCGGTCTGTCCAAAGCCCACCACCTGTTACTGTCTGCTGTGGTTGCAGACTGCTGCTTTGCATACGCACCTCGCCTCACTCACCTCTGCTCCCACTTTCTCCCCGTCTCCCCCTGCCCTCATTCCTTCATCCTGCCCCTCTCTGACTTTTTTCACTTGCTTTGAGTCTAATCCACTTTAGCTACATTTCTATATTTAGGATCTATGCCCAATCTACTTCCAAAAATGACTTTAGGCCACCGTGAAATAAAATCACAGGCAAGGCACGTGATGGTACAAAGCGAGATTACGAGAGAAATCAGATCCACAGGGAGGAGTGGGAAAGAAAGTTTCTGCCGCGCACAATGAATGTGTGTGGGCCCAGGCAGAGGAGGAAACAGAACGAGGTACACAGTTCCCAGTATCTGGCTCAAGAAGCACATACGTTGGTCAAGTGACACCACCTTTCCTTAGGCATTAAGTTCTAGAAGAATTGAGTCTCAACAAGCTTTAAGAGCAATACATAATCTTTGCCTTTCTCAGTGGTTTGGCTTCAGAGACCAATTTTAAACGATGCCTCACTTTCCTCCAGCAGGATTCTTCCTCCTTAAAGCTGGCTTCTCTACCGCTCACTTCCCATATATGCTTGACTCCTTCTTGACTTCTCTTCTGTTCTCTCTCACTGTGCATGTCTGTCAGTCTGTCTGCTTTTCCCTGATTCCCCTTCCTGACCCCTGGAGACATTCCTAACCATACCCACAGACAGTTAGCCTTTTCTGGCCTTCCCCTCAGTCCTGTATTTATCAATGCGTATATTTCCCCTGTTTACTCTTTCTCGTTTAGCCTCGAAGGTGGCTGAAACTTGGGGCTGGGGAGACAATGTAGCCTTAGGTAAGGGAAAACACCAACTGAGTTTACAATAACCTCACACAGCCTCCTGTCCCATCTCCTGGTCCAGCCCTAGGTGTTTACTGGTCCACTACAAATCCCAGCATTTATAGTCTCTTGTCACTCAGGTGCTAGGAAAACACAGACCAAGATTCGGTGGACCAGGAGAAAGAGGTGGGTGACCCCAAACCAGTGACCTAAGACCTATGGTCTCGATCTTTCTTGGAGGCTCTTTACCAATCAATCCCATATGCATCCTCCCCCACCCACAAAATTATTCCAGGGTAAGCACCTGTCAGCATAGTACAGCAACAGGGTTAAAGCCCACAGGTTGCCCCATGTCAACTGAAGGGGGATCCCTGGTGTATACAGGGGGCAGTCGCGAAGGCAGACGTGGGACTGGCCACCTAGGATTAGCAGGGAGGGGTCTGGCGGGGGTGGTGGGTGCTGGAGAGGTTGAGTAGAGAATGATACTTGGCGCCCCTAAGCCATGATCTTGGCCTCTCTGGAGAAGTTGTCTCATGTGTCTGCTGCCAGCTGCTGGTCTCCACACCCTCAACCCTCCTCNCCCGTGCCGGCCACCCCCTGCCCCACTGCTGAATGAAGGCCATTTCAAGTGCTGCTTCTCCCTCCATCCCTCCCAGCTGTTATTGCTGCAGGGCCGTGGCCTTTTTAGTGCCATGCTTGCCCAGCCCACCACCACAGCCCCCCCCTCAGCTCTCAGCAGGTTGGAGGGGCCAAGCTGCCTCTTTAGGACAGTTGCTTCCTCCGTTTGTCCAAACCACCCCTCTCCTCCCAGTGGAATGGAGCTCTCGCCAGCACTGCCCTCCTCCATCGTCCGGTCCCAGCCCATCCGTAGGGTGAAAGAACTCATCAGGAGCTCCTTCTGCCCTTGCAAACCCGTACCAGCTACTTGCAGCCATCTCCAAGGGCAATGGCTTTGCTCCCTGCCCATTCATCTGCATGAGCTCCTCTTGGCTTCCTTCAAGGGTCAAGGAAGCGACTTTTCTGCTTGTCAGGTTTGTTGACGTCAGCTGTGTGAGCCCCAATGTGGGGCAAGGGTGTCTCCTTCATTGCTTAACGCTTATTTATAATGATGGGTCACTATAGATGTGGGGGAGCAAGGGCTAGGGTCGCTTAAAAAAAATCACCACTTGTGGCTGGCCCAGAGTGCAGTTTCACACACACACACACACCCTTACCCCCATAACACAGCCACTTAGGAAGAGTAGTTTTCCTGAAGAGACTTTTCTGGAATTGACTTCCTTATCCTCAAACTTAAAAAGAACTTAACAGACACAAAACTCCAGAACCCCACGGGATGGGAATTCTAGGGAGGGGGAAAAAAAAAAAAAGCACCCTTCTGTCCACCTAGCAATAAGAGGAATCTCTTCCCATCTACCCTGACTACTCCTACCCCCGCCTCCACCCTGTTAATGTGAGTTATGAATTAGCCTGGCCACAGTTGGTCACTGTAGGCTAGTGGAAAATGCCCACTGGGGGGCAAAGCCCCCCATCAGATGCATGAATGTTTGCGAATGTTGGCCGCCACTGCCCCACATACTGTGTCTTTATGGGATCTCCCTCCCCCCGGCCACCCACCCCTACCGTCTCCACCTGGACACTACTTTCTCAAAGGCTGGTGACCTGTGGGCCATTCATCTACAACTAAGTCCTGATGGAGCAAAAGGCCCAAGCCTAGGGGATGCAAGAACGACCCATTCCTTAAATGTTACCAGTCCCAGCCAGCCTTTTGGCGACATTATGGTTAAATTCCCCCAATTGAAAATAAGCCAACAGACACTCAAACTGGTTGTGTAAATGTTGCTAGACTTTGTGTTGTACAACTAAACACTGCTGTTTGAACAATAACTGCCTGGCCTGTGTCTCATTTGTGCTCACTCCTTGGCCAAATTAGCCATTAAATCATCTCACCCACGGGTGGAGAGTGAGACAGGGATCATCTTGGTAAGAAGTAGCCACAGAAATTATAGATGGAAAACATTTTGTGAGTCCAGTTTGTCTTCAGTTGGCTTGAGGACAGACTTGGGTCATTCTTCCATGTGTGTGTTTAATGTTTATTTATTTCGAGAGAGAGCAGGGGATGGACTGAGAGGGAGAGAGAGAGAACCCCAAACAGGCTCAGCACATTCCGCGTGGAGCCCAATGTGGGGCTTAATCTCACAAACTGCAAGATCATGACCTGAGCTGAAACCAAGAGTTGGATGCTCAACCAACTGAGCCACCCAGGTGCCCCTCCATGGAGTTTTGTATCCAACACGAGTGAGGGAGCTGGCATGCTAGACCTGAGGGATGCTGTGCTCTGCGTAGTCTGTCTCCTTCAATGTAAACAGGGTTTATTTTCATTTAATGAATTTCCTAGCTTTTCCCTCATTTCTCCAGGAGGCACGAAACCCAACTCTATGGAAGGCGTGGACCTACCTTGCCTAGAGACTTGCCTACTTTACAGTGAATGCTTTGAGAGTTAAGAATTTAAATTTAAAGCACTAGCTTCTCTCTTGTCTTTTTCAAATTTAAACCAAACTTCCTCTCTTTGAGGTTCCTACTCTCTTCTGTAGCCAACAAATAACACAACGTTCTCTATTTTTCTGAATTTGAATGTGATGACCATATGCAATTGTATTTGGGGCCTCAGTATTCTGTAGGGTGAATGCAAGGTATAGAAGAATGGGGGAGGGAGGTGTCATTCAGGTAAAATGATGAGGACCAGAGCCAGAGTGGCAATGCCACATCAAGATGGGCAGATGTGGGAAGTTTTGAGCAATAGAGTAGTTTTGAAAACTTAAAACATCACAGCTAAGAGAAAACAGTTCTTTTAGTCCAATTCTTTCATACACATATGGAAACAGAAGTCCGGAGAGCATGGCTGATGTCCAAAGTTGCACACGTAATTACCAATGGAAGATGGGGGCTCTATCTCAGTGGTCCTTCTATGGCTTCACATCATTCCTATTGCATTTAATCTGTTCCAGTAGTCTTATGTTAAAAAAAAATCAGGGGGTTGCACCTGGGTGGCTCAGTTGGTTGAGCAGCCTCGGCTCAGGTCATGATCTGGCAGTTCTTGGGTTCGAGCCCCGCCTCGGGCTCTGTGCTGACAGCTCAGAGCCTGGAGCCTGCTTCAGATTCTGTGTCTCCCTCTCTCTTTGCCCTTCCCCATTCACACGCTGTTTCTCTCTGTCTCTGAAAAATGAATAAACCTTAAAAAAACCTTTTTAAGATAAAAAATAAACAAAAATCAGCCTGGGGCACCTGGCTGGCTCAGGAGGTAGAGCATGCAACTTTCTATCCCCAGGGTATGAGTTCAAGCCCCATGTTGAGTGTAGAGATTACTTTTAAAAAATCAGCTTATGAATGACAATATGTCTTTATTTGGCAACTTCTTTCCCTCAGTGGTACATTTAAAAATGGCTCATCTTATAACTGACAGCATCTTAAACTTGATGAAATATGGTAATCCAGAAGATGTCACCATCCCTTTGCTTGAAGCCCTTCGGTGCTATTTTGTGAAGTTTAAAGGAAACAAAAAGATGTACAT
Source organism: Crocuta crocuta (assembly GCF_008692635.1). Classification (NCBI taxonomy): domain Eukaryota; kingdom Metazoa; phylum Chordata; class Mammalia; order Carnivora; family Hyaenidae; genus Crocuta; species Crocuta crocuta. The sequence goes on from NW_027529175.1 coordinate 2,528,524, forward strand.
TTTAGTCTTCAAAGCAATTACAGTATAATGTATCCCACCGGATCCTCACAATCACCCTTTGGAGAAGGGAGGGCAGGTATGATGGATGCCGCAGGCTCTCTCGATCTTGGAACCGGCACAGATTCCCCCTGACCCAGATCATTCACCCTTTCCTGGATGCTGCCTCACAAGAAACCGGCTTGCATTCCAGACTTTCTCGANAGCCAGAAATCTTTCTGGATCCTTTCTCCAAAGGGCATTGTTAGCCTCCTGACGCAGGCCAGGGGTGCACGCAGGAAAATCTTGCTTCTGATTTCTGACCCATTCAGTCCATTCCCGAGGGCGGCCGAGCAACCAGCTACCACGCTGGGGCCAGGAGGGCAGGTGTAGATCCAGGTGCCCACTCACCTACCACTCCACACCCTCGCACTCTGGGGCGGGGTCCATTCCCCAGGCCGCTCCCACCCCCACCAGCTGGAGTCCCAACAACTGGCACCGACACTTCCGGGNCAAAGCCCCGCCCACACGGTTTGGCGCAGGCCCCGCCCCTTTCCATCTGAGGGGCGGCAGGAGAGGGCCTGGGGCAAGATGGCGGTGAATCAGAGCCACACCGAGAACCGCCAAGGGGTCTTCATTCCTTTTGGCGACAGGTGCTCGAGGGGAAGCCGGTGGGGAGGGATGCTGTCAGAGCCCGGGAGAGACAGCAGGGAGAACTGGCGGCTTGCAAACTCTCAGCCAATCAGGGCCTTTCCCGCCTTTTCCGGCCTCGGCTGGCTGAGCCCCGCCCCCTCCGTTGGGGCGCTCGAGCCCCGCTGGCGTTCGCGGGCACAGAGCGGGCCGAGGCTGGAGCGCGGGACCTCGCTGAAGTACAGGGCGGGTGCGCCGTGCGAGGCGCGCGTCGCCTCAGAAGAAAGGCAGGAGCGCCCTGGCAGTCGTGGGGTGTCGCGCCGTCCCTCCGGGCCGCTGGTGGGAGCGCGCGACCTCCGTGGGGCGACGGCGGCAGGGGGTTGTCCCTCCTCCCAGGGGCGCGGACGCGCAAGAGGCGGGGGTTGGGGGTGGATCCCGCAGAAGGATCCCGCGCCGTCGGGGGGCCTCCCCGCGTCCTCAGGGCCTCCCCGCGTCCTGAGAACCTCCCGAAGCGCCCTTTCTCTCCGCCCTGTAAAGATCGGAACGGAAAGCGGAGCCCTCTAGGGAGAAGGACGCTCGCCCGGCCCGGCCCGCCGCTCGCCCGCCTCCACGCCTAAGGCCTCCGCTCCGCGCGGCCCCTCTCGTCGGTTCCTCCCGCCCAGCTCCCGCCTCCGCTCCCACTTGCCCCCGTTTTCCACGGCTCGCGTGCGGCGGGGGGACTCAGCCTTTGTCGGGAAGACGCACAGAATGCCAATGTCCGGATCTTTTCCCTCCGCTGCCTCCCCGGGGAAAACGTTCTGGCCGGCTTCCGACGGGCGGCGGCGGCGCGTCCTGCCCGACTCCCGAAGGCCCTGTGGGCCGTGCGCAGCTGGGCAGCAGGAGAGCGCCGGCCCCCCGCACCCCCGCACCCCCGCCTGGGTGCCGGCGGCTGGGCGCCCTGGGGCCGCTCCTACCCCGGGTCTGGGCGTCCCGTCGCTCAGCCGCGGTCTTGTCCGGTTCCCTGCGTGCGATGGAGGCGGGGCATGAGGCTTGTTTCTAAAAAATTACAACACAGACGCCGATTCTCTGGTCCTCTGATCTTCCCGGGGTCCGTTCTGTGCTCCTGGGCGCTATAATCGCCGCTGTTTAAGAGCTTTCTACTTATAGCTGCTCTAGCTACAGTGAGGATCCCCTTATTTCCCAAGTGGGGAAACGGAAAGAGAAGGAATTTGCTTACAATCGTGTGGTCAGTGCGTGTGGAAGGGGTTGATCGGGATTTGAACTCCTCGACTCCAGCGTCCCGTAGAAAGGGAAAGGGCGGCTTCTATGCTTTCTCTTCATCTGAGCTGCTCCGCCCTATCAGGGCGCCCGCTTCCTTATAGAAACTACTGTATTTCTCTATTTTATTTTATTTTATTTTTTAACTTGAGCGTAGTTGACATGTCGCGTTAGTTTCAGGTGTACAACATAGTGAATCGATTTCTCTGTAAGTTGTACTGTGCTCACCAAAAGTGTCACCATACAATGAGATTACACTGTCACTGTTCCCTACGCCGCGCCTTTTATTCCTATGACTTATTCATTCCATTACTGGAAGCCTGTATCTCCCTGCTTTTTGCCACCCTCCCACCCCCCTTCCCGCTGACAGCCATCGGTTTGTCTTCTGTATTTATAGGTCTGATTCTGCTTTTTGTTTGTTTATTCATTTGTTGTCTTTTGTTTTAGATTCCACGTATGCGTGAAATGATATGGTATCTGTCTTTCTCCGTTTGATTTATTCCACTTAGTGTGATATCCTCGAGGTCCATCCATGTTACTGCAAATGGCAAGATCTCCTTTTTTATGGCTGCATAATATTCTGGTGTGTGTGTGTGTGTGTGTGTGTGTGTGTGTGTGTGTGTGTACATACCACATCTTCCTTATCTAATTGTCCTTCAGTGAACACTTAGGTTGCTTCCATATCTTGGCTATTGTAAATAATGTTGCAATAAACAGGGGTACATATATCTTTTCAAATCAGTGTTTTCATTTTCTTTAAGTAAATACCCAGTAGTGGAGTCATTGAATCATATGGTATTTCTCTATTTCTTTAATTAAAAAATTTTAAACATTTATTTATTATTGAGAAACAGAGACAGAGCATGAGCAGGGGAGGGGCAGAGAGAGGGGGAGACACAGAATCCAAATCAGGCTCCGGGCTTTGAGCTGTCAGTACAGAGCCCGATGCAGGGCCGGAACTCACAAACTGCAAGATCATGACCTGAGCCGAAGTCAGATGCTTAACCGACTGACCCACTGAGGCGCCCCGATATTTCTGTTTTTATTTTTTTTCTATTTTTAATTTTTTGAGGAACTTCCATACTGTTTTCCATTGTGGCTGTACCAATTTACATTCCCACCAACAGTGCACGAGGGTTCTTTTTTCTCCACATCCTCTCCAACATTTCTTGTCTTTTTGATTTTAGGCATTCTTATAGGTGTAAGGTGCTATCTTGTTGTGGTTTTGATTTGCATCTCCCTGATGATGAGTGATGTTGAGCATCTTTTCATGGGTCTGTTGGCCATCTGTATGTCGTCTTTGTTATAAAGGTCTATTCAGTTCCTCTGCCCATTTTTAAGTGGATTGTTTGGGGGTCTTTCGGTGTTGATTGAAACTACTTTAAAAAAAATAGGTTGAGAAAGAGAAGATTGGTTGTATTTTGACTTCTTTTGCCTATTCGTAATACACGTTTGAGAAATTCATCACACTGGATGTGGAGACTTTTTAGTCCCAGCTGAGAACTCATAATTGTACAGATAGGACTTTACTAGTAAATAGGGGAGACACTGAGTTTTCTTTTTTAACCAATATTCTAAAACTTGTACAGATAGTATCATGTGTGTTTATTGTAGAAAAATTAGAAAAAAATTTAAATTACCCCAGATTCCAACATCTAGTGCTTTTTATATTTTGGTATGTATCTTTCAGCACTTTCCTCCATGAAAATATATGCAACCCCCTTGCCCCCCACTCGAGACTGTTTTGTAATTTGTTTTCCTCATTTACCAATATATTGGGGATGCTCTCCAGTATCAATAGCTACATCATTATTTTCAATAACTGGTATTCCAATACACATGAACCTTTGCTCAAGCCCCTATTTGGGATGTTCAGGGTGTAATTTGTCATTGCTATAAACATTGCTTCATGAACATTTTTGAAAACTTATCTTTGCCTGTCAAAATGTTTTTTTGGGATATGTTCCTGAAAGTGCAGTTGTGGGATCAGAGGACACAGACTTTTTAAAAAAGATTAAAATAGGGGCAACTGGGTGGCTCAGTCGGGGAAGCATCTGACTTCAGCTCAGGTCATGAACTCACGGTTCGTGGGTTCGAGCCCCGCATTGGGCTCTGTGCTGACTGCCAACTCAGAGCCTGGAGCCTGTTTCAGATTCTGTATCTCCCTCTCTCTCTGACCCTCCCCTGCTCACGCTGTCTGTCTTTCTTTCTCTCAGAAATAGATAAAACATTTAAAAAAATTAAAAAGATTAAAATATATTTTAAGGGGAGCCTGGGTGCCTCAATCAGTTGAGCGTCTGACTCTTGATTTTGGGTTAGGTCATGATCCTAGGGTTGTATGATCAAGCCCCTCGTTGGGCACCGTGTTGAGCATGAAACCTGCTTAAGGTTCTGTCTCTCTCTCTCTCTCTCTCAAAATAAGTATTTTAAAAAATATAAAACTTTTAGGGGTGGGGCACTTGGGTGGCCCAGTCGGTTGAGCATCTGACTCTTGGTTTTGGCTCAGATCATGAACTCATGGTTCATGAGTTTGAGCCCCACATAGGGCTCTGTGCTGACAGTGCAGAACCTGCTTGGGATTCTCTCTCTGTAATCTTTACTATTTCTTCCCTTCTCTAGCTTTGGGTTTAGTTTGGTCTTGTTTTTCTAGTCCTCTAGTGTGGGAAATTAGGTTATTGATCTGAGATCTCTCTCTCTCTCTCTTTTTAAAGTAAGCTTAATGCCCAACAAAGAGCCCAATTTGGGGCTTGAACTCATGACCCTGAGATCAAGACCTGAGCTGAGATCAAGAGTCAGGTGCTTAACCAACTAAACCACCCAGGTACCCTAAGATCTCGCTCTCTTTTAAACATTTATTCATTTCTAGAGAGACAGAGCAGGAGCAGGGGAGGGGCAGAGAGAGAGGGAGACATATAATCTGAAGTGGGATCCAGGTTCTGAGATGGCAGCACAGAGATTGACATGGGGCTCAAACTAATGGACCACGAGATCTTGACCTGAGCTGAAGTTGGACGCTTAACTGATTGAGCCACCCAGGTACCCCGAGATGCCTCTTTTTGATATTAGTATAACCATCGAAGCTCTCTTTTGGCTACTGTTTGGAATATCTTTTTACATCCTTTCACTTTAAACCTATTTTTTTCTTTGGATATCAAGTAACTCTTTTGTAGACAGTGTATAGTGGTATCATGTTTTCAAAAAAATATATTTTGGTAATCTCTGACTTTTAATTGGAGAGTTCAATTCGTTTACACTTAATGAAATGTCCTTAAGGAAGGACTTAACTTCTGCTCTTCTGCTATTTGTTTTCTATGTTTCAGTTACTCCATTAATGCCTCCCTTTGTGTTTAGTAGATATTTCCTAACATACTATCTTGACTCCCTCCTCATTTCTCTTACTGTATATATTTTAGTTATTTCTTTGAGGTTGCCCTGAAGATTACATTTAACATCTTAATTTATAACAATCTAGTTCAAATTAATACAATTTTATTTTAATTGTGTGAAAAAATTGTGTTCCTATATAGCTGTGTCCTCTTATACTGTTATTGTCCCAAATTACATTTTTAAAAAAAAATTTTTTTTAATGTTTTATTTATTTCCAGGAGAGAGAGAGAGACAGCGTGAGCAGGGGAGGGTCAGAGAGAGAGGGAGTCACAGACTGAAACAGGCTCCGGGCTCCGAGCTGGCAGTCAGCACAGAGCCTGATGCGGGGCTTGAACCCACGAACCGCGAGATCATGACCTAAGCGAAAGTCGGACGCTTAACCGACTAAGCCACCCAGGCGTCCCCCAAATTACATTTTTATACATTGTGTATGCATCATCATAGATTTGTAATTATTATTTTTATAATTGTCTTTTAATTCACATAGGAAGAAATGAAGAGTTCCAAGACAAAAATACATGAATACAGACTTTTATTTTCACCTATGTAGTTGTTTTTACCAATGTTCTTTATTTCTCTGTGTGGGTTTGATTTACTGCCTGGTGTCTTTTTATTTCAGGCTGAAGGACTTCCTTTAGCATTTCTTATAGTTCAGACCTACTAGTGATGAACTCTCAGTTTATGTTTACTTGGTAATGTTTTAATTTCTCCTCAATTTTTGAAGGATGATTTTGCCAGGTATAGAATTCTTGGTTGAGATTTTTTTCCTTTAAGCACTTTGCATATGTCATCCTATTACCTCCTGCCTCCATAGTTTTTGATGAGAAGTCAGCTGTTTGTCTTATTAAAGATTCCTTGTGCATGATGATTATTTTCTCTTGCTTTTTTCAAGAGTCTCTTTATTTGGCTTTCAGCAGTTTGATTATAATGTGTCTTGGTGTGGATCTCTTTGAGTTAATCCTATTTGAAGTTTGTTGAGCTTGGTAGTGTAGACTCATGTCTCTCATTAAACTAGGGGGAGATTATGGCCATTATTTCTTCAGATTTTCTTTATACCTCCTTTTATTCTCTGCTCTTCTTTTGGCAGTCACATTATACATACGGTTGTATGCTTGATTTTGTCCCACAGGTCTGTTAAGACTCTGTTCATTTTTCTTCATTCTTTTTTCTTTCTGTTACCTAGGTAATGACTGTTATTCTCAATGGACCTGTCTTCAGATTCACTGATCCTTTCCTCTGCCTGCTGAAATCTGCCATTAAGCCCACCACGAGTGAATTTTTTGTTTTACTTATTATAGTTTCCAACTTCAGAATTTCTATTTGGTTTATTTTTCTAATTTCTATCTCTTTATTGGTATTTTATTACTTTTTGAGACATTATTCTCATTATTTCCTTTGGTTATTTAGACATGGTTTCTTTTAACTCTTTAAACATACTTCAAATAGTTTATTTAAAGTCTTTGTCTAATGGGGTCCCTGGCTGGCTCAGTTGGTAGAGCATGCAACTCTTGATCTTGGAGTCATGAGTTTGAGTNTGTGTGGGTTTCCTCAAAGTCAGTTTTCTATTAATTTCATTTCCTGTCTACAGATGAACATATGGGCCATACTTTCTTGTTGCATGCCTCATAATTTTTTTGTTGTTGTTGAAAACTAGACATTTTGGGGCACCTGGGTGGCTCAGTGAGTTGAGTGTCTGACTTCAGCTCAGGTCATGATCTCATGTTCATGGGTTCAAACTCTGCATTGGGTTCTGTGCTGATAGCTTGGAGCCTGGAGCCTACTTCTGATTCTGTGTATCCCTCTCTCCCTGCCCCTCCCCTGATGATGCTCTGTCTCTCAAAAAATAAAATGTTAAAAAATTTGTAAACTAGACATTTTGAATATATATTATAATGTGGCAACTCTGGAAATGAGATTTTTTCTCTTCCTCAGGGTACATTGTTGCTGCTTGTTGTACTTATTGTTTGTTTGTTTACTGAATTTCCTAAATTATAAATTGTGTAAAGTTTATAATCTTTGTCACATTCAGCCACTAAAGTCTCTTTTATATTAACTTAGTGGCCGACTAGTGATGTGACAATTTCCTTATATGTCTGGCACAAAAAAAAAAAAAAATCTCCCAGGCTTTGTAGATGGGCTCTGCCTGTAGGTTTGGAGTGTGTCTTTATCACTCAGCCAGGCAGTTTACAGCTCTGTCTTAGCTTTCACTTCCTACTTGAGCAGAACTTCATTGTCAGCCAGAGGTAAAATTTTCAGGCCTTCTCAGTTCTCTTCTGAGCATGAACCCAGCCCTTGGGATGTATGCATGTGGCTTTCTAGTTTCCCATGAATATGTCAGAACTATTCAAAGCCTTTATTCCCCAAAGCATCTTATTCTCTAGCCTTTCTTTCCTCCCTAAGTTTTCAGTTTGTTTGCACTAAATGTCATCCTTTGCCCCAGACAGCAGCAACTAATACATTTACCTTGAAATGTTTTTGACAAATGGACCCTGATTTGTCACCTCAGTCCTGGGAGAGTTCTGAATTAGGCACACAACCTTGGAGCCTGCCCTTCAGGGAGCCACCATACAAGTCTTAAGACAACAATTCTTTGGGGCGCCTGGGTGGCTCAGTCAGTTAAGCATCTGACTTTGGCTCAGGTCATGATCTCCCGGTTCATGGGTTCAAGCCCTGCGTCGGACTCTGTGCTGACAGCTAGCTCAGAGCCTGGAGCCTGCTTTGGATTCTGTGTCTCCCTCTCTCTCTGACCCTCCCCTGCTCACGCTGTCTTTCTCTCTCTCTCTGAAATAAATAAAAACATTTAAAAAACAACAACAACAATTCTTTGAGAATAAGGTCTATTTTGCTCCCTTTGGTACTTGGTACTTATACTAGGAATGTGGGTTGTTTTTAAGGTTGTTGCCAAGCTGGGGATTAGTACCAGGGTAAGTTAAAGTGTCATGAAGCTTGCTTATTGAGACTCAGCTTTTTTCTTGATTAAACATTCTCTGAGTTGTTATAAGGTTTTGAATAGATTCCAGACTTCTGGACTGCCTTTTGGAGTTCCCTATTTTTTTTGACATCATATTTTCATTGTCTTAAAAATCTCTTCTTATCAACACACCACCACCCCAGTTCCAATTCTTATTGCATCACATCAGGACTATTTTAGGGACTCTTTTTAAAAAAGTTTTAGGGTCGCCTGGGTGGCTTAGTTGGTTAAGCGTCCGACTTTCGCTTAGGTCATGATCTCGCGGTTCGCGGGTTCGAGCCCCACATGCGGCTCTGTGCTGACTGCCAGCTCAGAGCCTGGAGCCTGTTTCAGTCTGTGACTCCCTCTCTCTCCGACCCTCCCCTGCTCACACTGTCTCTCTCTCTCTCTCTCTCTCTCCTAAGAAATAAAAAAAATTTTTTTTTAATATTTATTTATTTTTGAGAGAGGGACAGAGAGAGAGACAGAATGTGAGTGAGAAAGGGACAGAGAGAGAGAGGGAGACACAGAATCCGAAGCAGGCTCCAGGCTCTGAGCTGTCAGCACAGAGCCCAACATGGGGCTCGACCCCACGAACTGTGAGACCATGACCCAAGCTGAAGTTGGGTGCTCAACTGATTGAGCCCCCCAGGTGCCACTCTTTTTTTTTTTTTTTTTTTTTTAAGTAATCTCCACACCCACTGTGGGGCTTGAACTCATGACCCCGAGACCAAGAGCTGCGTGCTCTACTGACTGAGCTAGTCTGGTGCCCCTTAGGGTTTCTTAAAGTGGTACCTCTGATAAACCACCACCTCCTTGATTGATTCTTGCTATTAAGTGATATCTCCAAGCTCTAGTTCCAGCATGGCTTTCTATCTGTATCTCATTATTCTTCCCACCTTCACCTCCGTGCTGTTTTGATGAATCCATGCATGTAGGCTGCTCCCAAGTGTGCAATTTGCTTTCCACTGCATACCTCCATTAATGCTGCTCTTCCACCTCGATTCATGCTGTTTGCTCCCCATCTGGATCATCCCCTACCCTCACCTCTGCCTACTGAAACAGTGCTCATCTCTTAAGAATCAGGGGCACCTGGGTGCCTCAGTCAGTTAAGCATCTGACCCTTGATTTCAGCTTAGGTCATGATCTCATGGTTAATGCCTTCTGTTGGTTAATGCGGGACTATCCGTCTCTGTGCTGACAGAGTGGAGCCTGCTTGGGACTCTCTCTGTTCCTCTCTCTTTCTGTCCCTCCCCTCACTTGAGCATGCATGCGCTCTCTCTCTCTTAAAATAAATAAATAAACTTAAAAAAGAATCAACTCAAACTTGAACCTTTCTATTAAGTCATTCTTAATCACTTCAACCAAAGCTAATCTCTCCTTCCACTAAATTGCTATGCCACTTTTGTGCCATTAATGTTATATATGTCATATTACTGCTTGCATTATTATCTTTATTCATGTTTTCATTCATTCAATAAATATTTAATAGCACCCAGTATTTGCTAGGGCTACAGTGGAAAGACATTGTCCTTAACAGGATCATTAGTTAAGACATTGAACAAATAAACACATATATATTATAATAATTAGTAAGAAAGATGAGAAACCCAATAGGATCTATGAGTGAGAATAGGATGAGTCCAGTTAAGAGTGAGGGGAGAGCACGAAAGGCAGAAGGAATAACAGGTCAGAGGAATCCAGAGCCCTCCGTGTGTCTTGCCGTTTCTATCAGAGTCAGAGAAACGTTTTCATTAGCACAGTGCTTTACACTTCCTGCACATGAAGAATAAGAACTATTCTTCTTATTTATTATTCTTAATACATGTTTTAGTGTTATGCTTAAAAAAATTTTTTTAATGTTTATTTTTCTTGAGAGAGACAGAAAAAGAGTGAGAGCAGGGGAGGGGAAGAGCGAGGGAGACACAGAATCAGAAGCGGCTCCAGACTCTGAGCTGTCAGCACAGAGCCTGATATGGAGCTCAAACTCACAAGCAGTGAGATAATGATCTGAGCTGAAGTCAGATGCTTAACCACTGAGTCACCCAGGAGCCCCTATTTTGTTATTCTTAGTAAACATTAAGAAGAAGGTAGGTTTGATAAGAAACAAAAGAATCCAGTGGTAAAGAGGGAGAAGAATAAGTGAATAGAGAATAAGATTTAAATTCCTTTCTTTTTAAAAAGTCTTTAATGTTTATTTTTGAGAGAGAGAGAGAGACAGAGCATGAGCAGGGGAGGGGCAGAGAGAGAGGGATACAGAATTCGAAGCAGGGTCCAGGCTCTGAGCTGTCAGCACAGACCCCAATGCAGGGCTTGAACCCATGAACTGTGAGATCATAACCTGAGCCGAAGTCAGACACTCAACTGACTGAGCCACCCAGGCACCCCCTCCTTTTTTAAAAAATATTTTTAAATGTTTATTTATTTTTTGAGAGAGACAGAGAGACAGAGCATGAGCTAAATTTCTATTTCAATACAATAGTGGTAGTAGCAACAGCAGCTAACTTTGAGTGCTTACTCTGGCCTTGGAATTGTTCTAAGAGCTTTATGTGTGTTGTTTTATATAACTTCAAAATTGTGTGGTGTCTTACTTTTCTGCAGTGTCTTGACACATTATCAGGATGTGGACCTCTCCTTCCCACAGCAACCAGAGAGATGCAATCTTTTCAGTGGTACGAAGAAGGGGACAGTATTTCTCACTTCATACCGGGTAATTCTACTTCTACCTTGACCTATCAACTCTACATTTGGTTTCCTTAAAACAGAGAGAGATTTAACATTGACTTCCAAACTGTTGGCACTTTATGATTCTCCATGTTGAAGGATATGGGAGAAAATGGGTGATGTTTCTCAGTTAGGCCAGAATGTCAAACAGCCCCGACCTTAGGATTGCTCTAATATGTCTCGGTCCGTGGACAGACTGCATTCCTCCTCCACTTCTCTCCTCTCTTAGGTGATCTTCATGACTTCACACTTAGTCAGTGATCCCATGTTGTCTTTCATGATGCCATTTGATCTGATGAGTAACTGTGCCGTTGAACAACCAGTCTTTGCTGCCAACTACATTAAAGGGACCATTCAGGCAGCTTCGGATGGTAAGTGGTCTGCCTCAGAAGTGTATTTTTTTTCCCTCAAAAGCTTCCAGAAGGTTCAGACTTGGCTCATGCTGGAATTCAAAGAAAGCTGTGTTGCTCCGTTGGGCAGTGCTTCTCTCTCTGTCCGGGGCTGTCCTTCTCTGACCAGTGGTGCCAGAATCTTAGTGTGTGCCATTTCTTCCCCCAGGTGGCTGGGAAGGACAGGCTACTTTTAAATTAACCTTCAGAAAAGGAGGTGCCATCGAATTTGCCCAGTTGATGATGAAAGCTGCCTCTGCTGGTGAGCAATCCTAATAAAGACACTAACCCTTGGGGGTTTTGAGGCCTGTGGAATTGAAGTAGTGGGCCTGCTACCCGGCCGAAACTTTGGTCTCTACAGTCAGGCAGTCGGTAGCTGCACCTGTATTCAGCAGGCATTTCCTGAGTCTCCCTACTATGGCACAAGTACAATATTCCATCCTGGGAACAACATTATTCAGTCCCTTCTTGTCTTCAAGGAGTTTGTAGTCTGGCAGGAGTTTATATTCAGACAGTCGAACCACTAATTATACCTGATAACCTTTTGCCCATTTTTAATGTTTAAAAAAATTTTTTTTAGTGTTTATTTATTTTTGAAGGAGCGAGAGACAGAGCACAAGCAGGGGAGGAGCAGAGAGAGGGGGAGACACAGAATCTGAAGCAGGCTCCAGGCTCTGAGCTGTCAGCACAGAGTCAGACGCGGGGCTGGAACTCATGAGCCATGAGATCATGACCAGAGCTGAAGTTGGAGGCTTAACTGACTGAGCCACCCAGGCGCCCCTTTAATAATTTTTTTAATATGTATTTTTTAAAGCTTATCTATTTTGAGAAAGAGACAGCATGAGTGGAGGAGGGGCAGTGAGAGAGGGAAAGAGAATCCCAAGCAGGCCCCATGCTGTCTGTGCAGAGCCCAGTGTGGGGCTCAAACCCACAAAGCTGTGAGATCATGACCTGAGTCGAAACCAAGATTCAGATGTTTACCCAACTGAGACACCCAGGTGTCCCTCTTTTGTCCATTTAAATGTTGGTCTCATACATCACTGAGTACTCTCATTTTCAGGCCAGGAAGCCCCAGTTGCCTGAGCTCTTCTTCCTTTGTTATGCCTTTTGTCTTTTTTCCTCTCTGGCATTGCCTTTGCTTCTCTTAGGTTTAATCCCCAACTTCCACAAGAAGAGGGAAGAGGTACTGTCCAGCCCTACAACACTGATCTAACAGATGTACCAGAGAACTCTTTCAGACTTTGAATGCAAATAATCTTTTTGTGATATATTTTTATTCAATCTAGCCTCATTTCATGCCCCTGCTCTCTCACCTTTTGTACTCTAGTCCAACTGGTCTTCTTTGTGCCCTGTTCTCTCATCTCTGAGCCTTCATGCTATTTGCTCTACCTGGGTAACTTTATTTATGGATTTGTTTGTTTGTTTAATTTTATTTTTGAAGTAAAACTCTACACCCAATATGGGGCTCGAACTCATGGCCCTAAGATCAAGGGGCATATGCTCTACTGACTGAGCCAGCCATGTGCCCTGGAGTTTGCTCTATCTGGAATGCTCTTTCTCTTTCTTCCTTGCCTCCACCTCAACTCCAATCTAGTTGAGATGAACACAATCTAGAAGAGACAGACACATGCAAATATTCCAAAATAGAGGCATAGAAAAATGCTGGGGACACACCAGAGGGTGGAATGAATTTTCTAGCTCAGAAGACTGAATCATGATACTATAAACCACGGTTAAGAATATAAGAGATCTGGGGCTCCTGGGTGGTTCAGTCGGTTGGGCGTCTGACTTCGGCTCAGGTCACGATCTCAGGGTTTGTGGGTTCGAGCCCCGCGTCGGGCTCAGTGTTGACAGCTAGCTCGGAGCCTGGAGCCTGCTTCGGATTCTGTGTCTCACTCTCTCTCTGACCCTACCCTGCTCACTCTGTCTCTCTGTCTGTCTCAGAAATAAATAAAACATTAAAAAAAAAAAGAATATAAGAGACTGTCTAAGTTGGAGAGGAAACAAGTTCAATTTTAGATATAATAATGCTAACATTTACTGAATGCTTACCATGCAGTGGGCAGTATTCTAAGCCCTTTACATGTGTCATGTAAATTGATAACTGAGGAAACTGAGTCAGTGATGGTTCTACAGTTTCCCAAGGCTATACGGGTAGAAAGTGATGGAGCTAGAATCTGAACCCTAAATCTACTCTCACTTTCTTTTTAAACTTCTTATTTTGAAAAAAAATCTTATCTAGAAAAGTTGTAAGAATATTACAATGGACTCTCATAGACGCTTCATCTAGATTCACTCATCATTAACATTTTCCCACATTTTGTTTTATCTTACTCTTTTTTTGCTTTTGTTTTTACTGAACGATTTGGGAATAAGTCACCAAGATTGTTTCTTTCATTCCTTGAGTATTCAAGTGTGTATCTGCTAAGACCAAGGGTTTTCTCTTCTCTACCCTCAGTCTACTTATCAAATTCAGAGAATTTAAGATTGAAACAATGCTATCATTTAATATATGGTTTATATTCAAATAAGTATAGTATATAAATGATGCTGTGTTCTTTTGATCTATACTATTAACCATTGCATCCTATTAAACGTGAGGTACATTGGAGTGCTAGAGGCCAGCAGACGTGCAGCTCAGAACTCCAAAGATGAACTGTATCCAGAGACTGATCTGGAACTCCTCAGCACATGGGTCATTTCTGGGGACACGTGAGTGATAGGCTCAGTCAGTGAATAAGGGATGGTATTCCAAGGTCCTCAACATCTAAGGGGTGGGTAGGGTGGGGCTGACTGAGATAGGAGGAGAGTCAAGTGAGTTTATTATCCCAGAAATCAAGGAAGAGAAATTTCCAGTATTACTGAGTGGTCATCTGTCAGCTGCTGCAGAGGTGTTTGATAAAATGAAGACTGAAAACCATGCATTGCATTTGAGTTTGTGGTGGTATTAGCAAAACAGAAATGCTAAAGATAGTTGGCGGAAAAGCCATGTATAGGAAATTGAGAAGTAAGAAAATGTGTTACTATTACCTTTAATGATACAGCGCAAGATATGAAGGCCAAGGAGTTCGAATACTGTACCCAACCAACAGCTCTTCATTGTCCAGAGGGCAGACAGCATCTGAAGCCTGACATTGAATAACATTGGTGTACTGGCTGACAGAGCGTGGCCAGATGGAACCCAGAGGCAGGGGATACTTGAAAGCCCAGTTCTTTGCTACAGATGTCTGGAAAACTCAGAATATTTGCATACTGGATATTGAATTTGCTCTTATTTTTCACCTCACAATAGAGGGGGCTTATTTTTAGGATTATGGGCTAAGGATTGGTCAACTTGAGGGAGTCCTCTTTGTGGTTTTATTAAGATATGCTTCTTGGCTTGCAAAGAGAGGTTCAGTGTCCTAACAGTTACATAGGTTTTTGGAAAGGGTTTAGGCTACTTAGGTGAACTTGGCCCAATGTCTGCCTACCCCTGCTCCTCAAGCAAGAGTCAGGGATTGTGAGATGGGCTTCCTTGAGGCCTTTGGGATTAACTACCCATCATGCTTGATGATTTGATTCTTTGATGCTTTACTCACTGTATACCAAACACTATGTGAGATGGTTGAGAACACAACAGTGAACAAGACATACATAGTCCCCCACCTTCGTTAAACTTACAGTCTAGTGAGAGTCATATAAGAAATACACAAACGGGGCGCCTGGGTGGCTCAGTTGGTTAAGCATCTGACTTTGGCTCAGGTCATGATCTCAAGGCGTGTTAGTTGTGCTGACAGCCCAGAGTCTGTAGCCTGCTTCAGATTCTGTGTCTCCATCTTTCTCTGCCCCTTCCCCACCTCCCCCTCGGTCGTTCTGTCTCTCTCTCTCAAAAATAAATAAACGTTAAAAAAAGAAATATGCAAACATATAAGTTAGTAAAATAATTACTTCTGGGAAGGATGCTAATAGGATATTGAAAAGGAGGATAATGGGGCTAAGGAGGGCAGGTTTAGATTTAGAGTGAATTAGTTAAGATAATGCTAGTTATTGAAACAGATAAACCCCAAATTATCAATAGCTTAGGACAATAGATATTACTGCTTATGTAAATGTTAATCAGTAGGGATAAAGGGGGCTGTGTTCTACATAGCCCTTCAGGGACTCAGGGTAATAGGGTCTCTGCCCATCTTTAACACATGGCTTCCACAGCCTCTCTGGCTGGCTGGCAGAGAGGGAAATAGAATAGGGGTTTCACTTGGAAAGCCTGCATGGGCCAGGCCTGGAAGCGGTGTATATTCCTTGTGGTCAGATGCCAGAAAGTAGTGTAGTAGGCTGATAATCGTTCCCTAAGACATACCTGTGTCCTAATCCTCAGAATCTGTGAATGTTCCCGTCTGTAAAAAGAATCTCCGCAGATGTCATTCATTTAAGGATCTTGAGGCGATTACCCTAGACTATCCAAGTGGGCCCCAAACACCATCGCAAGGGCCTTAATAAGAGATGCAGAGGGAGACGAACAGAAGTGCTTTCTTCCATATCACATTGCAGTTACATTGGTTTTTAATCGATGCATCTTGCCAGCTTGATAGAGTCCTCAGTTGGAAATTTTTTCTAAATATTTATTATGGTAGGTGCTATCCTAGGCCCTGAATAAACATAGGCAAATAAGACACAATTTCTGCCCTCAAGAAGCGTATGGTTCAGGACAAGAGACTTTTATATATTTTTTATCTTCTATCCTGGGAGCATTGTTGGACACTTGTGTAAGATGATGGTTACTACTCTATTAATTGTTTGGTTGGTAGCTGTTGTACATCTGTGTTAAACAAATTAAAGAGTCCCTATTTTGCCAAACTTGTCTTCTCAGCTGCCAGAGGAGTTCCACTTGGAAGTATGAATTACTGGTTCAGCCCTCCAGGATTGTATGTAGTTACGGGGCAGGGGAATATGATGTGCACGCAACAGATGCCTTGTCCAGGTAAGGTATGGCAGGGGACTTCTTGTTGGGAGGTGGAAAAGTATGCCAGGGGCTCAAAGATCCATTCACTGCTAGCTTGCTTCCAACTCTGCTGCCGGAGAAACAGCAGAGGTGTAGGGAATTGGAAAATGGTGAAGTCCATGACTTTGTTTCTAGACTGAAACCCAGTGGCACGTCAGCAAGTGGCTGGGCTTTAGTTTCAGGCTTACTTTGAACTGTAATGTACACATATACAGGGCATACCTGGGCAATGTCCGTTAGTGGGAGCACTCCCTTCCTGCGTGTAGCCTGAGCAGAAGACGTGTGCTCTTGCCCACTCCTCCCTTCCAATTTCACACACGTATAGCCATCATGCTTATGCCCTGCCCTTCAACCTCACTGAGGGCTCCAGCTGTATGCCCTGTACCCTCTAACAGTTGTGCCTGTCCACAGTGGTTCTCAAATGTGATCCACAGCTTACTGGTGGGCCACAAAGGGTTTCCTAACAGGCTGCCAGCAGGCCCCAGAATGCAGCCCTTTCTTGTGTTCTCCTTGGAGCATGACATGCATGTCTATTGGCTCTTTGTTTTGTATACTAACTGATGTCACAGAATGATGTGTTTATATGTTGTATGCCTAAAAATATAATCTAATAATCCTTTTAAATGCATTAGTCTCTTATGTAGAAAACAAAAAATGGAATTACAAGTCATTGTTAACAGTAATATTAGCTTTTGTAATTATCCAGTGATTTACTTTATCACTACTGAGATCTTCATTCATTCATATGGCTTCAAATTTCTGTCTGGTGTGCTTTCAGGTCACCCTGTAGGACTCCCTGAGGCTCCTCTTGCAGGGCCAGTCTGGTGGTAATGAACTTCTTCAGCTTTTGTTTATCTGGGAACATCATTTCTCCCTCACTCTTGAAGGAGTTTGGCCAAATAGAGGACTCTTGTCTGACAGTTTATTTATGTCCTCCAAAGTTTCTGATGAGATATCTGCTAATTGTTTTATTGAGGATCCCTTGTATGTGGGTGATGCACTTCTCTCTTGCTGCTTTCACAATTCTTTCTTTATCGTTGGCTTTTGAAAGTTTAATTAGAATGCATCTCAGTTGGGTCTCTAGGAGTTCATCTGACTTCAAGCTCATTGAGCTTCCTGGATGTTTATATTCATGTTTTTCATCCAACTTGGGAAGTGCACAGTCATTATTTCTTTAGATATTTGCTCTGTCCCTTTCTCTCTCTCCTCCTTCTGGGACTTCCACAATGTGTATGTCAGTCTGCTTGATGGCATCCCACAGGTCCTTCAAGCTCTGTTCACTCTTCAATAGTTTTTCTGGCTGTTCCTCAATCTCTACTGTTTCCACCATTCTATTTTCATGTTAACAGATTCGTTCATCTGCCTACTCAAATCTGAATTTGAACCCCTCTAGTGAATTTTTTTCTCTTATGGTACTATTCAACTCCAAAATTTCCTTTTGGTTTCTTACTAAGTTTTCCATCTCTACTGATATTTCTATTGGGTGCACACATCATTTCCTTGACTTTCTTCACATTCTCCTTTAGTCTTTGAGCATCTTTAAGACAGTTCTTTTGAAGTTCTTTAAATTAGCTCAAACATAAATATGGATTACAGCAAAATAACTTGACCGTTGTCCATTCATTGATTCATTAAACCACTTTGGGAATGTAGCCAAGGAAATAAATAAAACCCATGTTTATTGTAATGTGAATCAAAAATTTGGAAACCACACACACTCTTCTACAACAGAGAAATTAAGTAGCACCTATCTATGTGATATAATGTTGCCTGACTTTTAATTTATGAAAAATGTTAATAATACAAAGACATTTTTAATAATGTCAAGCAAAAAGAGCCAGATAAAAAGCTGTACGGTTGTTATGATTGTGATTGTATAAAAAATATTAACAGAGATCCTACAAAGAAATATACCAAAATATTGTTTTTGTTTTTAATAGTGGAATTATAAGTAATTTAAAATTTTCTCTTTTCTCTGTTTTCCAAATACATATTCCTCATTGAGCATGTATTACTTTCTTCATAATCAAGCAAAATTTATTAAGTAAAATATGTATCTGACCACAAGTATAAGTAATATAGAGATATAACTGTAGGGATATTTTCATGTTAATTTGAACCCCTCCACAACAGGAAATGATAAAGCCTTCACCTGGTGGTGGCTGAAGGATCTGGCTTTAGCATTATTCTGCCTGAATTCTCTTCCTGGGTCAGTTTGCTTCACAATAGTTTTTTTGTCTTCTTCCTTCTTACCTATTCCTTGTCTGCTCTCAAAAATGAGTAACTGATTTTTTTTTTTCCTTCTCAGCATACCCATTTGTTGTCTATGGACCCCCACAGGTGGGATACGGACCCCCACAGGCTGGATACGGACCCCCACAGGCTGGATATGGACTCCCACAGGCTGGATACGGACACCTGCAGGCGGAATATGGATACCCATCAGGGGGATACAGACCCCCACCTGCGGGATATGGAGCCCCACCAGGGGCATACAGAGCCCTACCAGCTGGAAACGAAACCTCACCTACTGGAAGTGAAAACTCAGTGGCTGGAAATGAAACCCTGCCTCCGGGATATGAAATTTCACCTGCTGGAATTAGAGCTGGGTGTAGCAAATCTGTGGCAATCCAGCCTCCTGGGTATGAGGCTTCTCTTCCCCATGCCTCATCTTCTCAGATCCGCTCACCCTCTTCCAGGAATTAAACCTTGAAGACTCGCTGAGCAAAGTGGCACCCGAAAACCGAAGTCAGGATAGGAAGGTGGACTCAGGTATATGCTTAAAGGTGTGTCTGATGTAGTGTCACCCTGTGGAAGGATGGCCTTAGGGGGAGGATGAGTCAATTCTTGATTAGATGGGCCAAAGGAGAAGTAGAATTAGAACTAATTCCCCAATAATTTGGTTGACATTGGGCTGCAGTGTAATTATTTTTTTTAATGTTTATTTATTTTTGAGCTGGGGAGAGGCAGAGAGAGAGGGAGACAGAGGATCCTGAGCCGGATAGGGGCTTGAACTCAGGAGCTGTGAGATCATGACATAAGCTGAAGCCAGAGGCTTAACCACCTGAGTCATCCAGATGCCCCATGGGCTGGATTTTTAAACATACCTTGAATGTAGGGTGGAAAAGTCTTCCTGCCTTTCTCCTCTCCCTCCTCTAGAAACATTTATTGCACTGTTTGCTAGGCCCTAAATTATGTTAAAAATATCAAGTTGAGGGACACCTGGGTGGCTCCTCCATTGGTTAAGCAGTTGGACTCTTGGTTTTGGCTCAGGTCATGATTTCATGGTTCATGAGTTCAAGCCCCTCATTGGTGCCAGCTGCCAGCACACACAGCCTGCTTGGGATTCTCTCTCTCTCTGCCCCTCCCCTGCTCAAACTCTCTTTCAAAATAAATAAACAAACTTTTTAAAAATTAAAAACAAATCAAGTAGAACACTCAGTTGTTTTTCACAGCATTGTTTATATTAGTGAAAGGATGGACCAGCCCATCACTAAATTTCCAATAGTTAGAATTTCATAACTCATGGTACATCCATACAATGGAATATTATGTGGCCATTGAAAATGACATCTAGAGGGGCGCCCGGGTGGCTTAGTCGGTTAAGCGTCCGACTTTCGCTCAGGTCATGATCTCACGGTTCGTGGGTTCGGGCCCCGCGTCGGGCTCTGTGCTGACTGCCAGCTCAGAGCCTGGAGCCTGTTTCAGAGCCTGTGTCTCCCTCTCTCTCTGACCCTCCCCTACTCACGCTGTCTCTCTCTCCTAGAAATAAATAAAACAAAAAAAAAAAAAAAAAAAAGAAAATGACATCTAGATTAGGAAAAGCCTTCTTTAAGATCAAAACCAATAAAGCAATAAAGGAAAACAGTGATAAGTTTGACTATATCAAAAATTTTAACTTCTGTATGACCAAAATTGAAAGACAGAAAACGGGATAGGAGAAAGTTAATCTCCAACATACATGTTAAACAAATAATTCATAGTTAGAATCTATGAAGAGCTCCTACAAGTCAACCAAAAATTAAAAATGGACAAAAGATATGAATTCTCAATTAACCAAGGCAGTCAAGTGGCTCAGAAACATTTCAAAAGTTGTTCAATCAACCTGACTAGTGTTAGGAAAATGCAACTTGACATGAGAAACAATTTCATCTCCAAAGATTTAC
Organism: Crocuta crocuta; assembly: GCF_008692635.1. NCBI lineage: Eukaryota > Metazoa > Chordata > Mammalia > Carnivora > Hyaenidae > Crocuta > Crocuta crocuta. Next base: position 2,548,981 of record NW_027529175.1, read on the forward strand.
AAATATTAAAAAGATAGAAAAAGTTAAGTGTTGGGAAGGAACACATGTGGGGAAAGGTTATTTTATCCAATATTGGTGTGAATGTAAGTTGGCATGCAGTTTTAGAAAGAAATTTGGCAGTGCCTTTTAAAAGATATCTACTCTTTTAAAAAAAATTTTTTTAAATATTTTTTTATTTTTGAGGGAGAGGGGTCTGAGGGACAGAGAGAGGGAGACACAGAATCCGAAGCAGCAGCACAGAGCCTGACGCGGGGCTTGAACTCACAAACCACGAGATCATGACCTGAGCCAAAGTCAGACGCTTAACCAACTGAGCCACCCAGGCGCCCCAAAAGATATCTACTTTGATTTAGCACCTTTACTTGTCAATATCTATCCCTGAGAAATGCTTGCACCTGTGCACAAAGATGTGTGTGGGAAGATTTTATTACATTCATTGTTTCTAACATCACAAAATTGGAAATAACCTATGAAGTCATTAATAGTATTTACACAAACTCTGGTACATCTAAGCTACATATGCAAAAATTCTGTCTTATTGTTAAAATGAGAAAAGCAAGTTGTAGGGATTATATACTGCAGTGATTTTCAATCCCATCAGACTGAATGCCCCCATAACAAATAATTTGTAATGTCTCCTTTAGATCATCGGAATGAAATTTCTAGACAACCGCATGATTCCACATCACTTCAACCTAAATCAATCAATACATAATGCCATAAATGTGATAGAAAGAAATAATAGAAAACTAGTTTGTAGTAAAATTTTGACTATTTTAATATATAAATGCTTAAATTCCACCGTACAAGAAAACATAACAAAGTAATCAAGTGCTCACCCCCCCATATGTAGATTCAGCAAATTCGTAAACACTAGAACTGATCCGTGTATGTTGTATTGGTGACTTGAATACCATAGTGGCAGTGCTGGTGGCAATGTCGTTTTCCAAAATGATGAACAATCCTTGACAAATTTCCAAATAAAACAAAGTTTCATTTTCCTTTTACACAGTGGTTAAATTCCTGAAAAGTTCTGCATGTATTAAAATCATACAATACAGGGTTAGGCTCTAGGCTCAAATGATTACAAGCATCTGTCTTATTGACATTGATGGCCAGAGATTCATTTAAAAATCATGAGGGGGTGTAGGATGATTCTTTGTTGTGAGGAACTGCCCTGTACTTTTCAGGACATCTAGCATCCTTGACCCCTCACCTATCAAATACCAACAGTGGCTTATAATTGTGATCACCAAAACTGCCCCCACTCATTTCATAGTTGCCCCCTGGGGGTCAATGCCCAGAACTACCATTCTAGACTATTAGACTATTCCAAGGTTTTTAGCCACTTAAAGACTCACTATTCCCCTACCTTGACCAACTTCCTAATTTCATTGGCCTTTCCTTGCTTTCTTACAGGCTTATCAAGTCACCTAAAAGGAGGCCTTAAAACTATTATATCAAGTGTTTTTAGATATTATATAGCAGAAATGTTTTAGGAGCTCTAGCATACAATATTACCAGACCCAGAAGATATTTAAATCATGTATTTTTTTCTATGCATGTTTAGTATGTAGTTGAGGACATGTTGTATATACAAGTGTTTCACCTGACACTTTATATTTTCATAGCTTTTACTTATTTGCTTATTAAGTGTTTTAAAAAGTTTTAATGTTTACCTATTTTTTAGAGGGAGAGACAGAGCATGAGTTGGGGAGGAGCAGAGACGGAGACAGAGACAGAGAATCTGGAACAGGCTTCAGGCTCTGCGCTGTCAGCAGTGAGCCCGATATGGGGCTCAAACTCGGGAACGGCAAGATCATGACCTGAGCCGAAGTTGGACACTTAATTGACTGAGCCACCCAGGTGACCCAGCTGTTTTTTAAACAGCTTTGGGGTAGGAGCACCTGGGTGGCTCAGTCAGTTAAACGTCCAGCTTCAGCTCAGGTCATGATCTCAGGGTTCATATGTTTGAGCCCCTCATCAGGCTCTGTGCTGACAGCTCAGAGCTTGGACCCTGCTTCGGATTCTGTGTCTCCCTCTCTCTTTGCCCCTTCTCCACTCATGCTTTGTCCCTCTACCTCTCTCAAAAATAAATAAACATTAAAAAACAGTCAAAACCCATAGCTTTGAGGTATAATTGATAATTATAAAAAATTGCATATATTTAATGTATAGTTGGATAAGTTTCATAGGTTTTTGAGAATTCTTCATAAATATTGTTAGTGGCTACACAGTATTCTGACACGGTGCACCATTACATATTTTCTCAATCCCTATTTTAAAATATTTTAGTTGTTTACAGGTTTTTGCTATTACAAACAACATTGCGATTAACTTCTCTTATATAGAGCTTTTTTTTTTTAAATTTTGGATTATTCCCTTGAAACAGGTTAGAGTTATTGATTGAGCCTCATTGTAACAATTAGGAAACCAGATGCTCCTATGCTGCCAAGGACAGGCTTCCCTAAGGAAGTTGGTGGATGTTAATGGGTCTTATGTGGAAAAGGTGGTTATTGAATCACATATATTTGAAAAGCCAAGTGAACAGATTTCTTAACCTCATGACCTCTCAGCACCTTGAATATACTAGTGAACATAAATCTCTAAGAGGGAGAGATTTTCAAAATACACATATTTTTTCAAAATTATTTTACCTTAATCTATTTTATTCACTAAACATTTTGGAAAAACTATTATTTAGTGGAACAAACTTCGGGAAACACTTTCTGGAATGAGTGGATATTAGAATTAAAATGAACTGTAAGTGTCTGGAATATGCTAGCCCTTAAAACTGTTCCCAACAATGAGACAAGTCAAGGACCATTCTTCTTCCCCTTCCAAGAAAAAGGGCTTCATGTCCAGTTTGTAGAGAACAGGAGATCTTGAAGAAGGCGGAAGTCAAGAGTCGAATGCTCAACCAACTGAGTCACCCTGGTGCCTCAGAGCATATGGATCTTAAACATGGGTCACAGGTTCCAGACCTCTTTCTCTTATAATTTTTTGGAGGAAAGTGCTGAGGATTTTTTTAAAGAGTTTCTTCTTTTCTCACTTCTATTTTTAAAAAAATTTTTAAATGTTTATATTTCTGAGAGAGAGTGAGAGAGAGAGAGAGAGAGAGAGAGCATGAACAGGGGAGGTTCAGAGAGAGAGGGAGACACAGAATCTGAAACAGGCTCTAGGCTCTGAGCTACCTGTCAGCACAGAGCCCAACACAGGGCTCGAACCCACAAACTGAGATCGTGACCTGAGCCAAAGTCAGACATTTAACCGACTGAACCACCCAGGTGCCCCCTTCTTTTTTCACTTCAAAATCTCTCTACATGGGCAGAAGTGACAAGGAGAGGAAGAGGGAGAGATTCTCCAAACCAGAGCAGGAATAAGGTTCCCCTCATTCAGCTTTTCAGTTTGTGCTGGAATGTGATGTGAGTTGGGAATAGGGTCAAGGGGTGAGGCCTCTTTTATGCTGAAATAGTTCTCTAAATAGCTGACATCTAACAAGCATATTCTGGGATTAGAATTCTAAAAGGGAAGCAAGCAGACTTTCTCTTCTGCTCTTCATTCTAGTCATACATGTACCAGATGGATTTGAAGTGAAGTCCAGCAACCTAGAAGGGTAAGCAGGTCCAAGCCTCCTGAAAGTGGAATTCTGTCATGTTCTCCCCTGCAAAGGGAACTTGGTCACCTGTTTCCCCAAGCTGCTGGAATACAACCAAAGGTGGTAACCGTATAGAGGTAAGACCAAGCAGAGCCCCAGTTTGGACCCACTCACTGGGGGCTGTGAGGCACACCTACTCTTAGCGCCCACTGCCTGATGCAGCTATTCCCCCAAAGACTCAGTCAGATTCCATCTATAAGAAGCACATCCTATAAGAAGAGCTTTGGGTCCTGCGTATTCAAAGGGATCTGGTTTTGCTCTGCTTAGGACAAATCCGGCAAGAGTTCAGTGAGGCCTGTTCTGTGCTGAAACACTAATGCTGAGTCATTCGAATCCCCACTGACATTTTGGATGCCTCCTTCCTGATTGATCCCTGAGCTGGTGGATTCATCATCTTCCTGTCTCCTCCCCAGCTGCAATAAAGAATCTGCTCTTGCTTTTTGTACTTCGCCTCTTCATTTCCTTAATAGGAAATAGGAAATAGAATACAAAAGAAAAGGAAGAAGGCCTTTTATTCCTGGACTGTCTGATAGTAGACCTACAAAATAAGCACCTAAATACTCTTTTTCCTAGACAGGTGGATGCATGCCAGCCTGTAGAACCTTCTGGGCTTGACTGTCCTGAGGAATCAAGGGGAAAATGTGTAGTGGAGGAATTTTTCAACCTATAGATTAATACGTGCAGGAAATACTGCATATCTTTGTTTTCCATTAATTCAAGTATACAGACCGCCCCCCCCATCTGCCTTGCTGGTGGGCTCCTTCAAACCCCAAGATTACGCAAATTTATCCAGATCTTATGTGGCGTCAAGATGCCAGGAAGGCCCTTCCAGGCATCAGATTACTTCTGAAATAGCTACTGCCCAGTCCGGACAGTCACATCAAGTCTGATTTCTGGGTTGTTTCCTTCTGTCCCCGGAATCTTGGGTGGGGCCTGGAAGTTGGGTGTCAGAGATCCAACTCCACACCCCTGAGCACTGGGGAGCAGGACCCCAATGCCTACTCCTTGAGAGACTGCCAGTTCCTTCCCTACCCTCTCAGATTCTCCTGCCTCCATTGCCTCTCCTTGAGCACCCATCCTAATCCTAATCTTGGGATTTGGGTTTCCACAGAGGATAATAGAGAGCCTTTGCCTTCATGTTGACTTGGCTTTTCTTGCCCACTGCCTGGTTGCTTGCTTGAAATCATGTATGTGTGACTATGTGTAGATGTAAAGACCCAATTCAAATTCATACTGTGCAGGTTACCTAGTTATCTAGTAGAAAGTAAAACATGTGGCAACCATCCCAACCTTTATCTGGAGCACCTTTAGGAGAGGGCAGTTGGTGTAGCACACTCAACCATGGACTTCTAGAGAATAAACTTGTCTTGAAGGTCCCCAAATGATTCAGGAAGAAAGGATTCCGTCTAAGGGAGAGATTTTGACCAGCAGTTTGATTAGTCTAAATGTGTATTTAATAGCTAATATTTACTATTTAGTAATCAGCATGTATTATTAAACATAAGACTGTATTAATTGGACTGGGTGTTAATAAGTAATTACTAATATTGAACACAGTTGTTAAATTCCATTTAAGTTCTAAGTAGTCATTCAGCAAATCTTTGAGTGCCGTAGCCAAGGTCAGTGGGGCTAGATATTTGAGTTGTGAGAAAAACCAAGGACAATTTTATCCTCCATCTCAGAAATAGATAATGGTCATCTTGTAGAGAAGTTACCAGAATGTGTCTTGCTCTCCTCTTTCACCATGTCTGTGTCTGGAATGCTTTCTATCTTACTCCTCTCCCTACTCTAATACCAAGCTCCTTTTGGTTGCCTGGCTGAGTCCTATTCGGCAGCTAAGTCCCAACCCAAATGCTCTATGAAACCTTCCTGAATTTCCCAACCAAATTCAGATGTTATTTCTTCCTTTGTCCCACTCTATCTTGTGCACGACTACATTAGAGTATTTACAGAGTAATTGTCATTGCTGGAGTATATGTCTGTCTGCCCTGAACTGTGAGTTCTCTGAGGACACGTATTGGGCCATTATTGATGTGAGGCATTACTTCTTGTGCTGTAGAGAGGAGACAGAGTTGTTTCAAATATAGTCCCTGTTTTCTAAGAACTTACTGTTCAGAGATTTAGGGCAAGAAAGGAACTAGTTGTTAGCAATTGTTTTTTCACTTTGCCACTCTTCTGGAAGATCCACGGAAAAGAGTTCCTGGTTATTGTTTTAATATAGGTTTTATTACTTTTTAGGTATGGTAAGGCCAACATTAGACAGCTGCCATTGAAAAGATAGTTTGTTATACTTATAGAGGCATGCCATGCCATGAGGACCACACAGGAAAGCACCAGGGACGAGAGGGAGACTGTGCCGCAGCCTTTATTGTGGTTTCCTTGGGAAACCACATGGGAAGGAACAGGTGAGGCAGGGTAAGCAGGTTTAGGATTGCATAGTTTGAATAATGGCAGTGGGCTTGGGGGCATAGGGGCTGGCCCTGGTTGTCTAGTCCCTGGCTTGGGGGTGATAGAGCAGGTGGGGCCTGATAACAGAGGTGGTTGGAGCAAGAATGTATTATGCTAAGTGAAATAAGTCAGACAGAGAAAGACAAATACCATATTATTCCACTCATGTGGAATTTAAGGAACAAAAAAGATGAACATACGGGAAAGAAAAAAAAAAGAGAGAGGAAAGTAAACCATAAGAGACTCTTAACTATAGAGAAGAAATGGAGCGTTGATGGAGGGAGGTGAGTGGGGGATGGGCTAGACGGGTGATGGGCATTAAGGAGGGCACTTGTTATGATGAGCCCTGGGTGTTATATGTAAGTGATGAATCACTAAATTCTACTTTTGAAACCAATATAACACTATTTATAACTAGACTAACTAGAATTTAAATAAAAATTTGAAGCAAACAACAATCCATATACAAAAAAAAAAGAGGTGTTTGGGGGAATGGCCCCAGAATGGTTGACTTCCTTTTGAAAGGCACATTCACTGGCTAACCCAGGGGTGCCTGGGTGCCTCATTTGGTTAAGCATCGACTTTGGCTCAGGTCGTGATCTCACAATTTGTGAGTTCGAGCCCCATGTCGGGCTCTGTGCTGACAACTCAGAGCCTGGAGCCTGCTTTGGATTCTGTGTCTCCCTCTCTCTCTCCCCCTCTCCCGTTCTCTCTCTCTCTTTCAAAAGTAAATAAACGTTAAAAACATATTTTAATTAAAAATTTTAAAAAATTAAAAAAAAGAAGAAATTGGCTAACCCTCAGAGGGCCAGTCCCTTTAGGGGTAGCAATCCACAGATGTCCAAGTATCAGAATACAGAAAATAAAAAATATGATTAATACAGCTATAAAACTAGGTCCCTGGCCTTCCTCATTGGTCCCCTTAACTCTGTGTGGAATCTTTGAAAAACAGGATTAAAAAAGGAAAGGGAAGAGGGAAGGAAACTCCTCTCTTAATTTAGAGTTCAGTCAGCTAAAGGTAAATCAACTACACTGTTTTAAATAAATAGGGGCTATTTCCTCACATAACAAAACTTCAGGAGGTAAGCAGACCCAGATCGGTGCCATAACTCAACCACATCATCTGAGGCTCAGCTCCTTCTAGTCTGCCACCCCTGCTATGCCTCGCATGTTGGCCAGGATGGTCAGGACAGCTGGCCGCCTCTGGTCTTGTGCCCACCTCCAAGGAGGAAGATGGGATGGGCAGAGGTACCCACCTGTGGCTCCCTTCCCTTCTCTAGATCCTGGCCTGAGGGCAGGCACCTTCTGAAATGCTAATCTAAAACAATCTAAATATCTCTCATTGGAATACTGCAGGGTTATTAAAAATGCGGTAACTGAAAATGTACTAATAGAGATTAAGCTCCAAAAGATAGTACATGAAAAAAAAAAGGCTACAAAATCACATGTTTACTTTGCCACCATTTTCTGCACATGCTGAGAGTGACTGAGCCTCGTCTGGGGAGCTCCATAGGACCCTGGTGGCAGGACTTGTCTCAAGGCGAGGGAGCTGCACGGCTTGGGGAAAGGACTGGGAGCGAGGATGAATTTTTCCCACTCTAAACCCTTTTGGATCTTTTGATTTTGTGCTATATGCTTGCATACTGTGTGTTTCTCTTTTTAAAAGTGAATAACTTAAGGAATAAATTAATAATAGGCTAGGTTCTGCCTTGCTTGTAAATTGTGAAATGGTTCCTCTCAACCTTTGGGATTAAGTGCCAAGTCCTGGTTTTCTGTATATGTGGGTCACATTATACTCCTTAGTATTTAAGGACCTGCATGGTCTTGGCCCCTCCAGTCACCTCTCCAGCTATGCACTCCAGCTGAGCAGAACAAAATGCAGACCCTGAACTGGGCATGGCCTTTGCCTCTATGCCTTCCTCCCCACTGTGTTTTACTCATCTTTCAAAATAGCCCAGAAGTTCTTTCTTCTGAGAGGCTTCTTCTCATCTTCCCTTCCATAGTAATTGCCTTTCTACTGAGCTTGTATTTTTTCTAGTGAAAACCTTTGCCAAACCTACTGTTGCCTGCCCATCTCCCCCATGGCCTGTCAACTCCTTGAGAACAGAGACTGTCCCATTGCAGGGACATCTAGCAGAAAGCACTGCACAGAGTGCGTGTCTAGTAAACATTTGTTGAGGGAATAGGAATAGAAATGTGACTATGTTATGTTTCTTGATTTATAGTACACACATATAATACATATATATACCACCAAGTTCTGGCCATGAGTTGAAGATTATAATTTCCAGAATAAGTTTCATTTGGCAGGCTGTTAGAGAGGATTTGAATTTCAGATTTTATTTATTTATTTTATTATTATTTTTAAAAATGTTTAATGTTTGTTTACTTTTGAGAGAGAGAAAGAGAGACAAGAGTGTGAGCAGGGGAGGGGCAAAGAGACAGAGGGAGATGCAGAATCTGAAACAGGCTCCAGGCTCTGAGCTGTTAGCACAGAGCCCAACATGGGGCTCAAACTCATGAGCTGTGAGATCGTGATCTGAGCTGAAGTCAGACGCTTAACCAGCTGAGTCACCCAGCCTCCCTGAATTTCAGATTTTAGAGGAAGCTGTCCCTTCTCAGGCTGGTTGAGTTGAACAGTCCTGAAGACATGGTTATGTTCACCTCTTCCCTACCTCACAGCCATGGTTTATATGGTTCCTACTGGCCAAAGCCACCACTGGCAAGGTGGTCCCATAGAGCTCATCTGGTATGTAAAGGCCTCTGGAAGTGAATAAACGGTCATTACTGACGTTGGGTGCTAGGCGATGTGCTAAGATACTTCATGAACATATCTCACTTAATCCCCATCGCAATCCAGTGAGGTGGGTACTTTTGATATCTTCACTTTATGGCAACGTATACTAAAGCTTAGAGACTTTAGGAAACCAAAGAATCCACAATTACTGAGTGGTGGAAGCAAGACATGAACTCAGACTGATTCCAGAGCCTGCAACCCTGACCGCTGACGGCAGAACCTACGCCCTACCATCCTCTCTTCATCCACAGGTGCCAGGCAGTTGGAAGCGTTTCCTGTGCATGTGGTGGCCTGATCCTGTCTGCACATCTGTGAGATCCTGGTGAGCTCTGAGTCCCTTCCTTGTTGTGGGCTTGACCCCTGGTGGTCAGAGGGCTTAGAAAATCAACTGTGTCAAATGTGGTATAGTAGGTCAAAGAGGGCTCCAATTTCTCACAGGACCAGAAGACTGGTTCCAGATCCTGTGCTGCCATGCAATGGTGCGGGGGGTAGGGGGTGGTGGAGAGCCTGAGGCTAGCTGCCCTCAAGTCAGCTAGGCTGATACAGGAAAGAAGAAATCCTGGGACCTTTGAGTTTTTCTTGGCCTTGTGCCCTCATCACAAACCCCACATCAGCCGCCTTAGTGATGCCCCGAGCAAAGGGTACTTATAACATGGAAAGTGAAGAGTCTGAGAGGGGCTGCAGTTACGTTAATGGGCTGGCCCATTCGTTAGCCATGTGCTCATGCCAAGCACCCTGCCAGGCATTTCACAGGTGTAACCCAGCAAGGTGAGTGCTTGGACCCCAATCTCATAGATTGAGAAACTGGGGCAGAGAGGGGAACAATATGCCTAAGGCACCCAGCAGGCTAAGAAGTGACAGAGCAGGACATAAACCTAGGTTTTGCGTCTCATTCACACACACTCATTTATTGAATGCCATTTGCATCCCATTTCTGTGCACATGGGATGTCAGTGACCAGACAAAAGTGCCTGCTCTTATGGAGATTACATTCTGGTGATACTAAGATGCAGTCAATATATAGGTTATATGATGTAACTAGGCATATCATACACAAACTGCAGAAAAAGCAAAGACAGAGAACTTGATAAAGTTACAAAAAAGTACAGAACAAAGTGCAGGAGACTGGGGATGCCAGAGGGGAGGGGAGGTTGGTGGAGGGAGCAGACTGAGGCAGAGCCTTGTCAAGTAGGTAATGTCCGAGTGAAGATTTGAAGGGTAACAGAGGTGAGGGAGCTGGCCACACAGATCTGTGCGGAAGAGTGTAAAGGCAGCTTAATTCCAAGGTGGCTCAAGACCTAGATGAACGTGAGAAGACTCCTGTTCTCACGGAAGGAAAATGCTTGAAAACAAGATTGCAAGCCAACCTGAGTGAGAGAGATCCGAACCAGTCCACGTCATACCGCCTGGGGATAGAGACTGATATCTAGGTTCTTGGTAGAAAACGGGCCTCCTTCCTGCCTATGTCCTGAGGAGAAAAGAGAAGCTAATCTAACCGAAGAGGCTGGGGTCACTCCGGCTTTACACCCTCAACTAAAGTCTGCTTGCTGTCACAACATCTGTGCCATGCCCTTGGTCTCTCTGTTTCTGAGGGCATCTGAGATACGTACTGCCTGGTGCTAGTGCCTTGGGATCACCCAGTAGGCAGCTTGGACATGCCTGGACTTTCAGTTTCCTGGCTCAGCTCTGCCTTTGTCCTGTTTCAACAGTTCATTGTCTGGTTACAAGACAGATGGGTCTTCTTAGTGAAGACGTCTCTGAGTCCCCTTGATGGAATACTTGCCTAAGCTGGGGAAGCCTGCTCTCTGACTCTCCATGGAGAGGGGACAGGGATAGATTCACGTGAGAGTTGTGGGCTGACCCCTTGTTCATTGTGCTGCCCAATATTGGGCTCTGGACTTTCTAAGGATCAGTCCAGGCGACGTACTTACTGAGGCTGCTTTCTGCCAACCCTGTGCTCTGAGGAATCTGACACGTCCTGATGCTGAGGTGCACAGACTGCTCCAGAGATAGATAGTTTCATTATGCTCTGCAAGTGTCCACCCTGTCCTGGACGCCACCCACCTTGAAAATACAGGATGCAGCAGATAAGTACTCTACCCTCTGTGTGGTCCTCCTGGGGAGGATATCTGGATCTCTAAGGTTGCTCTGATGGTCTTAATTTCCTGTTTGGGCCTTGATGTATCTCAATTTGAGAACTATGTTAGAAATATTTCCACTCAAGCTTAGGCTCTCCCTTGGACCTGTTTCTGGCATTAGACCCTTGGCTTTTACCTGATGATGAATAAGAGAGACATTCTTAATTCCTGACAAAAGTGCAATGATAGAGGTCTGCACAGGGTTTGGGGGAGAGGTTCCATCCAGCCTAGGGTTGTCCGGTAGGCTTCCTGGAGGAGAGGATGCCCCAACGAGGAAGGCCCTTGGTCTGGGCAGGTGGTCCGGTGTTAGTAAAGAGACTGAGTAAGATTTATCCCCTTGTGCAAATCTTGCCTGCAAATCCACCTGCTTCCTTCATAGATTGATTCTTAAATAGGAGACAAAGGTTTTCTGGTCCAGCATATAAGGGGCTTGGAGTCAACACTCCCATCCTCACAACAACAAGAAAAAAGCTGAATGAACCACAAATCATCTCTTCTTAGTTCCATCAGAAAATGGAAGTCATAGGGCAGAGTGGCGCCTACAAAATTGGAGAAACAGGTGGACACAGATTGTCACAACTTACCAAAAGCAAAAGCCAAGTAAGGAACCCCAGTGATGGAGCCAGTACCTCGGTGGGAAGACTTAACAGTAATTGATGAATTGCTGGAGGCTCTGTGTAGACAAACTTGAGAATTAAAAATTTCAAGAGGGCCTAGCGTTAGGGGGGACCTGACATTTTTGTGAGTTTTACCTCCAGGAACCCTACCAGGTCCCCTACAGTAAAGAGTGAAGAAAAATCCTTTTGTGCTGCCTGCAGGGAGGATAGAAAATTAGCTATATTAAAAGTACACCCAAAGCATTATGTCCTTAACATGGACTGCCCAATTAAACAGAGCCAAACTGACCCAGAGAAAGGAAATACCTAAGTCCAGCCCTTTACCCTTTCTGCCTTGACTAAGGAGGTGGGGTAAACTAGCAACTGGGGAACACTTGTGAAGGTCAAAGCCCATGGGCTCATTAAAAGACTGACATTTAGGGGCGCCTAGTCAACTGAGTGCCCAGGGTGGCACCTCAGTTAAGGTGACAGCACAGAGCCTGGAGCCTGCTTTGGATCCTGTGTCTCTCTCTCCTTCTGCCCCTTCCCCACTCATGCTCTGTCTCTGTCTCTGTCTGTCTCTCTCAAAAATAAACATTAAAAAATTAAAAAAAAAAAAAGCCTGACACCTAATCACAGGACTGTAGAATGCTTCCCTTCCCCCAACACCTTGTCACCACATCAGTAGGACCCCTGCATAATAACGGGATTACTAACGAAAGAACTGCATATCTCAGGCCTCTCAGGCCGTATTTTATTTTATTTTATTATTTTTAAAAAAATTTTTTTTAATGTTTTATTTCTAGGAGAGAGAGAGAGACAGCGTGAGCAGGGGAGGGTCAGAGAGAGAGGGAGTCACAGATTGAAACAGGCTCCAGGCTCTGAGCCGGCAGTCAGCACAGAGCCCGACGCGGGGCTCGAACCCACGAACCGCGAGATCATGACCTAAGTGAAAGTCGGACGCTTAACCGACTAAGCCACCCAGGCGCCCCTCTCAGGCCGTATTTTAAAAGTCTCTAGGGAAATAAATACAAAGACAACAGGGGAGAGAAACAAGAACACCAAAGGAAATTTACCTTTAATACCTATAGCCAGAGCAAACAGCAAGCACAGTCTAGCTCCAAACCAGATAAACATAAAGCCTCACACTTAAGGCCTATTTTCTTCCAATCCTTTTACAAAGTGTGTCATGTCTGGCTTTTAGCATAAAGCTGTAAGTCATACCAAAAGACAAGAAAACATAGCTTGGACAAAGCAAGCATCAGAACCAGATTCATAAATGGCAAAGATGTTGGAATTATCAGACTGGGAATTTAGAACAACTGATTAATATGCGAAAGGCTCTAATGGAAGAAGTGGGCAACATTTAAGAACAGATGGGTAATGTAAGCAGAGAGATGGAAACTTTAAGAAACCATCAAAAGAAATGTTAGAGATTTACAAGATTATCTAATGACCCTTGCTTTTGTGATTAGTTTTTATTTTTAAAAATTTTGTAACATTTGAAAACCTATGTCTACGCAAAAATCTGCACCTGAACATTTATAGACCTTTATTCATAATTGCCAAAATCTGGAGGCAACCAAGATGTTCTTCTTCTGTAGCTGAGTGGATGGATAAATGGTGGTACATCCACATACAATGGAATATTTTCATCAATCTCCAGACATTCTGGAGAAGGCAAAACCAGGAAGACAATGAAAGAATTAGTAGTTGCAGGGGTTGAGGTGGGCGTGGGAGAGATGAATACGTGGAGCCCAAGATTTTAGGGCAATGACACTTCTGTGCAGTACTGAAATGGTGGTTACATGTCATATGTCATAGGTTGGTCAAAACCCATAGAATGTACAATACAAAGAGAGAACCCTAATGTAAACTATAGCCTGTAGCTAATAACATATCAATATTGCCGTCAGTTATGGCAAATGTACTACACTAATGTAAGATGCTAATGATAGGGGACACAGTGGAGGAGGCCTGGGGGGTAGAGAGGATCTATGGATACTTGACTTTCTGCTCAATTTTTCAGTAAACCTAGATTTGCTCTTTTAAAAAGGGTGGGAGGGAAAGATGAGGACTGGTAGCAGGGAGGAAGAGATGGGGACAGGGGGATTCCTTAAGAGGGAGAGGCTATTAAAAAAAAAAAAAAGAGGGAGAGGCTATTACTTCTCACGGTTTCCTATAGCAGGCTCCTGAGCTTTGGGGCAAAAACCACAATGTAAAGAAGCCTGGGCATGAAAAATTCCTTATTCGGGTGCCATCCTAAGTGCTTTACATAAATTATCTCATGTAATTCTTGAGCAACAATCCTGTATACACTATTAACATCCCTACTTTACAGAGGAGGAAGTGGAATAAATTAAGTAGCTTGTTCAAGATTGCACAGGTTCTAGTTGGAGTCAAGATTTAAATCTAGGTATTAGAATATGTAACTAAATCACTACATGCAACTTGTTCTCATTCTATAAACTGGGTGATCTTTTGAATGAAAAAAAAAATAATCCCAATTTATTACATTGCACATTCCAAGTCAGTGCAGATGCCTCTTTTCCAACCTGGGAAGGCAAAAGGTCTCTTTCAGCGAGAGGTCAGCTTTGTAGGACCCCTCCCACACACACTCTATCCAGAGACTGCCTAGGGGAATATTAAACAGGAACCCAGTTTTCTTGTTTTTCTCTTTTTCAGGGAAGCCTAGAAATGCTAGACTGTTGCCGGAGACAGAGGAGTACCATAGGTACTTATCAACCACTGCAACACAGCATGCCCTTGGCCTGTGCCTATTGCCTTAGCAGCCCTCCCCGCTTTGCCACTCAGTTATGGATTGTCTGGCCATTCCTTCTGCTTCACCTTCACTGCAGCCACCCCATGGCCCCTGCCTCCCTGTCTCTCAACTGGACCCTTGAATGACTGTTTACAGGCTCTTTGGGTACCTGTCAAGATCCAGCCAGGAGACAGAAACCACACCAGTTATTTGAACAGAGAAATGGGTATGCAGTCATAAGCACTAATTCCAGAACATTTTCATCATCCAAAAAGAACCCCCCTGCCCATTAGCAATCACTACACTTTCCCTTTTGTCAACCACTGATTTTCTTTTTGTCTCTACAGATTGGCCTATTCTAGACATTTCATATCAATGGAATATATGATAAGAGCCCTTTTGTGTCTAGCTTCTTTCACTTTGTATCATTTTCAAGGCCCATCCATGTTATAGCATTTATCAATGCAGATATATATTGTATGGATTGTATGGCTATACCACATATTTACCCATTCATCAGTCGACATGCGTTTAAGTTTTTTCCACTTTTTGGCTATTATGAATAATGCTGCTATGAACATTCATATATAAGTCTTTGTGTGGACATATGTTCTCATTTCTCTTAGGTATTTGCATACAAGTGCAATTGCTGAGTCATTGTGGCAACTTGTGTTTGCTATTTTGAGGAATTTCCAGACTAGTTTTCCATAGTGACTGATGGTTGGTGATGTTGAGCATCTTTCCATGGTGTTATTGGCTATTTTTATAATCTCTCTGGAGAAATGTCTATTCAAATCTTTTGCCCATTTTTAAAAGGCAAAAGATTTATACAATCTGAAGAGAAACCAGAATATTCTTTTGCCCATTTTAAAAATTGGACTATTTGTCTTTTTATTATTAAGTTGTAAGTGTTCTTTACGTATTCCAAAAATAGACCCTTATCAGATACAGCATTTGCAAATATATTTTCCCATTCTCTATGTTGTCTTTCACCTTCTTGATGGTGTCCTTTGACACAATTTTTTTCTTTTAATTTTAGTGAAGTCTGATTTACTTATTTTTTCTTTGGTTGCTTGTGCTTTTGGTGTCATACCTAAGAAACCATTGCCTAATAAAGAGTCATGAAGATTCATACCTATGTTTTCTTCTAAGTGTTTTATAGTTTTAGTTCTTACATGTAGGTCTTTGATCCATTTTGAATTCATTTTTGTATATGCTGTGAAGTAGGAGTCCAAATTAATTTGTGTGGATAGCTAGTTTTCCTAGTTGCATTCATTGAAAAGACCCATTTTTAGGGGCGCCTGGGTGACCCTGTCAGTTAAGCATCTGACTCTTCGTTTTGGCTCAGGTTGCAGTCTCACAGTTTGTGAGTTTGAGCCCTGTGTCAGGCTCCAAGCTGGTAATGCAGAGCCTGCTTAGGATTCTCTCTCTCCCTCTCTCTGCCCCTTCCATGCTTGTTCTCTATCCCTCCCTCTCTCAAAAAATAAATAAACATTAAAAAAAGAAAGAAAGAAAAGACCTATTTTTACTCATTGAATGGTCTTAGTGCCTTTGTCAAAAAATATTTGGCTGTAGATATATGGGTGTATTTCAGGACTTTATATTTCATTGATCTATGTGTCTATATTTATGTTAGTACCACACTGTTTTTATTACTGTGGCTTTCTAATAGGTTTCAAAATTGAAAGTGTGAGTCATCAAACTTTGTTCCTTTTTGCTAATGATTTATTTTAGCTATTTTGGGTCCCTTGCCATATGAATTTCAGGATCAGTTAGCCATTTTTATAAAAAGATTATTAGAATTTTCATAGGGATTGTATGGAATCTGTTATATCTATATGGGGCACATTTTAACAATATTAAATCTTCCGGGGTCCCTGGGTGGCTCAGTCAATTAAGTGTTGACTCTTGATTTCAACTCAGGTCATGATTTCAGGGTTCATGAGATCAAGCCGCCATTGGGCCCTGTGCTAACAGTATGGAGTCTGCTTGGGATTCTGTCTCCCTCTCTCTGCCCCTCCCCAGCTTGCGTTCTCTCTCTCTTAAAATAAATAAACATTAAAAAAAACCACAATATTAAATCTTCCAATCCGCAAATAGGGATGTCTGTCCATTTATTTAGGTCTTTACTTTCTTTCACCAATGTTTGGTTTTGTATTTTATCAAATACTTTTTCTGCATCTATTGAGGTGATCATATGATTTTTATCTCTCACTTTATTAATGTGATATATCATATTAATGGATTTGTATATGTTGAACTATCTTTACATCCCAGGGATAAATCCTAGTTGATCATGGTATGATCCTTTTAATGTGATATTGAATTCAGTTTGCTAATATTTTGAGAATTTTTCAATCTACATTCATCAGGGATATAGGTCTATAGTTTTTTTTCTCTTATAGTGTCCTTATCTGTCCTTGGTATCAGGGTAATTCTGACCTTATAAAATGAATTTGAGAGACTTCCTTTCTCTTCAGTTTTTTTTAGAAGATTTTGAGAATGATTGGTATTAATTCTTTAAATGTTTGATAGAATTCAGCAGAGAAACCATCTGGTCCTGGGCTTTTCTGCATTGGAAAAATTTTTATTACTGATTCAACCCCCTTACTCATTATGTATCTGTTTAGATTTTCTATTTCTTCATGATTCAGTATTGTTAGGTTGTATGCTTCTAAGAATTTATCCATTTTTTCTAGATAATTTAATTTGTTGGTGTATAATTGTTCTTAGTAGTGGGGCATTCACTTTCAAATGCCCCCTCTCTGTAAAGAGAGCTTTCCTACTATTCTGACTTTCTATTCTTTAATAAACTTTTGTCTGCTGCTCAAAAAAAATTGTTCATAGTAGTTTCTTATGCTATTTTATATTTCTTTGGTATCATGTATAATGTTTGCTCTCTCATTTCTGATTTTATCTGAGTCTTCTCTCTGTTTTTCTTTTGCCTAGTTAAAGGCTTATCAATTTTATCTGAAATCTTTTTTTTTTAACATAAGCATTTATCACTATAAACTTTCCTATTTTAACATTGCTTTTACTGTGCTTGTAGTATGTTGTGTTTCTATTTTGTTTGTTTAAAGGTATTTTTTATTTCTCTTTTGATTCCTTCTCTGATCCGCTGATTGTTCAAGAGTATATTGTTTAATTCCCACATATTTGTGAATTTTCCAGTTTTCCTCCTGTTAATTGACTTCTAGTTTCCTACCAATGTATTGGAAAAGATACTTGGTATGATTAAATCTTAAACTTGCTAAGAATTGTTTTGTGATATATCATATGGTCTCTCCTGCAGAATGTTCTGTGTTGACTTAGGAAGAATGTATATTCTGCTGTTTAATGCAGGGTTCTGCAAACAGGGCCATTTGCTGTGTAGTCCAACATTTACTTATTGGTTTTCAGTCTGTGTGTTCTATCCATTGTTGCAAGTGTGGTGCTGAGTTCCCTACTATTATTGGATTGTTGTCTATTTCTCCCATCAAATCTGTTAGAATTTGCTTAATATAGTTACCTTAATTTTGGTTGCATATATGACTGTTAAGTACTCTTGATGAATTGACCTTTTTATCGTTATATAATGACCTTCTTTGTCTCTTGTTGTAGTTTTTGGCTTGAGGTTTATTTTGTCTGATATAAGTGTGGCTATCCCTGCTCTCTCTTGCATAGAATATCTTTTTCCATCTCTTCACTTTGAGCCTATGTGTGTCCTTAAAGCTGAAGTGGGTCTCTTGCAGGCAACATGTTGTTGGAAATTGTTTTTTAATTCAATTATTGATAGGTAAGGACTTACTAATGCCATCTTATTAATTGTTCTCTAGCTGTTTTTAGTTCCCTTGTGCCTTTCTCTGTCTTTTTCTGTCTTCCTTTGTGAATTGATGATTTTCTGTAGTGTTATGCTTTGATTCTGTTGCCTTTATCTATTATTGCAGGATTTTGCTTTATGGTTACCATGAAGCTTACATAAAACATCTTATAGATACAAGCCTATTCCATGCTGGTAACGACTTTACTTCAACCATATGCAAAATTCTTTTTTCTTTTTAGATTTTATTTTTTCAAATAATCTCTGTACCCAATGTGGGGCTCAAACTCATGACCTCAAGATCAAGAGTCACACACTCTGTCAACTGAGCCAGCTGGGTGCCCCTATTTATCTTTTTTTTATGAGAATTTTTTTTTCAAGTAGGTTAACATTACATCCTGTAGTCTTGGCTTCAGGAGTAGAAGCCAGCGATTCATCTCTTACGTATAACACCCAGTGCTTATCCTGAAAAGTGCCCTCCTTAATGCCCGCCACCCATTTAACCCTCCCCTCCCTCCAG
The DNA here is from genome assembly GCF_008692635.1 of Crocuta crocuta. Lineage (NCBI taxonomy): Eukaryota > Metazoa > Chordata > Mammalia > Carnivora > Hyaenidae > Crocuta > Crocuta crocuta. Next base: position 2,567,698 of record NW_027529175.1, read on the forward strand.
CAACCCTCAATTTGTTCTCTGTATTTAAGAGTTTCTTATGGTTTGCCTCCCTCTCTAAAATCTCTCCTTTTATTTTCCTTCTTTTTATGTTTTTGATGTCACAGTTTACCTCCTTTTCTATTGTGGATTCATTAACAAATTATTGTAGTTATAATTATTATTTTTTAATGTTTTTTATTTATTTTTGAGAGAGAGAGAGGCAGGCAGGGGCAGAGAGGAGAGGGAGACAGAGAATCCCAGGCAGGCCCCATGCTGTCAGCACAATGAGCTGAAATCAAGAATTGGCCACTTGACTAACTGAGTCACCCAGGAACCCCAAGAAGTTATACTTATTTTAATACCTTTCTTCTTTAACCTTTATACTAGAACTAAGTGGCTAATACACCACCATATTACAGTATTAGAATATCCTGAATTTGACTACACATTGACCCTTGAACAATACGGATTTGAACTGTGCGGGTCTGCTTACACTGGAATTTTTTTAGTGTTGACAACCAAAGCCACAAAACACTTACTCACAACTGCCAACCCCAGTCTTCACAGACTGTGAGAAGGCTACTGGTGCAGAGGTCATACCTGCTGCTCTGTAGGTACCTGGGGAGGCCCACAGAGGCTGTCAGCAGCTGCAGGGGACTCAGGACCAGGCAGGGATGCAAGGTGCCCTGTGTGCGCAGCCACAGCGCTGCATAGGGAGCCCTGCATCTCAGCACCCCTGCCCCTTGAGTGCTCCAGATGGGCTTCAGGGCTGTGCCAGGGCGGCCATGGACCTTGGACCCCTGCCTCCAGGGTGAGGTGTGGACCCCTTCCCACAGCGGCCCTCATCCTCCACCTTTGGCTTCCCAGAAGCCAATGCATTCACATGTAGCTGTAGCTGCTGATGACCACAGGCCAGTGGTGTACCTCCAAGCAGATGGGACAGCTATGCTATACCTCCAGGTCACTGTCATTGCCACAGGCTTTCCTGGTGGCTACTGCTGCTAAGCCAGAAACCACCAGGCTATGGAACATTGCCATCCCAAGGCACACTGCCCAGCTGGCTTGGCCCACTTACATGCAGGGTTTGTTTTTTTTAAATATACATATGGTACTACTGTACTTTTTCTTTCTTATGATTTTTTTAAACATTTTTTCTTTAGCTTACTTTATTGTAAGAATACAGTATATAATATGCATAACATACAAAAAATATGTTAATCATCTGGTTATGTTATCAGTAAGGCTTCCGATCAACGGTAGGCTATTAGTAGTTAAGTTTTGGGGGAGTCAAAAGTTGTAAGGGGATTTTTGACTGTGCAGGGGTCAGTGCCCTGAATATTTCAAGGGTCAGCTTTACTTACCTTCCCAGTGTGTTGTATATTTTCATATGTTTTCATGTTACTAATTAGCATACTTTTATTTCAGTTTGAAGAACCCCTTCAACATTTCTTATAAGGCACATCTAGTGGTGATGAACTCCCTCAGCTTTTGTTTGTTTGGGGTAATCTTTCTCTTGTTCCTGAAGAACAGCTTTGCCAGATCATTCTTGGTTGGCAGTTTTATTCTTTCAGCACTATGAATATATCATCCCACTCTCTCCTGGCCTATAAGGTTTCTTCAGAGAAGTCCACTGATGGCTTTATGGGAATTCCCTTGTAAGTTACACTCTTCATTTCTCTTGTTGCTTTAAAATTTTTTTAAAATGTTATTTTTATTTTAGAGAGAGAGAGAGGGAGGGAGAGGAACAGAGAGAGAGGGAGACACAGAATCTGAAGCAGGCTCCAGACTCCAAGCTATCAGCACAGAGCCCAACTCAGGGCTTGAACTCACGAGCAGTGAGATCATGACCTGAGCTAAAGTCAGATTCTTCACCAGCTGAGCCACCCAGGCACCCTTCTTGTTGCTTTCTAAAAATTATTATTATTATTTCAGGTTTCCTTTTTTTTTCTTTACAATTTTATTTAAGTCCAAGTTAGTTAACATGTAGCGTGATAATGGTTTCAGGAATAGAATTTAGTGATTCATCACTTACATATAACACCCAGTGCTCATCCCAACAAGTGTCCTCCTTGATGTCCATCACCCAATTAGTCCATCCCCTCACCCAACACCCCACCATCAATCCTCAGTTTTTTTCTCTGAATTTAATAGTCTCTTATAGTTTGCCTCCTTCTCTGTTTTTATCTTATTTTTCCTTTCCACCCCCTATGTTCATCTGCTTTGTTTCTTAAATTCCACAAGAGTGAAATCATATATTTATCTTTCTCTGAGTATTTCACTTAGCATAATACATTCTAGTTTCATCCACGTTGTTGCAAATGGCAAGATTTCATTCTTTTTGATTGCTGTACAATAGTCCATTGTACCTATATACCACGTCTTCTTTATCCATTTGTCAGTCGATGGGCTTTTGGGTATTTGTTTATAGTGTTGCTATAAACATTAGGATGGATGTGCCTCTTCAAATCAACATTTTTGTATCCTTTGGATAAATATCTAGTAGTGCACTTGCTGGGTTGTAGGGTAGATCTGTTTTTAATTTTTTGAGGAACCCCCATATTATTTTCCAGAGTGGCTATACCAGTTTGCATCCCCACTAGCAGTGCAAAAGGATTCCTCTTTCTCTGCATCTTTACTAATATCTATTGTTTCCCAAGTTGTTAATTTAGCCATTCTGATGGGTGTGAGGTGGTATCTCATTGTGGTTTTGATTTGTATTTCCCTGATGATGACTGATGCTGAGCATCTTTTCATGTGTCCATTAGCCATCTGGATGTCTTCTTTGGAAAAGCATCTATTCATGTCTTCTGCTCATTTCTTCACTGGATTATTTTGTTTGTTTGTTTGTTTTTGGGGGGGTGTTGAGTTTGATAAGTTCTTTATAGATTTTGGATACTAACCTTTTATCCAGTATGTCATTTGCAAATATGTTCTCCCATTCCTTTGGTTACCTTTCAGTCTGTTGATTGTTTCTTTCACTATGCAGAAGCTTTTTATCTTGATGAGGTCCTAATAGTTCATTTTTGCTTTTGTTTCCCTTGCTTCCAGAAACATGCTAAGAAGTTGCTGTGGCCAAAGTCAAAGAGGTTGTTGCCTATTTTCTTCTCTAGGATTTTTATGGTTTCCTGTCTTAAATTTAGTTTTTTCATCTATTTGAGTTTATTTTTGCATATGGTGTAAGAGAGTGGTCCAGTTTCATTCTTTGGCATGTCACTGTCTGGTTTTCCCAACACCATTTGCTGAAGAGTCTGTCTTTTTTCCATTGGATATTCTTTCCTGCTTTGTTGAAGATTAGTTGGCTGTACATTTGTGGGTCGATTTCTGGGTTCTCTATTCTGTTCCACTGATCTATGTGTCTGATTTTGTGTCAGTGCCATACTGTCTTAATGGTTACAGCTTTCGGGGCACCTGGGTGGTTCAGTTGATTTCGTGACTGACTTCAGTTCAGGTCATGATCTCACGGTTTGTGGGTTCGAGCCCCACGTTGGGCTCTGTGCTGACAGCTAGCTTAGAGCCTGGAGCCTGCTTCAGATTCTGTATCTCTCTCTCTCTTTGACCCTCCCCTGCTCATGCTGTCTCTCTCTCTCTTTCTCAGAAATAAATAAAACATTTAAAAATTTTAAAAAATGATTACAGCTTTGTGATATAGCTTGAAGTCCGGAATTGTGATGCCTCCAGTTTTGGTTTTCTTTTTCAACATTACTTTGGCTGTTTGGGGTCTTTTCTGGATCCATACAAATTTTAGAATTGTTTTTTCTAGCGCTGGTGTTATTTTGATAGGGATTGCACTGAACGTGTAGACTGCTTTGGGTACTATCAACATTTTAACAATATTCATTTTCCATCCATGAACATGGAATGTTTTTCCATTTCTTTGTGTCTTCTTCAATTTCTTTCATAAGGATTCTATAGTTTTCAGCATACAGATCTTTTACCCCTTTGGTTAAGTTGACACATTTTATGGATTTTCCACGTAGAGTATCATGTTGTCCGCAAAAAGTGAAAGTTTGACTTCTTCCTTGTCTCTTGTTGCTTTTAAGATTCTTTGTCTTTGATTTTTGACACTTTTTTTTTTTAATATTTTTATTTATTTCTAGTAGAGAGAGAAAGAGACAGCGTGAGCAGGGGAGGGTCAGAGAGAGAGGGAGTCACAGACTGAAACAGGCTCCAGGCTCTGAGCTGGCAGTCAGCACGGAGCCCGACGCGGGGCTTGAACCCACGAACCGCGAGATCATGACCTAAGCGAAAGTCGGATGCTTAACCGACTAAGCCACCCAGGCGCCCCGATTTTTGACACTTTTATCCTAATGTATCTTGGAGAAGATCTATTGAAGTTGGGGCCTTGGGAATTCTCAGCCATTATTATTATTTTTTTAAATTTAAATTCGAGTGAGTTAGACCATTATTTCTTTAAATAAGCTTTCTCCCTCCCCCACCCCCCCTTCTCCTCTGGGGCTCTAATAATCTGCAGATTGCTTCTTTTGATGTCATCCTATATATCATATAGGCTTTCTTCACTCTTTCCTTCTTTTTCCTTTGTTATTCTCCGGGTAATATAAAAGTTCCTTTGTTCTAATTCACAGATTCTTTCTCCTGATTGATTCATTCTGCAGCTGATGTCCTCTGCAGCATTTTTCACCTCATTCGTTGTGTTTTTCAGCTCTAAAATTTGTTTGGTTCTTTCTTGATATGATTTCTATCTATTTATTAAACTTCTCAATTTATTATGTATTGTTTTCCTGATTTCATTGAGTTGTCTTTCTGTGTTTTCCTGTAGCTCATTGAGCTTCCTTAAAGCAGCTATTTTGAATTCTTTGTCAGGTAAAATGCAGCTCTCCATGTCTTTGGGATTGGTTACTGGAAGATGATTGTGATCCTGTGGGGATGTCGTGTTTCTTTGATTCTACATGTTCCTTGAAGGCTTGCTTTGCTGTCTTCCCACTGCAGTATCAGCCACCTCCTTCAGCTCTTACTAATTGACTTCAGTGGAGAAATCCCTATCAGTTCTGCTGAGGAGCCTGAGGCTTTCTTTCTCAGACTTTCTATGGATACACCTCCTCCACACTTCTTGTTCCCACTTGTGGCAGAATTCTTAAGCGTGTTTGCTTTCTCTTGATACTGTGCCAGAAAGAGTGCTGACAGCCCCTCTGGAAAACAGTGTGGGGGTTCCTCAAAAAATTAGCAATAGAACTCCCCTATGACCCAGCAATAGCACTGCTAGGAATTTACCCAAGGGATATAGGAATGCTGATGCATAGGAGCACATGTACCCCAATGTTCATAGCAGCACTCTCAACAATAGCCAAAACATGGAAAGAGCCTAAGTGTCCATCAACAGATGAATGGATCAAGAAGATGTGGTTTATCTATACGATGGAATACTATATGGCAATGAGAAAGAATGAAATCTGGCCATGTGTAGCAACCATGTGTAACACCTTGAGGATGTTATGCTGAGCGAAATAAGTCAGGCAGAGAAGGANGAATTAAATGATTAACAATAAAAAAAAGAAAAAGAAAAAAGAAAGAGTGCTGACAGCTTGTCTTGTTTTCCCAAGGGCAGGTTTAAAGCTCAAGTTTGTGGTCTTTCCCTGATCTGCAGACTGATCCCTGATCTGGCTTTCTGTGTGTGCTCACTAGCCTTTTGCCAAAGCTCACTCTTGCCACCATCAGCAGTGTGCACAAAGAGCTGGCTGTAAGGTGAAGGTGTATGGGGTGAGGTGCATGGATCACCATGGGTACCTGTCGGTCATTTGGGGGGACTTGCAGGCAAGGTTTCCCCAGCAGCTTGTGGGAAGGCTTCTTGTTGGAGTCTGAAACACAGTAGGATCCACATCCCTTTAATGACCCCTGAAGAGTCTTATTTGTCACCCTCCCAGCCTTTCCCCACCCCAAGTCATGCAGCTTATGACTCAGTGCTTTGGTTGGAGTGAGTGAGAAGTGGGCCCATTTGGCAACATGCAGCATAGTTGGAGAAACCATTTACTCCCTCACATGCTCGAATTTCCCCCTGTGGAGGAAATCAAGGTCCAAGAACGTCTCACGTGGCATGAGCTGTACAGCCTTGGGGCATAGGTGACATGTGTTAAGTCAAATTGTTCCTCTTTCCCTTTCCAGTGAGTCCAGATTCTTATTTTCTTTCTCCAGTGTTGTGCTAGAACTTCTCTACTGGAAACATGAACTTTCACAAAGACTCTCTTGTCTGTGGGTGATTGTCTAAAACAGTGTTTTCCAGGGGTCTCCCAGGCTGTGGCTACGTGGGGCTGGAGCCAGTTCACAGGACACTGCAGGTTCAAGCTGGAACTGAGATCTGTACATCTATTACCAATAGATACATTGGTGGTCAAGACCCTTCCCTCCCAGGCTCTTTGGTATGTGGTGCTGAATCCCATATGTCCCACCAGGCACTTCTGTCTGTGGTTGGATGCCAAATTGTTGTTTTTGAGTAGGGTGTGGTGGTGGTACATGAGGGATAGCTTATTTAGCTACCCCACTTTAAAAATTCTTACTCTTTACCTTGAATATCCATGTGACAGATTGTGTTCTTCTCCCTTCTCCTTGTTCATTCTTTTATGGAGGGAAATGATACGGGGAAGAGCGAGGCTGGCTCCATTCCTGGAGCCATCTGATATTGAGGTAAGGATGGCAGAAAAGTGTGGATAACATTGAATGGGGAAAAAGGAATATCACAATGCATATCACTGATATGCACAAGCTCCAAAAATGGCAGGAGGATATCCATTCCTAATGACACCCAGTCCCATTCCTTCTTCATTCCTCCTCCTGGGCATCCGAAGGCTGGAAGATGTACACGTCTGGACTGGATGCCCCTCTTCTCTGTGTTCACTGTTGCATTCCTGGGGATGCTGCTGTCCTGTTTGTGATCCAGACTGGGGATATTCTTCACAGGCCCATGTACTACTTCCCGGCCGTGCTGGACCCTACTGACCTGAGCCTCTCAACAGCCACCCTCCCCCAAATGCTGGGTGTTTCTGGTTAAGTCTCAGGGATATATCTCTTTTTTTTTTAAATTGTAGTAAGAACAGAACATAAAGCTTATCTTAACCATTGTTAATTGTACACTTCAGTAGTGTTAACTATATTCACTTTGTTGAGTAGAGGATCTCTAGGATTTTCTCATACAAAACTGAAACTCTGTACCCACTGAACAGCTCCATATTCCTTTTCCCCCAAGCTCCTGGCAACTACCATTCTACTTTGTTTCTACAAAATTCACTTCTTTAGATACTTCATACAAGTGAAATCATACAGTATCTGTCTTTTTGTGTGTGGCTTATTTCACTTAACATGTCCTCAAGGTTCATTCGTGTTGTAGCATGCGACAGAACTTCCTTCTTTTTTAAGACTGAATAATGTGTGTGTATGTACCTAATTTACTTTATCCATTCATCCATCCATTAGTGGAGTTTTAGGTTACATGTCTTTGCTACTGTGTATAATACTGCAAATGGACACGGGTGTGAGTTTTGTTGTTGTTGTTGTCATTGTTTTAAAGACTTTAAAGTAGTCTCTACAGCCAACATGGGGTTCAAACTTGCAAGAGATCAAGAGTCACATGCTCTACTCACTGAGCCAGCCAGGCACCCCTGGTGTGAGTTTTTTAAACAGCCTCATTGAGATATAATTCATATACTATAATTCATTCATTAATATATGCAATTCAATGGGTTTTAGTGTATTCACTGATATGTACAACCATTGATGGCTCCAGTCAATCCAAGAACATTTTCAGGGGCACCTGGGTGGCTCAGTTGATTGAACATCTGACTCTTGATTTCAGCTCAGGTCATGATCCCAGGGTCATGGGATCAGCCCTTGTCTCGCTCCATGCTGAGCATAGATCCTGCTTAAGATTCTTTCTCTTTCCTTTGCTCTTCTTCCCAGCTTGTGCTCTCTCTTTCTCAACCTAAAAGAGAGAGAGAGAGAGAACATTTTAATCACCTCCAAAAGAAACCTTGTACCTTTTAGCTGTTATCCCTTATCCCTCCGTTCTCCCCACTCATCACTAAGCAACCACTGATCTACTCTCTGTCTTACAGATTTCCATATTCTGGACCCTCAAAGGAATGGAATCATATAGTATGTGGACTTTTGCAACCAGCTTCTTTCCCTTAGCATAGTTTTCAAGGTTCATTCTTGTTGTAGCACGTGTTAGTACTTTACTCCATTTGTGGCTGAATAATATTACATTGTATGGTTAACCATATTTTCTTTTCTTTTTTTTTAAAGTAATTTTTTTTAAATGTTTTATTTATTTCTAGGAGAGAGAGAGACAGCGTGAGCAGGGGAGGGTCAGAGAGAGAGGGAGTCACAGACTCTGAAACAGGCTCCAGGCTCTGAGCTGGCAGTCAACACAGAGCCCGACGCGGGGCTCGAACCCACGAACCGCGAGATCATGACCTAAGTGAAAGTCGGACGCTTAACTGACTAAGCCACCCAGGCGCCCCGGTTAACCATATTTTCTTTATTCATTCACCAGTTGATGGACATTTGGGTTGTTTCCACCTTTTGGCCGCCATGAATAATGTTGCTGTAAACATCTGTGTGCAAGGTTTTGTGGGACATATGCTTTCATTTCTTTTGGATATATACCTAGATGTGGAATTTCTGGTGATATAGTAACTCTGTATTTAATCATTTGAGGGATTGCCGGATTATTTTCCACAGTAGCTGTACCAGTTTTACATTTCTACCAGTTGCATGTATGAGGGTTCTAATTTCCCCACATCCTTGTCAACAACTGTGACTTTTTTATTCTATCCACCTTTCTAGGTGTGAAGTGGTATCTTGTGTTTATTATTTGCATTTCCTTACTGGTTAGTGATCTTGAGCACTGGCCATTTGCATATCTTTCTTGGAAAAATGTCTGTTTAGATCCTTTGCCCATTTTTCAATTGGGTTGTCTTTTTATTATTGAGTTGTAAGCATTCTTCATATATTTTAAATATAAGTCCCTCATCAGATATGTAAACTGCACATATTTTCTCCCATTGCATGAGTTGTCTTTTCTCTCTTCCATGTAGGCAAATTATAGCTATAAATTTCCCTCTGATCAGTACTTTCACCCCATAAGTTTTGGTATGTTGTATTTTAGTGTTTTGGGTACATTTTATGTTGATTTTCATGCATGTCAAGTATTTTCTCTAGTGTGTGATAATTTGCCTCTGTCTTGCTTCTTTTAGAATTCTGCCTTTGTCTTTTCAGGGTTTGGTTCTGCTGTGTCTAGGTATGCATCCATTTGAGTTTATCTTATTTGGAGGATAAACTCATTGAATTTCTTTAACATGTAGCTTAATTGTTGTCATCAAATATGGGAACCTTTTAGCCAGTATTTTTCAGTCCTTTCTCTCTTCTGTGTATGTTGGTATGCCTCATGGTGTCTCATAGGTCTCTGAGCCTCTGTTCATTTTTCTTCTTTTTTCTGTTCCTCAGACAGACTAATTTCAACGGCCCTAACTTGGAGTTCGCTGATTTTTTTCTGCCTGGGCAGGTCTGCTGTTGTGCCCTCTAGTTAATTTTTTTTTCAATCTGTTATACTTTTCAACTTGTGTTTGGTTCCTTTCTGTAATTTCAATTTCTTTAAAAAAAATTTTTTTTAATGTTTTATTTATTTCTGAGAGAGAGAGAGGGAGAGAGAGAGATAAAGACAGCAAGAGCAGAGGAGGGTCAGAGAGAGAGGGAGGTACAGAATCTGAAACAGGCTCCAGGCTCTGAGCTAGCTGTCGGCACAGAGCCCGACGCAGGGCTCAAACCCACAAACTGTGAGATCATGACCTGAGCCGAAGTTGGACACTTAACCGACTGAGCCACCCAGGCGCCCCTGCAATTTCAATTTCTTTACTGATATTCTCCATTTAGTGAGACATCATTCTTATTATTTCCTTTAGGTTGCTTGTTTGTTTGTTTTTTAGAGAGAGAGCATGAGCAGGGGAGAGAGGCTGAGGAAGGGAGAGAGAATCTCAAGCAGGCTCCATGCTCAACACTGAGCCTGACGTGGGTCTTGATCCCACGACCCTGGGATCATGACCTGAGCTGAAACCAAGAGTTCGATGCAGAACCAACTGAGCCATCCAGGTGTCCCTCTCTAGTTCTTTATACACGGTTTCCTTTATAGCTGATTTAAAATCTAGTACTAGGGTAAATTAAGACATTACAAAGCTTGCTGTTCTTACCAAGATTCAACTATCTTTCTTAGCTGAATGCTCTCTGGGCTGCTACAGGCTTTTGGTTAATTTCTAGAGTCCTGTGAAAGTTGATTCTGATAATATGTGGCAAGGTTTTCATTGCTTTTATGGAGGGAACAAACATGTGGTGGTTATTACTGGACCGTTTTTCTTGACTTCGTGCTTGGATTTTGATGCAAAACACTATAGAAAGGTATTTTTGAGACAGTTGGCAAAAACTGAACACAGAATGGTTATTAGATTATTAAAAACTTAATTTTTTTGGACAGGAAAATCGTATTAAGGTCACATATATTAAGGTCACTGTTACATAGTGGTATTTACAGTTTTCTTTGGTTTCCTTTCAAATACTCCAGCTCACAAGGAACAAGTATGTGTGGGAAGAGAGATACAAAATAATGGCACATATTGATGGTTCTAAGAACTGAATAATGGGTACATGGAGGTTCACTGAGCCATTTTATTTTTGTGTTTGAAAACTTCTATAATCATTCTTAAAAGATGAGGTGGACCCTTGGGTCCAAACAGGGCTACCTTGAACTGGGAAAAATTAATTGAGTCCCTAACTAGCTGTGGTTAGAAGGGAAGAAAACAACACCCGGAAGATAGGTAGGCGGAGACACTGACAGCATGAAGGCTAAAAAGATAGAATCAATCAGGCACCCCTAGGATAAAAGCACAAGTTATACCACAACTGAAGACATGTAACTGTGTCTCAGTCTGGAAGGCTGCTCCTTAATCCTAACTCCCAAGTCCATGGTCTCAACCGCTCTTGCCTGCCACATCTCAGAGTGGTGGGAAAGACTTCTTTCCTGGGACTGGCCAAAGAAGTGTACCCACCTGAGGCCATTCCATTTGGCTAAAATGGCACTATGATCAAGACCCAAATCTGGAGCTGTGCATGGGGTGACAGGCCTCCAGGGGCAGAAGCCCGGGATGTGGTAGGTTTGTGACCTTCTAAGTTACCCACGGCCTTAAGACATCATCTGGGGAAAGGGAATGCTCTCTGATGACTCCAGTCTCCATCAGTGAAGACCCAGGAATCTGAAATGACCCCGTACAATATGTACTTGTAAGTTCACTATACCATAGCCTAAATACCAGTGATGAAATTTGAAGTAGGGTTCTAGAACAAATAGCTAAGAAAGAATTCTTGAGACATTTTGGTGCAAAAAGGTGATTTTTATTATAGGTGATTTTATTAAAGGTGACAGGACCCATGGGCAGAAAGAGCTGCACCTGCAAGTGTGAAGGGTGACTGATTATATATTTTAGGTTTGTAGAGGCAGGGGAGGTTGAGATAAGCCAGGTTTCTATGGAATTTCTGTATGGTGAAAGCAGGGTCTTATAGGACCTCGAAGATTTAGCTGTTGTCAAGATAAGGTTACTTTTGGTTTTTAATGAAATATAAACATTGAGGAATTAAGGCAGCCATGGGCTCCTTGAGGAAGGTCCCATACTGCATGTCTCAGGTATCTCTCAACGGGCTGCAGGCGGCAAGGATTTTTCACTTAAACTACATTATTCTTCCCTTTGTTCTCCTCACAAGGATCTCCAACCCTGAGGGAGGGAATGTGGGAGATCCACCCAGAAGAGTTCCGCGGGGCAAGACAGTGAAGGCCTGGAGCACTGGCTGCTCCCACATCCACAGCCCAAGGGAACCTACCCAGCCGCCCTGCTGCCAGCTTTCCAAATGGGGACAAGAGCCACCAGGGACCACAGGTACCCGGTGGCCTTAGCTAGAGGAATGGGGCCTGGGAAACAGCAACAAAGGCAGGCAGCCAGGAACCTGACATTCGTGTATTTTCCTGAGGGGGAGGAGCAGGAAATATATTTTAAGATCCAAAGAGGAGCACCCAGGTGGCTCAGTCAGTTAAGCGTCCAACTCTTGGTTTCGGTTTAGGTCATGATCACGCGGTTCGTGAGTTTGAGCCGCGCACTGGGCTCTGTGCTGACGGCACGGAGCCTGCTTGGGATTCTCTCTCTGCCCCTCCCGTGCTCATGCTCTCTTTCAAAATAAATTTTAAAGGGGCGTCTGGGTGGCTTAGTCGGTTTAGCGTCTGACTTTCGCTTAGGTCATGATCTCGCGGTTCGTGGGTTCGAGCCCCGCGTCGGGCTCTGTGCTGACTGCCGGCTCAGAGCCTGGACCCTGTTTCAGAGTCTGTGACTCCCTCTCTCTCTGCCCCTCCCCTGCCCACGCTGTCTCTCTCTCTCTCTCTCCTAGAAATAAATAAAAAACATTTAAAAAAAAAAATAAATTTTAAAAACTTAAAAAAAAAAAAAAGACACAAAATCCCCTAGATTTGTGTTTAGAAACGGGTGTCGGGGAGGGGGGGATGTGAACCTCTTCCTGAAGCCAGGTTAGGAGAAGAGAAACAAAAGGAGGGGTGCGGGTGCTGTCAGGCCGAGGACCAGCTGCAGCAGCCCTGTTGGAGAGAGGCTAGCTGGCCCGCTCACTGGCACCCAGCCCCAGAGTGGCACTGAATGAAACCCTACCAGAAGAGGGGACATGAGGGGAGCCTGGGTGGCTCAGGCCGTTGAGCATCCGACTTCGGCTCAGGTCATGATCTTGCAGTTCGTGGGTTCGAGCCCTGCATCGGGCTCTGTGCTGACTGCCAGCTCAGAGCCTGGAGCCTGCTTCGGAGTCTGTGTCTCCCTCTCTCTCTGACCCTCCCCTGCTAACTCTCTCTCTCTCTCTCTCTCAGAAATAAATACATTAAAAAAAAAAAAAAGAAAAGAAAAGGGGACATGAGCTGAAAGGTGCAGAAGACAACAATGCAAAATCCTTAGCAGATCAAGGCCTTTGTGCAGAAGAAGGGCTGAGGAGTGAGTCTGAAGGGGGTGGGGAAGGCGTACGTGAGACAAAGGGCCTGTGCGTCCCTGTGTTGTCACCACCACCGAGTTGGGGCAGAGCAGGGTGGCTCCCTGGTGAGAGGCAAGCCTGGCATGTCTAGGACGTATAATCTGCAGGTCACTTAGGAAAGTGAGGAGCCCGAAAATGATGCACTTCTTCCATGTGAGGTGAGATGTGAAACCAGCACGCTGTGCACTGCCACCCAGAGTCCCTAACTGAAGGCACCCATGACCCCAGGTCCATAGTGCAACTACCCGGTTAAAGAACAGCTTTATTGGTAACCTGAGGGAACCAAGGGAACCTAGGTGGCGTTAGCCTTGCGAGGCCTTATCCAGGCAGGCAGACCAATCACACAATTCGTGGGAGTTCCTGACAAGAGGTCAGATCTCTAGTCGTAGTCATACGAAAAATTCCAAATCCTGATTTCACTGTCAACAAAAAGACGATCAGAGGGTATCAGTGCCCCTGCTCTTGGGGGCTCAGGAGGCTGGCAGAGTTGCTCAGTAACATCTGTGGGGCCATGCAGACAAGGTAGAAACCATGAAGGCCACAGGAAATCACCCCAAGACAAGTTTCCAAGAAGGTTCACACTTGGGCAGGGTGTGGAACCTGGCCCTGAGATGGCACTTTGGGTCTGATGGGGCCAGGTCACCGAGTGGGCCTGGGTATCAGAGAACCCTGCCTACTAGCCCTCGGCATGTGGAGGCCCCATGGTCTGGGCTCAGCGATGCCGCCACAGCCTGTCACGTCTCAGCTCCTCATTGCTGGGACATCCCCAGCTTCCTGATGGGATACAGGTACCACATCACTACCCCTGAAGGGTTGATGACCACCGTGAAGTTGGTTTTAGAGTGGAGGCCACTGATGATGTCACCCGTGTAGACGTCCTGGGCCTGTAGTGGAAAGAGACGCCGCCAGTAAGAATGGCCGCACAGAGACCCCCTCAGCGGGTGTGGAAGCCGGGACTCTGGCCTGTCTGTGGCGGGCCCCCAGTATGCCCTAGAGAAGCGGGAGCCCAGAATGGTACCAGCCACAGCCCCCAATGCCTGCAGCTACCCCTTGCACTTCTGCCAGAGGACCACCCCCAGCAACACCCACCCGGGGAAGCCCGAAGCCCCGCAGGGAGTAGGGTACTCACCTCATAGGTGTTGGAGCTGCTAAAGTTGAGACGGGCGAGGGAGGAGTGGTAGTGATAAGGCATATCCGTCCGGCGGCTGAAGAAGACCAAGGCGCTGGCCTCGTTGGCCAGGGGCCGCAGGTACACTTCAATGTAGGATGTCTCCTGGGGACGGAAGGTGGCTACTGGCTGGGCTCCCTGCTCAGTCCGGCCCTGAATCTCCTCCCTGGCGCTCCTTTGAGTTTTGGGTCCCCCTAATCCACAGTTCCATGTCATGCAGAAGTTTGGGAGGATACCCCAGCCCTCGAGCACCCCAACTTATTCTTCCGACTCAGATGCTCCCTGACACTTAGTCTGTGCCAGGCCCCACGGCAGAACACAGACACAAGTGCTGCATGAGGTCCTGTCTCAGTTCATAGGATAATGAGAGGGATAGACGTGGGCAGCTGCGGGTACGGAGAGGGGGTGACTGTCCATAAGAATGAGGAACTCTGCCCTGAGCAGCCAGGAGGGTGAGACCCCCTCTGGTCCTTGGGCCTGGTTCCACCATCAGCAACACCAGCAGGGATTCGTTCCCTCCTCTGGGGATCACCAGTTCTATATGTGCCTTCTATAGTTGCATGGATTTCTTTTAACTAGAGAGGTAAGGATCTATGCAAAGAGCACAGGCTTGGAGGCTATACTGTTGGAGTCAGTTCTGTTGTACCATTCTCCAACTGTGTGGCCTTGGCTTATTTAGACTCTTCGAGTCTCAGTTTGCTTGTTTGTTAAACAGGTAAGGAAAATTTACCTTTTCAGAAAAGGGACCCAGAATGCCCAGCACATAGTAGGTGCTCAATAAATAGTAAATGCTAGTCTAGTACTAGTAGTGGTTGCATCCCTTTGCTCCAACAACTTCGAAGCCCTGGAAGGAATCCCTAGTTCTTTGCCAGACATCACAGACATGTGCAGAAGTCTTATACCTCCAAACCTAGGGGCCCCATGGTTCCCGTGTGCACCTGTGTGGTAATGTCTCCCTTCCCCAGACCCCACGAGCTGTCCTCTGGCCTTGTTCTCACCCAGGCAAATGGGGGGACAGCTGGAGCAGCTCCCAGTAGGATCATAGACTGAATGCAACCAGAAAGGCGGGCTGAGCAGATTCCAGAGGCCCAGCCCTCCGTGACCTCCAGGCCTGCAACTTGTTCTCAGGGGGCCCCAGTCCCTCAGCCTCCCCTTTCCTCCCCCCACACCCCAGTACCTTGAGAATCCTGCGTCCCTGGATGCCCAAGGGATCCTGGTTGATTTTGATCATGAGTGGATTCTGCAGAATGTCCACGTTCTGGGCAGAAATGGTACGCAGGTCCGTAGACATGAAGAGGGGGGCGGCCAGCACTGTCCATAGGGCCATCTGGGCCCGGGCTTGCTCAAAACTGAGGCCAAAGTTCCCTATGAGCAGCTGGGGGCACAGGAGAAAATCGGTCAGCTCTGCCCTCTCTAGGAAAGCGGGCATGGGGACAAACCCTAGACATGTAGCCAGGGCAAGAGATGGAGATGGAGGGCAGTGTAGGGCCTGGTTCTGTGTACACCGTTCCCCCAGACTGTGGCCCTGGGGTGAGCAAGTCACTCTCCCTCTGAGCGTCAGCTTTTTATTTCACCAAGAATACGGGGCGGTGATGATATGCTCTGGCCATGGCACACGTTGTTCAGAGGCTCCAATGGGGTCCTGTTGCCAAAAACGTCTATACGTTGGCACTAAAGTCAAGAAATACAGTCAGAGTGGCAATGGTAGGCACCAGACCTGGACAGAGTCCCTGCTCCTGCCACTAGCCACCCACCTGCCCTAACCACAGGTGACAAGACCCAGAGGGACACTTCCTGACCCCAGGACAACCAGTCCACAGACTGGACACAGTTATTGCTAATGCATCATGGTTACATACATACTGTATGTGCCAACCTGTGCCAAGCACGTTAAAGGGCCATTTTAATACCCAGAACAACCCCATATAAGGCAGCTACTTTTCTCATTTTCCAATTAACAAAACTGAAGGCACAGAAAAAATTAAGTCACTTTCCCAAGGAGAAGTGGCAGAGTGGGAACCAGAACTCGAAAGCAGGCCAATTTCTGTTTCTCCAGGTGTCTATCTGGCCTGGTGTCTGTAATTATCATAATCACCGGTAGTAAATACTTGTTCACTAAATGAAGACATAGCTAGCAAGTCATAAGATAAGTGCAGAAACACTGAAGCCGGGGCTCTGAGTGAGGTGGCTGTGAGGGCCCGACTCTGCCTGCAGAGGCTCTGGGAGGGGAACAGGGCGCAGGGCACTGAAAGAGGGTCAGAAGCAGGCCTGGCAAGGACAGTCTAGGGGAGGAATGGCCGGAGCGTGTGGACTCTTCATGATCTTCACCCTCCCAAGGAATAGTGTCACACAAGAGTCGCCACGGACCGAGTTCTCAGGTTTCAAGAAACATCAGAACTGCCTGGGAAAACTTAACAATGGGCATTCCCAAGCCCTATTGGAACATCCTGATCCAAAAGGTGGAGGTGGGCCCCTGGGAACAGACATGTAAACAAGCTCCCAGGGTGAGTCCAGTGCAGCTGGTTCAAGGACATATTTCAGAGACACTGATCTAGAACCTGGCAGCGATCATCCAGGAAGACAGCACAGGGCACTGGGGAGCAGGTCTGTCGTGGCCGGCAGGCCTTGGGCCATCCCCCTCCATGCCAGTACCATGTCTGGGTCGTTCCAGTGCCCAGGGCCTGCCGCCGGCTGCAGTATGTCCTGGTGCTCCGCAAACCAGTCCAGGATGGACAGCACGCTGCTCCAGGAGTCCTGGATGTCATCATAGTTGCGCCAGAGGTTGCAGATTTCTGCCAGCAGACTGTAGTTCACCTGGATGTCGGAGGAAGGCAGAGGCCGGCAGCAGAGTCATGCCCCGCTGCCTAGAAGCCCGCTCAGGGGCCGGGGCGCCTCAGCAGGGGACACACAGGGTGGGGAGCGGGGTAAGAGAACAGGCCCTGAGCTAGATCACAATGAGGAAGGGGCCCTGCCCTGGGGCTTCCCAGGCCTCCTCTCCACCAGTGCTGGTGCGGGAAGCCTACCCTGCCCTCTCATGCCCGCTAGGGCCAAGCCCAGGGGCTGGGCCCAGGCTGAAGGGCCCCTGGGGATGCGCCCACAATGCTTTTCAGAGGCTCAGCCCCACTGGCATGGCCTCACCAGCCTTCTGGATGTCCTCGCCCATTCAGTACAATCAGGATTCTGACCACTGGCTGGGTGACGTGTGTCAGCACGTGACATGTGGTTCCATGCCTTGGACGCCCATCCCTTTGGCCCACCTGACAAGTGTCTCCTCTTTTCTCGACCCAGGGCTGGCTGAGGCCCCCTCTGGGGGACTCAGAACCCTCTCCTAGACCTATGAATCAGCACACGGGCAACTATGACGAGAGCAGCCCTGACTGCACAGGAAGGGAGGAGGCCTGGGTGTGGGGAGCATTGCCAGATGGGCGCACAGAAAGGCTTACCTTTGGGGGAAGGCCCCCTTCATAGGCCGGCCAACTGCAAGAGAAGGCAATGGGGTGGCCTGTGGCATTCAGGGCGGCTGCCATCTTGGGGTACCCTGGAGAAACCCAACACCTACATTTTAGGCCTGAGGAGACACAGGATGAAATCTGGGGCCTCAGCCCAAACCTCCCAGCAAATGTGACGGAACTAAGGCTCAAAAGAGGAAGTGCCTTCCCCTGCAGCCAGAGCTGCAAACACGTCCTGGATGGGCATGGTGCCAACCCATCTCTAGGAAGCCTGGGAGGCAAGAATCCTCCCAGCCTCTGGATGCAGGGAATTGGGAAATACTACCCCTTGGGGGCCATACAGACAGACAAGCTCGGCCAGGTGGGCACCGGTGAGCTTTCCATGGCCACCGCTCCCTGTCTACCTGATGGCCCCTGGCCAGCTCCAGGACCCACCCACGGCCCGTTCCTTAGGGGTCGAAAAGCAGCCGTCCAACTTCAGCATGTCCACCTTCCACTCGGCAAAGGTTTGAGCGTCCTGAACCACATCGTCTAGTGTGATGCCTGGGTAACCCATACAGGTGAAGTTGCCCAAGTCCTCGTAGATGCCCAGCTTCAGGCCCAGGGAGTGAGCCTGCGGAGGGTTGAGGACACAGTGGGATTAGGCAGGACCCTCAGGGAGCCACCTCACAGGCACATCTGACCAGGCCTCATTATAAAACTATCGGCTCCCCACTATAGGAAGGAAAGGGTCTGTTTGCTGGCCTGCCCTCTACCAGCTATGGTCCTTCTCACTCCAAGACACGCCTCCCATGGGCAGTTTCTGGCCTCTAGGCCTTGCTTCTGTCATGCCCTCTGCCTCGAATGCCATCTCTATAGCAGCTCAAGAACTGCCTCCTCTGGTGAATCTTTCTGAAATCCCAGGCTGGATAAGATGTCCTTCCTGGCCCTTACTCAGCACCGCGGGCCCAAACTAGCTGTCTGTTTATCTGTTTCCCCCACCAGAATGTGATTTCTCAAGCAGGGATTGTGGAAATAAGCCCCAAGCAGGGGGTGGGGTGTCTGTGGAGACCACGTGGTCTGGACCCCCCCACCCCCCGGGCTAAAGGGCAGGGCTGGGGTGGGGCTCACATAGTCAACCAGGAAGGGAATGCCGTTGGGGAAGCGCTTGGGGTCGGCTATTAGGCGGCCTTTGGCATCACGCCCACCAATCCAGCAGTCATCGATGTTAAGGTATGTGTAGCCCAGGTCTCGCCATCCGTCCTGTGCCAAGTGGTCGGCCATCTCCATGAAGAGTCGCTCGCTGGTGACAGGCAGGGATGGGGCAGTTCAGTCACCCCCCACCCCAACCCTCTTCCTCAGAGCGTTTCAGACTTTGCAGAGGATCTGAGTGTGAATCCAGGCTAGGAGAATCATACGCAGGGTGGAAAGATAGGAGTGGTTTGGCCCCCAGGCTGCGAGACAGAGCCAGGCTGGCTGTAGCAATGATCTCCTGTCAGTGACCTCGGGGGCTGCCCCTGCCCCACAGCCCTGACAGTTCCCCCAGAGGCCCCAAGCAGGTCACAAGGCTGTCAATATCTCAAAGGTCACCTCTGCTTGCATTCCCTCCGGCATGGGGTGCTCTTTTCCTGCCCTCCTCTCCCTGCCCCCACTCTGC
Source organism: Crocuta crocuta (assembly GCF_008692635.1). NCBI lineage: Eukaryota > Metazoa > Chordata > Mammalia > Carnivora > Hyaenidae > Crocuta > Crocuta crocuta. The sequence continues at coordinate 2,586,998 of NW_027529175.1, forward strand.
GAGGTCTTGGGCAAGGCTTGTTAGGTGGTGTGGACCTCCCTCACCTGATGCAGTTCTTCGGGTCCTCATCACAGTGAGTGTTGCAGCGGAAACGTTCCCAGGCCAGCCAGCCCATGGGTGGCTTCCGCAGGAGCCCATTCTCTAGCACCAGCACCTGGGCCACCAGGGCCAGCAGGAGCACTGCAGGGGGCCGAAGGATGACTGTCAGTGGCTCCCACAGCCCCAGCCCTCATCCCACCCCCCATATGCTGTTGGGTTCCGCAGAGGCCGCTGGACTCCACATTAGGGGACCCAGACTCCCGGGCTTGAGGTAGAATTAGCTCTTATTCTAACTGCCGGCTCCTGCAGTTAGGGTGAGTGGGCTCATGGTGCCAGGGCTGTGGCAATGTGTTTGAGGCCTGAGTCCCTACCTGCTGTGGCCACAGCAGAATCAGTAAAAAGCTAACACTTGAGGTTGTATTCTTTCTGCACCCTGTCTAGCCCTCCCCCCCTCCCCAACTCCGTGTACACAGAACCTGACAGAGCACTGTGGCCAGACTCCAGGTCTCCTGAGTCCCATCCAGGGCTCTCTGCTCTCCACCCCAGACCCCCGAGAGGCCTCAGAAGGGCTTATGAGATCAGCTGGGGTTGGACCTGCAGCTAGCCAGCTCACCCGAGTGAGCCCTTGCCCCCTCAAGGCCTTCTTCCTGATCTGTAAGATGAAGTTACTGTATCGACTTTACAGGACTGGTGTCTGGCATGTTGATAACACATAAAGCAGGACCTCTGCACTTTGAGGGAGGGGGATGAAAAAGGAAGAGGCCCCTTTGGAAGGGAACTGATTCCTAGGTGGGGAGCATCTCCTTCTTGCTGGCCCAGCTCCAAGAGTAAGATACAGGAACAGCTCTCCCACAGACCCACATCAAAGAAGGAGGCCCAGACACCAGAGGGCTGGAACTTCCTCCAGGGAGCCCCTAACCCCAGTGGGCCACCTGCCGTTCCAAAACCACCCTCACCCACGTAGGTACCTGTTTTCAGCAACATTGCTCTGGACTCAAGAGTCTCAGGACCCGACCAGATCTGCTCTCCTTTCAACAGCTTTATACGTTGGATTCTGGAAGCTAAGAAACGTTAGGTAAGCACTGGAGTCCACTACTGCCTCGCTAGCTCTGCCGCCCTCAACCTTGAGCGTGGATCCCACCCCCGGTCCCCAAGCCGCCCTCATTGCTCACCACCCCCGGTCCCCAGCCATCACTTCCCCGAGCCTGGGTTCTTCCTTCAGAAATACTAATCAAGGTGTCTTAGACGTCAGACCCCACCCCCTCTGTAGTGCTGGGAACCCCAGCCCCCACCGGCGGCTCTCCGCCCAGCCTGGGACGCCCAGGAAGAACGGAGGCGTGGGGCTGGGACCGGGCTTCGGACTCCCACCGGGTCTGGGTTGCCCTTCCGGCCCCCAAGGACAGCAGCCCAGCAGTCCTAGCGCGGGGACCCTCCCTCAGAGTGCCCCACTCGCGGAACTCACCGTGAAGCCGCGTCCAGAACCGCCACTGGCTTCTGCCTCTGGAACCCCGCTGCTGCTATAACCTGATTTGCCTGCGGCGTTCCACAGGGGCGGAGCCTGGCGGCGGCAAGCCTTCCCGGCGGAGCCTATCAGAGTCCCGCTACCAGTGTCATGTCCCGCCCCTTGCGGGCCCAATAAGCCGTCCCCCGAACCTCCCAGAGCCCCGCCCCCTCGGATTCCGTCTCTGCGCCCACTTCAGGCTGACACCACCGGCGGAGCTGGTCTGTGGACTGGGTGACCCGGCTACCGTGGCTCCCCGGGAGGGTGGTCCTTTCACCTCTGAGGGGTCCCTGAAGGCGGGCGTGGTAGACGCAATGTCGACGCTTAATAAATAGTATGGCGTAAATATCTGGTTTTTTAAAAAGGAAGTGAGAAAACGCCATGATGCATGGCCCAAAGTAAGCCACTCAAAGACGGTAGTCACGAATAGGCGCAGGGCACTGTGTCTGCACAGCCAGGAGGCTCTCCTCTGCTACCTGACACTGCCAGCCACCCACTGTACCCGCCCAGGCACTCTACATATTCCTTCCCTCCTTCATTCATCAAGTATGTGTTTTTTTAAAATGTTTATTTACTTATTTTGAGAGAGAAAGAAAGAGGCAAAGTGCACGTGAGCAGAGAGGGACAGACAGAGGGAGAGAGAATCCCAAGCAGGCGCCGAGAGCATGGAGCCTGACTCAGGGCTCCATCCCACCAACCGTGAGATCATGACCTGAGCTGAAATCAGGAGTTAGATGCTTAACTGCCTGAGCCCCCGGGGAACCCCTGGAGTACTCCTTTACAACATGGCTCAGGTCACTCCTTGCTCAAGCCCCTGTGACAGCTGTTCATCTCAGTCTGGATACTCACAGATTTACAAAGCCCAGCCCCACACATTCTGACCGCATCTCCTGCGGCTGTCGCCCTCCTTCGCGCCTCTGCCCCCCTGTCCATCATGCACTTCCCCAAACACAACAGGTCTCAGGGCCTCTGCACTACCTGTTCCCTCTGCCTGGACTGATCTTCCTCCAGATTTCAGCATGACTGGCACCCTTACTTCCTACCAGTATTTCCCGAATGCCACCTTCTCACTGAGGCCTACCCTGACCCATTCTATGTGAAACTGCAACCTCCCTGCCCTAGCAATTCCCAAGCTCCATGCGGCCCCCTGTATTTTCCATGCTGCTTATTACTTTCGAACACATTTGTTATGGTTTCTGTTATTAACTGAATAAAAGTTAGTGGGAGAGACAGATAATAAACAGGAAATAAAAGCATGGGCATAGGGAAGCTTCCGTAGTGGCTAGTGCTGTAATGAAAATACACCCCAGGGATGCGATAGACTTGAAATTAGGCTACTTGACATCACATGGTCAGGGAGGGGACATTTAACTTGAGACCTAATTGGTGTGAAGGAGCCCTGAGAAGTTAGAGCCGAAGGGTAGGGGTAAGAAGGAAGAACATTCTAGGCTGCAGGAACTGCAAAGGCTAGAGCTCTGAGCTGGGAACCACCAAGTTCATGGGCAGATATTCCGACCTCCTTAGCTTCCAGGGCCTTCGGGCCCCCCCAGCCTCCTGCATTTGGTTGTGCACTCAGGGAACCTTCACCACAAGCCTAGCCTTGGACCAACTCCAGGCAGACCCCTGGGGGCCGCGGGTGGGTTGCAGGCCAGTGGGCGTGGGGGAGGCAGAAATCGATAATCCCCAGGAACAGAAATGCGGGCACTTCGGGAGCCGGGTGGGGTTGCCAGGAAGCTCGGCGGGGCCTAGCAGACTGGATAGGAGCCCGCCCAGAGGAGGCGCCGGGCCCAGGCCGTCAGGCTTGGCTCAGTGGGAAAAGTGGGCCGGGCGGGGAGAGGGGCTGGAGAGGGGAAGAGAAGTACTCCCGAGTTCTCCCGGCGGTGGGCTAGGTCCGAGGCCCGGGGACCGCCTGCGGAGGGGCCCTGGGTTCGAGGTCGCCCGCCGCTGAGCGGCTCCCTGGTTCTGGCAAGTCCGGGTCTCTCCGGCCTCAGTTTCCCTCCCGCGTGGATCCAGCGGCGGCTTCGCGGACCGCCGGGTGAGCTATGGGAGGGGAGGGAGGAGGGTGGTAACTCGAGCCGCCCGGAAGGGGTCTCCTGGCGCCCGCGGCCACGTTCCGGCCCCGGCGGAGGCGCGGGGTCCGGAGCCGGGATCGCCCCAGGCCGCTGGGGCAGCCCGCCGCGCGGACAGCTCTCCCGGACTTGGGCGGAGGTGAGCGCGGGCCGGGCCGGCTCCGGAGGAGGCGGCCCCCGGGAGGGCGTGGCCAGTGGGGACGTGGCGGGGCC